>NC_092819.1:114136257-114439287 GCF_023375885.2 Dermacentor andersoni | reverse complement strand
GTAGTGATCTTCACCCCCAGCGAAGCTTCTCACCACGCCAAAGAAGCGCTACAAAAAGAAAGATGAGGTTAGTCTTTTGAACACACAAGCCACACAAAAAAAGGAAAAAAAAACGTCGGCTCTTCTACTCCATGAAGATAGTTAACCAGCGAAGCTGAAACGCTCGGCCCCTGTGTTTATCACTGGGTTAAAACCGAGGGTTCATTAAATTATTTCTCAATTATGAGGTTACACACACAATCGGCTGCGATGGCGAGAACGGCGTCACTGACGGTATGCCGGCAGTCCACCGTTGTCGCTTGCGTTCTATGTCTAGAGTGCTCGGCTGCGTGGTTATCAGCCTTCGCCCGCCGTTTGCCGCTTGTGATTCTTCGCAATTAAATTTCTTCAAAATTAAATATGTCCGTTACGTAAGACAATGAGTGGCTCATACTCCCTTATGCAATGCCTCATACCCCTCTTGATGCGGCCGTCCCATTGCGACGAGACAAGTCAAATTCTACGCTGGAATGATGAACGGCAACGCAGCCAGCTGTGGAAGACGACGACGAGGACGAACGTGGGAGCAGTGGCACGAGCGCGTGCCGTGGATTTCGCAGAGAGTTCCCGGTCAGCACGAGGAATCGCTCTGCTCCACGACGAGCGAAGCGTCGCATTGCTTGACCACAGAAAACGTGGCGCGCCGAACTGTCGACATCGTTCCGATGGCCGCCTATGCAGCCAGGTACGCAGCACGTGACATCGTCTGCTGATATTCTTAACAAACTCGGCGAAGGCTACAGTTTCGCAGATGACATTTTTGCTGAAATTCACTGTCAACAATGAACAACAGAATACACCAACACTGCACCGCGTGCTTAGGCCGGCACGCCCGCGTAGCCGGCTAGTGAGGAAGTGAAGCTGGGCACTACTGCAGTACCACGAAGGCACGGGTGGGTGGCGGTTCCGCGCAACGGCGCTCAGTTTGAAAACTGAAGCTAGTCTAGTAACGTTGGATCCAACCCTCATGGGCTCGGGTACGTGGTATCGTAACACAGCAAACTCCTGCTGACGGAGACGCCCCTGCGGGGGCATGAAACTGTGTTCGAACGTACAAAGGCTCAAGCAATGAAACACATTGGGCAAGCAGCTATATTCAGTCAGAAAGTGTTTCAGATGCGGCAACGACACTGGTTAGCCTGCTGCATGGAATGTTTTTGTTTTTTCTGACATGAGTTCGTTTGCCACAAGATCTAAGTCCACTTAGCCGGCAAGCTGTTTGTGGCACTGCTGCCAGGCGCTATGGTTGAGTCTAGCTGGTCGCATTGTGGAACACAGGTCTTCACTCTACAGAGCCACGAGGAAGATCTCTCTGAAATGCTAGAATTGAACGGGATTGTTAGCGTAATTTAGAGAAGCTTAACAACCTGGAGAAGGAGCGCCCTCACTTACTCGCCATCCTCACTGGTTTTATCGCAATACAGTTCATTCGTTGCTGGGCAGCGGAGAATTACTTTGGGCCGCGAATGAAACATTTGCGGCGCGTAAACGAAGCACATTACAGATGATTCGTAACACTGTATAGTCGTGATGAACCAGCTTTCAAGCTGTGGAGCACAGACTTGCAAGTACAAGTTAGTCAGGATCCTGGCGCTTGGGGGGAGAAGGAGGCACGAGCCCCAGTGCAAATGCCTCGTAGCCTATGCCTACGAGCAAGTTAATTAGTGAAACTACATCATTAGAGTCTGTATTACTGCCGTTGATCGCGTAAGAACGCTCCTATCTGGAACGTGTCCCGATCAGCAGTGCCAAGAGCGTTATGTGTTGCGGGTAATTGTTTTCAAAGTTGTGCGAGCTAAAAAAAGAAATACGTGGTATAAACAACTTGAGCTAGAAGAATTGAAAAAATGCTACATAAAAATACCGACAAGGCTGCGGGATATATACCCACCAACTGCATCGCAAAAATTTAGACAGCTGAACAATGGACAAGCAAAGCAAACGAAAATAATATCGTTTTATTCAGACAAGCGTGTCACGTTGTTTGCCGGGCGATGCACATGTCTCCATTGCGTTTATTAGCCGTAGTTGAATTCCTCGCATATGTGAGGGATTGACGGGGACATGGCAGGGAATATGAACCCATGCAGAGTCCAGATAAATACCGTCTCTTCTGCTGGCCGCGGCACACATGAGGGGAAACCCGTTAGCTATCCTAATTAGAAAAGCAGCTGCTTTATCCCTAAATGATTTGTCTGCAGCCCTGAGGAGATGTCTGCATTCTCAAGCACAGCACATGGGGCGATATTGTCCAGTTTTGTTGCTGTAGTTCGCTCACATTTTTGTGATAATGCGCTAGTGTATTATGTAACATTTCTAAAAAATTTAAAGTGTAAATGCAATATGCGGTAAAAAGCATGCTCAGACCTTCACAAGAAGATGTGTTATACTCTGAAGATGAAAAGGGATGCGTCAGTAAAATGGAGCAATTTTAACAGGCGAGATAGGCTACATACATGATGATCACATTCGATTCTCAGGTGTTTTCCGATTAGCGGAATGCAAAACGTTATACGATGTAATGTATTGTCAGCCTCTTAAGGGATATCAGCTGAATCCCTCTGCAAAAACTAGCTTGAGACCGTATCCTTTGCTTCGTTTATTTACTGTTCGGGCAAGAGACACGTGCATAGAACGGCCTTCTAATATTCTCTGGGATAAAAGTATCGCTATTCTCAAATTAAATTAAGTAGAGATCCGAAATTACTCCTATTCCAGAAAAATATTCTTCCAGACTTAAAGCGCATTCAACCAGAGATAGACACACCGCCGCTACCACAGCACATTTCCAAGCTACAATCCGGGCCATTGCGAGCAAGATTTAAAAAAGCATGCGCCAGCCTGACATGTCCACCTTGCTTTTTTTTGCCGAGAGACGAGTAATATTGTCTAGCATATCAGTCAACGTAAGGCGCTTCTACTGTTGTTTGAAAATTACAGTAAAAAGAAACGAGAAGAAAGGAGGTTAGCCGAGGGGCCCGGTTTATTAGTCACATCATAAGAAGACAACAAACACTGATACCAAGGACAACAAAGGGGAAAATACTTGTTCCTTTTAAATATAATAAAGATACGATACTAATTTTAAATGAAAATGAAAACTACTTGTCGCAAGTGGACAACGATCCCACAACCTTCTCATTAGGCGTGGGATGCCCTACAAATTGAGCTATCGCGGCGCCGTTTCGCCATCCACTTTCTTGGGTATTTATGTTTCCTAGTAAAACCCTGGGAGAGTTAGCCAGTGCCACCACTCACAAACCTTGGCAACAGATGTGGGACGTCCTGTCTGCCGCAGGCGTCACAAGAAGGTGATCCTTTTGGGTGAAAGCAATCGGTCAATAAACCCACACATGCTACCTGAAGGCATCAATGTTGCTGAATTCGAGACCCTCGTTATATAACGCGGGACTAGATTACAGTTCTCACTATATTGTCAAAACTTCTTCAAACTCTTATATGGGAAGACTGTCAATTTTTTTGCGAAACAAAGTATAATTTTGCAATGTCAATACAACTTTCAAAAAATAGTCAACTGAGCAAGCTCTACTGGGCTTAAAGATCAAATAATTACAAACGACGAACAAAGAAAGTTACCGCTCTGCCTGTTTTTAGATTAGAGAAAGGCATTTAATTCATTCGATCTATTTATTCTAAATGAATATTCGCAAAGGTATGAAGTCCGAGGGATTGCTAATGATGTGATACAAGTTTATATGCCTAATTCAAAGCAGTTTGTTCAGCTGGAACCACTGCATCTGACACGCTTACACTACAGCAAGGTGTCCAACAACTTTCATAGTTAGGTCCATTAGTATTTCTAATATACGTGAGTGATAATATAGAATTACTAGGATTCCAAAAGATGGCAATGTAAGCAGATGATACAAATGTGTCCTATACAGGCAATAATACAACAGAGTCACCGCAGTGTGGAAATGAATATACATCCTTCTTTTCTGGCTAGTTGATGACCAAGAAACTCCATCTGAACGCAAATAAAACAATCTAAATTATATTTAGGGCACAGAATAGAAGGATCGAGAGCAGAATACAAGTAAATTTAACAACTTCCTTATCAAGCAGGTCAAATAACAAACATATGTGGGAGTACATTTTAATGAAGAATTATCGTGGAATATTGTGCAATTATGGTGAATGCAATAGAGCGTGCTAGAACCTCTGGGTCCGGCCAGGGCGCCAATAGAAACTGACCCTGTCAAGCTTTAATTGCCGAGCTCTGTCAAGTGAGGCTAGCGTAGCAGGGCTCTTTGAGGAACTGTCAGACATTTTTTTCAGATATCATCAGCCTAAGTGAGATTAGAAGAACTGGAGAGGCTTATGCATTGCTGAATAACGGACATGTCATCTGCTATAGAGGTCTCCCAGATAATCCATAAGGACATAGCGGGCAACACTGACGAATTCTACAGCATTAATGAGAGGGTAGCTGCAGTCGTAGTCAAACTGAATAAGAACTATAGATTAAACGTAGTACAAGCTTACGCTCCAACATCCAGTCCCGATGATGATGAAGTAGATCAGTTTTATGAAGATGAATTAGTGATGGAAAAAGTGCACGCTCAGTATACTGTAGTAACGGGCGACTTCAATGCGAAAGTGGGGAGAAAGCAGGCTGGTAAACAAGCAATTCGCAACTACGGCATTGATTCTAGGAAACCTAGGGGAGATAGGCTGCTAGAATTCGCAGCAAGGATAAGTTCCGAATAATGAAGACCTTTTCCAGGAAGCGTAGCAACAGAAAGTAGACTTGGAAAACCCTAATGTCCAAGCAAGAAATGAAATTAATTTCATAATTTTTGATGATCCCAGCATAGTGCACGATGTAGAAGTGCTAGGTAGGGTAAAATGCACTGATCATGTGTTAGTGAGATCTAGGGTTCACCTCAATTTGAAGAGAAATAGTAAAATTGGTCAAGAAGAAACAGGTCAACCTAAAGACCGTAAGGGTAAAAGCACACAAACTCAGGTTGGTATTTGCAAACAAATATGCAGCTTTGGAACAGAAAGATCAAGATGACATAGAGGTAATGAATGAACCCGTAACTAGGCTGGCTTCCGAGACGGCATATAAAGTGGGAGGCAGGGCACCATGGCAACCAGTCGCCAAGCTCTCCCAAAGAACTAAAGACCTAATAAAAAAAACGACAAAGAGCGAAAGTGTCCAACTCAAGAGATAAGATAAAATTGACGGAACTGTCAAAACTCATCAAGCAGGCGAAAAGAAGTGATATTCGATACTATAACGTGAGAAAGAATGAACAAGCCGTAAAAAATAGACGCAGACTGCAATCAGTGAGAAGGAAACTTGGCATAAGACAAACAAAGATGTATGCACATAGAGATAAGCAGGGTAATACCATTAGCAATCTCGAAGATATAGCAAAAGCAGCGGACAAATTCTATACTGATCTGTAGAGTATCCAAAGGAGTCAGGATACCTCAATTAGAAACCGCAATGAACAGGATACAGAAACTCCTCCTACAAGTAGCGATGAAATAAGAACGGCCTTGCAAGACATGAAACGCGGAAGAGTGGCAGGAGAAGATGGAATAACAGTCGTTTTATTCAAAGATGGAGGAGACATAACACTTGGAAAGCTGGCGGCTCTTTATACGAAGTGTCTGTCGACTGCTAGTGCCCTAGAAAACTGGAAAAAGGCAAACATTACACTAATCCACAAAAACTGAGATATTAAAGAATTGAAATATTATAGGTCCATTAGCTTAATCCCATCCCAGTATTGTATAAAATATTTAACAAAATTATCTTCAATAGAATATGGGAAATACTGGACTTTAGATAACCAAGGTAACAGGCTGGCTTCAGGAAGGATTACGATACAATGGATCATGTCCATATCAATAATCAGGTTATCGAGAAATCCGCAGAGTGCAATAAGCCTCTCTATATGGCTTTCTGGATTACGAAAAGGCATTTGATCCACTAGAGATACCAGCAGTGATAGAGGCATTACCTAATCAACGAGTACAGACCGCTTGCGTAAACACCTTGGAAAATATTTACAGGGAGTTCCACAGCAACCGCAATTCTACGCAAGAAAAGCAAGAAGATGCCTATAAAAAAGTGGTCAGACAGGGAAACACAGTCTCTCCAACGCTATTCACTGCGTGCTTGGAAGAAGATTGGTGTTTTATGGCACAAGGGCCAGGTTTGGCCAAAGATCGCCATGACAAGTGGGAATGCTAACGATGTATTGTGGATGGCGTGCACAATGAATTTTTCATGGTAGATGTCACATGGCTCTAAAAGGGCCTAAAACCTGCCACTACAAGTGGCGTAGAATATATAGGAACTAAACTAATGACGCTGACAAGGTAGTGGCGTGGGCTATGGTAATGGGCTTTCATTAAACATGATGCAATAAAATACAGCAGTGGCACGAGAGTTTTAAGAAAGCCCTTGAAGACATGGCTGTTAGTCATGTGGTAAAAGGTGCCTGGCCTAATAATATTCAGGGTGTTGGTTTCGGCCAAGAAATGTAACGCTATTTGCACATTAAAAAGTGGTTCATCGCTAAGAAAAAAAGCGCGGTGAAGAGGTATGTTTTCGTGATATGCAGAAGGAAAGTACTTTTTCCTCTCTGTTGCTATTGCAGGGCCATAATTGAGAACATGGAGCACTGTCAGACTGTTGTCGCACTTACTACAAGTTGGTGCATCGCCCCGAGTCAACAGGTAAGAGTGAGTACCCTATATGTGGCCTATCCTTAATTGGCGAAGTACTTCCTTGTACCGTGCTGTTTTCCCGCTTATCCAGTTCCCCAGTTTTGGCTTTATTATCTGAAGTTTATTCATTACTTGTGTATCCCACTCGCCTTGCCAACGATTCCTCAATTAACGGCGTAGAAAAGGCTTTAGGTCTGTGGTAGGGATGGGGATATTTCCATCTGTGTCACTAAAAATTACTGACGACGCGCTTCGGTGCGCAGCATCGTTGCCTCTTATACCTTTGTGACCAGGTACCCAGCGTATCACAATCACTTGATTGGACATATATAGGGAGCACAACAGACTGTACAGCTCAATAAAAATTAAGTTCTCATGTTTTCTTCGACTAAGTAAGACTTTGACTACACTTAACGAGTCTGTAAACACAATAGACCTAGCAAGGTTTGTGAGCCTTCAGTTTTGGATAGCCGAGAGTATAGCTTAGGTTTCCGCTGTAAAGATACTTGTTTCTTTATTTAGTGCCCCGGATACTGAAAATGAATGTCTCAGAGCTGCGTAGCGAAACTCCAATACGGGACTCGGAAGCGTCTGTATAAGATTCTGTACAGGAGTACTTTTCTTGAAGTTCACGAAAATGGAATTGTAAATGTGCTTCTGGTACCCGCTTAGATATTTCTACGAAGGAGATGTCGCAGTCAATGGTCAGCCATCCCCACGGTGGGGGAAGGCTAGTGGGTGCTATTAGGGCATTCTCTGGGCCTAAGATACCTGTTTCTTCTGTCAGCGTTATCAAACGAAGGTTCAGCGCAGCCCTAATAGCTGGGCGGTTACGAAATAGCCTGACAGTAGACACGTCACGAATAAATTTGTGACGTAGATGCTGCACGTCTGATTTAACCTTCAAAGCATAGGAAATCCTTAATTATGTCCTTTGTACATGTAAGGACCATTCATTACACTCCACGTGCAGGCTTTCTACAGGATTTGTCCTAAAAGCGCCGGTAGTCAGGCGCATGCCTAAGCGGTGAATGGGATCTAGCATCTTCAAAGCACTAGGCGCAGCAGAGCTATATACTACAGCTCCGTAGTCGAGGTGAGAGCGTACAAGGCTTTTTAGAGGCTCAAAAGGTATCTCCTGTCGCTTTCCCAAGATGTGCGGGACAAGAGTTTGAGTTAATTTTTGTTCTTCAGACATTTCTCTTTTAAATACCTAAGGTGAGGGAGCAATGTTATTTTTGAGTCTAAGATGGTTCCTAAAAATTTATGTTCGTGGCTGACAGATATCCACTGTCTATTAAGACAGATAGCGGGATCAGTTAATATACCCCTCTTTTTCGAGAATAGAACGCATGTGCTTTTTTGTGGTTTAACTTAAATCCAATCTCGTCAGCCAATTTACACATTTTGTTTAGGCTGAGCTGTACATGTCGCTCAAAGATAGAAATATTGCATAATTAAAATCCTCTTTCTATGTCATCCACATACACTGAATAAAACAATGTTCGTGGTATGACCGTACATAGGGAATTAATTTTTACGATGAATAAGGTGCCGCTCAGCGCACCACCTTGTGGCACAACTGTTTCCCGTGTAAACGGACGGGATATCACATTACCAACCATTACACGGAATGTACGATTCGAGAGGTAGCTTTGCATCACGCTCAAGATGTTGCCTCGGACACCCATACCAGCCAGATCACGAAGAATTCCAAAACGCCAAGTTATGTCGTATGCCTTCTCCATTTCTATAAAACTGATTGTGCATGAAGGCATCTCGGATATTCGCCTCCATGCGGACAAGGTGATCTGTTGCAGATCTACCCTCCCTAAAACCACACTGCAGTTGGTCTAGTATTTTGTTGCTTGCAAGATAATGAATTAGGCGTGTGTTTACAACATTTTTCAAAGAATTTCCGTAGGCAGCTTGTTAGGGATATATGCCTGTAGCTGCTGGCTGAAGTCGGATCCTTGTCCTCTTTGAGTATAAGGATTATGACTGCTTGCTTCCAGGCAGATGAAATACAACTGGCAGAGAATATGGCGTTAAAGAGTGATAGTAGTGTTTCGTGTATTTTGGCGTGTAGGTATTCGATCATCTCATAAACCATTCGATCGTCTACAGGAGCCGCTTTATTGCAACAGTTCAGTGCAGCCTGAAATTCGCCATGTTATATGGTCGGTTGAAAAGTTCATATTTATTTCCTTTTTCATCCAGAGGCTCTCTTTCCGCTTGTCGCTGATATATTAGGAATGTATCTGAGTAATGGGATGAACTAGAAATGTATTGAAAATAAGCCCCTACAGAATCAGCTTTGTCCTCAATAGTGTCTCCTTGTGTGTTTACGAAAGGTAGAGGATGACTTTCGCGGCCTTTTATTTCATTCACCCAATTCAAGGCTTTCCGTTCGTTTGTATATGAATTGATGCTACTGATGGATTTTCCCACAATTTCCCGTTTAGCACGGCGGCGTGTTCTCCTGTCTGGTGGCTTTATTTTTTTAAGTTGATCAGGTTCTCGGCAGTTGGAGATTCACGAAGGTGACTCCAATCCTTATTTTGGTTTCTACGAGTTTCCTTACACTCCGCATTTCACCATGACACATGTCGTTTGGAGGGTGATCCATTTGATTCAGGGATACATAGTGACACAGCATGAAGAATAAATGCTCTCAGATACGCCACTTCATCATCGATAGGAAATGTAGAGATGTCTTTCCAGGTCATGCTAGGGAGGTCTTTATAACGTGTCCAGTCAGCTGACTCGACTTTCCATTGGGGGACGCATGGAGAGCATACATCCTGTTTTGTTGATTTTATGACAATCGGAAATAGTCGCTCCTATATAGATTTTTACGTTCCATTCTACATACGGTACGAGTGTACCAGATGCAATGTTTAAATTAATGGATGAAAATATTTTGTTCGCCACGGTATAGAATGTAGGCTTTTTATTATTTAGTAAGCATGCACCTGTAGTGAAGAGGGAGCTTTCTACTAAATATCCCCTGGCATCACAACAACCTCCCCAAAGGGCGTTGTTTGTCTTAAAATCTCCCATGACAATATAAGGTTCGGGCATTTCATTTATAAAGCTTTGAAATCCTGTCTTGGAAAGATGGTAGTTCGGGGGGATGTATAGTGAGGAAATTGTTACCAGTTTATTAAACAGTATCGCATGGACTGCAACTGCCTGTAGGGGTGTTTTAAGCTGTAATTGCCAGCAAGCAACACTCTTATCTACTATTATTGCCACACCGCCAAACGAGGCAAGGGCCTCGTTGCGGTCTTTTCGGAAAATGGCATACTGCCGGAGAAAGCTTGTCTGTGAAGGTTCAAGTAGTGTTTCTTGGACATACAGCACCTTTCAAGTGTACCTTTGCAAAAGTTCCTTAATGTCGTCTAGATTGTGGAGCAAACACCTGACATTCCACTATAATATAAACGTGTCCATATTATATGCGTTTTGGGCTGTGTGTCTAAGACATGTAGATTAGATTAGCTCACGACATCTTTCCAGCCCCGTTATACGGGATTTTTCATCGCGGTGCGCTCGAGGGAGCTGCGCCGTCACTTGAGCGTCTGAGACGCCGGAGTTGTGCTCGTATTCATCACCTCGTCTGAGGTGGTGGATACTGCCCGCGCCGCGGGCTGTTTCACTGGAGTGTTGGGCCGATCTGCACGGGCAGTGGTCCTGGGTCCAACAGGCCCGAGGGTCTGTTGACCTTCCTTTGCGGGGGCCGGAAAAGCGCTGGCTGATGGCGGGACCGCCGTCAGACTCCGTGCGACCTGGGTGGCCGCCGAATGATGTAGCGCTGCCCTCGGCGGGCCACATCGGTGTAGGAAGGACTGGACTGATTGTGGAGAGCGAAAAGCTTACGTGCCTTTGGAAAAGATAGGTTTAGTTTGACTTTCAGTTCTATGATTTGTTTCTCTTTTTTTACACGAGAGGCACAATCGCGAGTAGGATGGGTGATCTCCTTCACTGTTGGCACAGCTCATTGCTTAAGTGCAGATGTCTGAAGCGTGTTCTGTTGAACTACACGTAGCACAAGTATCACGCCCTCTGCATGTTTGCTACCCATGCCCAAAATGCTGACACTTGAAGCATCGACGTGGATTTGGGATATATGTTCTAACACGAAGCTTGCAGCAGCCGGTTTCCATTGTTTCAGGCAGGTTGCTGGTTTTGAAAGTAATGATTATGTGTTTCGTCGGTATTTGCTAGTCATCTCGCCTTAATGTTATTCTTTGCACTTCTACAACGTTCTGGTCTTGCCATCCTTTTAGTAGTTCACTTTCACACAGTTCGAGAAGGTCATCTTCTGAGGCGACACCACGCACTGTGTTCATGGATCTGTGTGGTTCCAATGAGACTGGAATGTCCCCAAATGCTAGAAGTTTCGAGAGTTAGTCATATTGTGTTTTGTCGCGAAGTTCGAGAAGAAGATCGCCACTTCCCATCTTTGTTACTTTTTAGCCTGGGCCAATTGCTACCGTGAGACATTTCGCTATAACAAATGGTGAGATCATTCTGACTGTTTTGTTATCATGCTGACTGGGTACAATGGGGTACTTGGGAATAGGTTGCTTTGGTTTCATGAAAAACGTAAAAGTTATCTCGGTGCGCCCCCTTTTGTGGGAGCGATCAGGTGATAGTGCGAAATCGCTTCTCATGTAGCGTTGGAAATTTCGGCGGCGATGGTGGCCACCCACCACCGAGCCCAACAAAGGGACGCGACAAGGTTGGAAGAATACCTGAAGGCGCCAGCCATGCATCGCCGCTATAACCTAAGATAAAATACCCAATGTTGGATAATTACATCAGGTTAACCCTTGCTGCCCAGAATGCGGAAGTGAGAAGTGGCAAGAAGACAGGAAAGAAGAAACAGTGAGAGAGAAAGGAAAAGATTGAACAGGGGGACAGGAAAAGGCGACTGCCGATTTCCTCCTGGCGGGTCAGTCTGGAGGTGCCGTCTATGTGAAGCAGAGGCCAAAGAGGTGTGCTGCCTCCGCCGGGGGGCCTTAAGGTCCAAACACCCAACATCGGCTCAACCCCCAGGACCCCCTTTTCTCCAGGCACGGCTACGCGCGGGAGAGTCCAACCGTCGTGTGCTCGGGTACGTGGTGTAGCCATACACCAAACGCCTGCTGACGTAGATGGCCCTGCGGGGGTTCTTGGAAGAAGTATACAAGCTACTAAACTGGGAAAGCTTAGGAGTAAGGGTCGATGACGAATAGCTCAGCAACCTTCGGGTTGTCCATCACATTATTCTATTCAGCAACAATGCAGACAAATTACAACAAATGATTGAGGACCTTGACTGAGAGAGTGTGAGAGTGGGGTTGGAGAATAATATGCAGAAGAAAAAGATAATGATGAATGGCCGGGCAAGGAAACAAGGATTCAAGATCGCCAGTCAGCCTCTAGAGTCTGTGAAGCAGTACGTTTACCTAGGTCAAATAATCACAGGGAACCCTGATCATGAGAAGGAAATTCGGAATGAAAGTTTGATGTTTAATGGCCCAAGGGCCAGGTATGGCCAAAGAGCCTCATGCTAGTGTTCATGAGTTCGTAGTGGTACCATGGGTTCGGCGAAGTGAATGTGACGTGGCTGTCCAGGGGCCTAAAAGAGTTAGTGTAAATTGTATAAAATCTACGCGTAATAACAATATCGTAATGATTAATGACGTCTACTGTGAACATTAAAATGCACTTGGAAAGAATGATACAATATACAAAAGAATCTGAGATGCTAAAATTGCCTAGAATACTACTGCCTCGCCAGAGGCCTTGAAACAAAAGGGCCTAGAGGCATGTGCTACACGAACAACTATCACAGCAGCATCCTCTGAAAAGAGGAGACGCTACGGATGTATGGGGCTAATAACATGTAACACAACATCTTTCAGGAAACCTAGGACTGCACTGGTGTCAAAGAGTGGTTCTGGGCAGAGTGACATTACAGGATAAAGGGGTATGTGCTGCCGTTATGTTAAGGCAATATGTGTCTTTCTCTCAGATTCGGCTTTCCGACACTGCAGGAGGAGGTGGAAGACGGTCAACCTCTTCCCGCATCTACCACAGGTTGGAGGCTCATTTCCAGTGAGTAAAGAGTTATGGGTCCTATTCATAGACGACAGAATAGGACATCTGTATAGCATAATTTTGTTGCCGACGGTCAGAAACTTATTTGTGGCTTTATTATGTGCAGGTTGCTATTTGTTTCCACGTCCTTCAAGCGTTACCAGTAGTTTCGTAGTATTCGTAAGAAGAGCTTCAGATCTGTGACAGGGTTTGCAGCAGTAGGATTAACAGCCTGCGATGCAATTGACATGGCCATCTGGTCCACCAGAACGTCACCTTCGATGCGCCTAAGGCGCGGCACCCAGCATATGACATGCTGGGTAGCTTTATATAATTTACACAGGACGGAATAGAGTTCAATAATTACCGGATTTTCGTGCTTACAGAATGACATCGAGACATTCACAACACTTAGGGAGTCTGTATATATAACTGATTTTTGGAGTTTTGATTTCCTTATATGCTTCACAGCCGACAATATTGCATAGGCCTCAGCCGTAAAGATACTTGTTTCCGGATGCGGTACATCGGATTCCGAGCAGGATGGACCGACGGCTGCATAGACGGCTCCGTCGTGTGACTTCGATGCGTCTATGAAGAACTTCATGCAAGAGTGCTTGTACTGGAGTTCCTGGAAATACATTTGAATTTTAATCTCCGAAGCCTGCTTTGTAATTTGCAGCAAATATATATCATATTGTATAAGCTGCCACTCCCAAGGAGGTAGCAGCTTACCTGGAGCCATTAGGCAATGTTTCAGGAGTGGGACATCTGTTTCAACGCTAAGCTCCCTCACACGCCATGAGAAGGGCTGTGTTACAGAGGGATGATCAGGAAAGGTATCATATGTCAAATCGGTATTGAAACACGGATGTTGATGATTAGACAGAACTTTCAGAAAATATGTTTGGCTGATGTGTGTTCTCTGCAGATGGAGTCACTACTCATCTGATTCCACATATAAACTTTCAATGGCACTTGTTCTGAAAGCGCCAGTGGCCAGTGGTATGCCTAGATGGTGGACCAGATCTAGCATTTTTAGCGCGCATGGAGCGGACGAATGATAGATCACGGCACCATAGTCCAATCGTGATCGAATCAGACTCTTGTAAAGACTTATTTAACAATTCATGTCGTTGCCCCATGTGTGGGATAAAAGTTTCAGTAAGTTCATTGTTTTTAAGCATTTCACCTTCAGACACTTTATGTGCGCAATAATATTTAGTTTAGAGTCAAGTTTCATGCCCAAGAACTTGTGCTCTTTTTTCACGGATATTTGCTGAGCGTACATTTCGACAATAGGATCAGCAATTACCCCTTTGTTTCTTGTGAATGCACACAGGTACTCTTGTTCGGGTTCACTGTAAATCTGTTTTCGTATGCCCATTTCGGCACTTTGTTCAAGCCGTGTTGTACTTGCCTCTCACTCACTGCAAGTTTACAGGATTTGAAGCCTATTTGTATGTCATTTACGTACAAAGGATAAAAAATGCCTAGTGGTAACGAAGTATGAAGCATGCTCATCTTCACCATAAAGAACGTGCAGCTAAGCACACCTCCTTGGGGTACACCAGTTTCTTGTTAAAAGGTCGCGATAATACATTGCCATTTTTCACGCGGAAGGTACGTTTTGACAAATAGCAGTCTGACATGTTTGACATATTTCCACGAATGCCCATTCCCGACAAGTTTCGCAAGATCCCTCGTCGCCCCGTTCTGTCATACGCCTTCTCCATATCGAAGAATATCGATAAGAAGAACTGTTTATGTACAAATGCATCTCAGATATTTCCTTCAATGCGCACAAGACGATCAGTCGTGGACCGCCCTTTTCTTAAGCCACACTGATAGGGACCAAGTATATTGTTCAGCTCAAGGAAAGGTAGTAGTCTACGATTATTCAGTTTTTTAAATAGCTTACACAGACAACTTGTAAGAGCTATCGGGCGATAGCTTGCCGCCGAGGAATAGTATTTGCCCAGCTTCAAGGCGGAAATAGCAATAGCTTCCTTGCATGAGGATGGGAGGTATCCAGCAGCCCAAATAGAGTTGAAAAGTGCCAGAAGTGTCAATAGTGTGTCTTTGTGTATGGTTTTAATCATGTCGTACGTGATTCTATCAGCTCCCGATGCAAAGCTTCTACATGTGCTCAATGCAGCTTTAAGCTCGGCAATATTAAAAGGACGGTTGTATGGTTCATCCGGACGCCATTTACGATCCAGTGCCTTAAGTTCAGCTAATGGCTTACATTTTAAGAAATATTTTTTGTAGTGTGTGGAGCTTGATACATGTTCTATGTGTTCGCCCAGAGCGTCGGCCTGGTGTTCCTAGGTAGTCCCTTGGTCATCCACAGGTAAAGAGTGGATTTGTTGACCTTTTCTCTTTCTTACACCATTGCATGCTTTCAACTCTTGGGTGTAGGAAGGGATGCCCGAGAGAAACCTCTCCAATCTAGGCCTCCTTGCCTGTCTCCGCGTGCGCCTTCCTTGCGGTTTGGTTGTTGTTGTTGTTGAGCTTAATGGCGCATAAGCAACTAAGGCCATCATGCGCGAAACACAAAGTATAATGTATCAAAAAAGCTAGGTAACCTAAAAAAATCCTTTTCTGATAGAGGGCCCCCAGGATCCCAACAAATTAAACAAACACCTCAGCCTTCTTCTGAGGCATGAGAAAGTGGATGAGGTGTGTCACTAAATACAGAGGACAACAAAGTCAGCCTTTACCATTTTTTCAAGAAAATCGGCTTTTTTTAAAAAGCTGAAAACATGAATTGCCTGAACCAGTGCGTCTTTACTTAAAATCAATGAAGGATGAAAAGGAATGTGTTTGCCGCAAATAGGCGTAAAATATTTTTTCTCGCTGTCTCAAGTTGTTTCCATGAGAGTAAAATGTAGGTTACTGTAAGTTCGTCCCCGCACCTGTCACAAAGAGAGTTATCTTTTTTTATCAGCTAGAAATTGTAGGTAAGACGTGTGTATCCAATGTAGAGGTGACATAAGACAACTTCGATAAACCGTTCTTGGCGTGAATTTCACTTCCACTCTTGTATGATGGGTTTCACAAAGCGTAGCTTATTGTTCGTTTGATTGTTTCATGTGCATTGCCATTTTTTTCAGTATATGGCACACTCATTTCATGCTGTCTCTGTAAGGAATTCTTGTGTTTTTCATTTCCTTATATCGAGCTTTCGCTGCACTTTCATCTGCTTTCTCATTTTCACAGATTCCTACGCGGCTCGGCACCCAGCGAAATTTGATGTTTTGTCCCTGCCTCGTGGCTCTTGTTATGTTGTGTAGGATGTGACCGATTATTGGCAGAACTGCATTTCTAGGCTGAAGTGCTGTAAGTATGCTTAGTGAGTCTGTATAAATATTGCTGTTTTTAATGTTTTCATTTTTATACCTTTCACAGCCATTGGAATTCCATGACCCTCTGCAGTGAGAATTGATGCCCATTGCGGCAGCGGTACAATTTTTTTCCCAGCCATCTTGTATCACAGCGCTTCCCATGTAGTGTGCAGCTTTGGAACATTCCGTATAAAATGCTGTAAATTCCACATATTTTTCTTTTAGTGCTAAATCTTCTTGCAGTAAACGTTCCTGCGGCGGTAGTATTTTTTTTTTCGAAATCGTGTTAATGAGAAGCCACAAACAGAAGGCAAGCAGTACCAGGGCGGCAGTGGGTCGCGTTTCTGGGCAATATTAGGCAGCGTGTCCGTTACATCTAACTGTTGTAATTTATCTTCCAAACGGAGAAGGAGTGGTCTGATAGCCTGAGGTTTCTTGGCGAAAAGTATTCTGGATGGGCACTTGTTAACTAATGGGTAATAAATTAAATTAACTAATCGGTAATAATAAATTTTTTAGTAAAGTAATTGAGAAGCTCCTTGTTAATCGCCTAACGAACTACCTAACAAAGACCTTTTGACTTCTAAGCAGTTTGGTTTTCGTGCTAACTTATCAACCGAATTAGCACTGATAAAACTAACTGACAGCCTAAAGTAGTTTATCGACAATGGGCTATGGGCGGGAGCGGTATTTGTTGATTTAACTAAAGCTTTTGACATTATTAACCACTCCATTTTGTTCGCTAAACTTGAATCATTTGGAATTTGTGGACCTGCTTTAGCTCTTTTGCAAAGCTACCTTACTAATAGAACCCAGGTTGTTAGATATGGAAGCGTTTTATCCACTCCAATAACAACAAACCAGGGCGTTCCACAAGGATCAATTTTGGGTCCTCTGTTATTCCTCATTTACATTAATGACTTACCATCATCGCTTAACAGTTCTGAGTGCATCCTCTATGCTGACGATACAACGATATTCACTGGTGATAAAGACATTAACAGTCTACTTAGAAAGTTAAACGCCGATGTCACGAATCTTGTGCCTTGGTGTAAAAATAACTTGCTAAATGTAAACCCTGTTAAAACAAAGTTTATGTTATTTCACTCGTCCCAAAAAACGCCTACAAGAACCCCTGAACTATACATTGACAACTACGTCATTACCCCATCTAATTTTATTACTTTCCTTGGTGTTACATTAGACCCCCAACTTAAGTATAACATTCACGTAAACTCTGTCACTAAGAAGACTGCTTTCGGCATCCGCGTGCTCATTCGAACAAGACACTGTTTTCAGCAATACATACTAAAATCACTTTACTACGCTTTCATTAACAGTCACCTTACTTACTGCGTTTCATCATGGGGCAACACATATCCTGCACATCTGACAACCCTCATTCACCTTCAGAACCGGGCGGTCCGAATAATTACCCACAGTTCATACATCGCGTCAGCAGCGCCCATTTTTCGCACTCTTGAAATTCTACCCTTAACTTGCACATTTCAACTAAAACTATGTCTTATATTGTATAGAAGTAGAAACAGTGACATTCCAACTGAGTTACTTCCCTCAACGCAACTTTTCAATACAAATAACACGCGGTTTTCTGGAAATAATAATCTCTTGCTTCCTAAAGTCAACACTAACTACGGTAAAATGACAGCCTTCTTTTCCGCAATTTCATTTTGGAATTCACTGCCATCAAATATTAAATCATGCTCTTCATTACACTGTTTCCGGCGGCTTCTAAAACAGTTCTTATTAACAACATACCTTACCTGATTATTCGACAAGTGTACATACGTTTATATGTGTGTCTATATATAGGTATGTATCTATGTATGCGTGTGTGTATACATTTAATACTGTGTAGCCACGTTTCATTATTTTTCTCGATTTAGGTGGATGGATTATCAGCCGTTTGTAAATTATTTTGTTGCACTGTTGGATTGCGCACTTTTGTTCATAATCATAATACTTCTATTCAATTACTGTAATGATAGTACCTTCATGTGTATTTCAAGATGGAATAATTCTTGCTAATTTTTGTGTAATCTTCAACTACCCAATGTTTCAGTAATTACTTCTAATATGTTGATTGTATTTTCACGCTGTTCTTACCCTCGTTGCTAATCCTATATTACATATATTGTACATGTTGTAACAGGAGGTCCCCCTGAGAGTTTTTACTTTGGGACCTCCTTCTGTATTACATTTTCTTTGTAATTGTATTGTCTATTAAATATCAGATTTCTTTCTTCAAAGCAAAAAGAAAAATATGTTTTGGCGAGGAATAGATTTTTAGAACGTACGAGCATGTGAGCATGCTTCTTCTATCATCAAGTGGGGGTTCGTTAGTTCTACATACAAACTGCTTATGGGCGATGTCCCGTAGGCACCAGTTGACAAGCGTAAACCTAAATTGTGTACCGGGTCCAATTGTTTCAATTATTATGAACTGGCAGAGCCATGCACTATACGCCCATAGTCCAAGGATGGCCGTATCACGGAGCGGTATATTTCTAGAAGGCATGCCCTATTAGATTCCCAGCGTTTGCGTGAAAGGACTCTAGGTATATTGAGTGCTCTAGGGGCCTCGTTTTTCACAGTGTTTATGTGAGGTAGGAAAGTAAGGCTTTAGTCAACAGTCATGCCTAGGAATACGTGCTCGCTTTTTGTAGGAGTTCGGATTCATAAACGTGCGATCAGCCTGTAAACCTCGTTTCAGCAAGAACATAACAGCCACGGTTTTCAGTGGAGAAAAACTGTAATCCATTTTTATCTGCCCCTGTTGCTAGTTTACTAATTGTTAACTGTACTTGCCTCTCACATGCTGATACGTATCCCGATGTGCAAGCTATCTGGAGATCATCAACGTAAAGTGATTACATAATGGATTTCGGAATTTTTTCTCCTAGGAAATTTGTTTTTACAATAGAGAGGGTAGTACTTAAGATACATCCTTGTGGTGCACCATTTTCTTTACTGAAGTTGTTTGAGAGAGTGGAACCGTGGCGTACATGGAATGAACGGTTTGACAGAAAGTCACGCAGGAGTTTAACATCCTGCCGCGAATGCCTAGATCTGCTAGGTCGCGGAAGATGCCATACCTCCAGATAATAAACGAGAAGAAAGGGGGTTCACCGAGGGTCCCAATTTTATTAGTTGTATCACTGGAAGCCAGAAAGCACTGACACCAAGGAAAACATAGGGGAAATTACTTGTGCTTATTAAATGAAATAAGGAAACAATAAATTATTGGAAATTAAAGTGGATGAAAAAACAACTTGCCGCAAGAGGGAAAAGAACCCACAACTTTCCCATTTCGCGTGCTATGCTCTACCGATTGCGCTACCGCGGCGCCATTTCCCCATTCACTTTCTTGGCTATTTATGTGTCTTAGTAGAACCCTGGGAGTGTTAGCCAGCGCCACTACTCACAGACCTTGGCGGCCGACCTGGAACGTCCGTTTTGCCGCAAGCGTCACGTGAACGTGATCTTTTTTGGTTGAAGGCAAGCGGTTATAAACCCACACATGCTACTTGAAGGCATCAATGTTGCCAGATTCGAGACCCTCGTTATGAAATAAACAAGAAGAAAGGGGGTTAACCGAGGGAACCGATGTTTATTAGTCGTATCATAAGAAGCCAACAAACGCTGACACCAAGGACAACACAGGGGAAATTACTTGTGCCTATTAAATGAAATAAAGAAACGATAAATTATTGGAAATTATTGGAAATAAATTATTGGACAACTTGCCGCAAGTGGGAACCGAACCCACAACCTTCGCGAAATGCGAAGGCAGGTGGGAACCGAATCCACAACCTTCGCGAAATGCGAAGGTTGTGGGTTCGGTTCCCACCTGCGGCAAGTTGTCCAATAATTTATTTCCAATAATTTCCAATAATTTATCGTTTCTTTATTTCATTTAATAAGCACAAGTAATTTCCCCTGTGTGGTCCTTGGTGTCAGTGTTTGTTGGATTCTAATAACACAACTAATAAACATCGGTCCCCTCAGTTAACCCACTTTCTTCTCTTTTAATACAGAACGAGGGTCTCGAATGCAGCAACATTGATGCCTTCAGGTAGCATATGTGGGTTTATTGACCGGTTGCCTTCACCCAAAAGATCATGTTCTCGTGACGCTTGCGGCAAAAAAGACGTTCCACGTCCGCCGCCAAGGTCTTTGAATGGTGGCACTGGCTAACACTCCCAGGGTTCTACTAGGACACATAAATATCCAAGAAAGTGTGTGGGGAAACGGCGCTGCTGTAGCTCAATTGGTAGAGCATCGCACGCGAATGCGAAGATTGTGGGTTCGGTTCCCACCAGCGCCAATTGGTTTTTCATCCACTTTAATTTCCAATAATTTATCGTTTCTTTATTTCATTTATTAAGCCCAAGTAACTTCTCCTATGCTGTCCTTTGTGTCAGTGTTCGTTGGCTTCTAATGATACCTCCAGGTAGTAACATAAGCTTTGTCCAGATAAAAAAGGCAAGGCGATGTTGTCTATGGCTTAATGCCTCTCGGATTGTGTTTTCAAATCGAATGAGATGATCAGTTGTAGAGCACGTTTTTTTAATACCGCACTGATGAATGTCAAGTAGTTCACGGGAGTCAAGATCAAACATCAATGTAATATTCAGAATGTTTTCGAAACATTTCGCCAGACAGCTGATAAGGGCTATTGGCTTATAACTACCGGGTGATGTCGGTGGCTTTCCGGTTTTCAAAAAGGGTACAATAATAGCTTTTTTCCAGGCCTCCGGTAGTTTCTCTTCCAACAGCATCTTGTTAAACAGATTCAGATGTGCATTTAATGCAGTCTCTGAAAGATGTGTCTGCATTTCATAGTTAATTTCGTCGGGCCCTGATGCAGTTTGTTTCCCGGCAGACATATTATAGCGATTTTTTTATTAGTAACGAAACTATTATACGTCTCATTTATGCTGCCACTAATTGGAAGCCTTTGCTTTTCAGCCATGTTTTTATATTTTAAAAATAACTGTGTAATATGAACTAGAGACTGCAGCGAAATGTTCGTCTAATATGTTGGCCTGTTCCTCTATAATTGTGTGGATGCCAGGGGTTGTCAGGAGAGGAATTGTAAATGGGGAATAGGTACCTTGGAGCTTACGGACCTGCTCGCATATTTTTTTAGTTGTGACTGCACCATTTATGGATGACACGTTTGCTTGCCATGACGTCTTTTCAGCATTACGCCGGACGTACCGTGCTTTAGCTCATGCCTTTTTAAAGTTTATGAGCTTTTCCTGAGTGGGGTATCTGCGAAAGACACCCCAGGCCTTATTTTGTTTTTGCTTTGTTTCTTTGCATTCCCGAGTCCACCAGACCTTGTGGTTTTGTCTCACCATTCCTGAAGTCAGGGGGATAGCTAAACGGGCAACAGCTAAAATACAAGTTGTGTATAGTTCACTAAGATCATCGATACTAAGATCTTCAGAAAAGACTTCGTACAGATTGGTTTTTCTCTAAACCATGTCCAGTCAGCTGCGTGGATCTTCCATCGTCGTTGTTTGTTTGGGATGATTGCAGGTGAGGATGGTAGAGTGATTATGACTGGTAGATGCTCGCTTCCATATAGGTTCTCTACGACGTTCCATTTAAAATTGTTTAAAATACAAGGTGCACTTAAAGATAAATTAACACAGCTAATCTTTCCTGAGCTTTGGGAGCAGTAGGTTGACTTTCCGGAATTCAGCAAGCAAACATTACAACTCAAAATAAAATTTTCTTTAATTTGTCCTCTTATGTCTGTTTTCTCGCTTCCCCCAAAACAGCAGTGCGCATTGAAATCCCTAACTACCAGATAAGGCTCTGGTGATTGTTGGAACATGTCCTCTAACTCATGAAGTGTTATTTTTAGGTGTAGTTCCAAATACACAGAGCATACTGTAATCGTTTTATAAGAGAGCAAAGTGGCTGCTACAGCTTCAAGTGTAGTTGTTAGTTTGACTTCACGATCTGCGATGCAACTTTGTACAATTATGGCTACTCCTCCTGAGAGCCTGTTTGCCTGCTTTCGGTCGAAGCGGAAGACTTAATATTTTTTTCGTACAGATTTATGTTGATGACCTAAGTTCGTTTCCTGTAGGCACATTGTTACAGGCGAGAAAGAATTTGATCTATATTATATCAGTGGAATTATTGAGGAATCCTTTTTAATTCCAGTGTATTAGGAATGCCATGTTGATTTATGTGTGTGGTATAAGAAAACGTTTAGTTGGTTTTAGCTCCGTGATCATGGGTTTTTCTTTTTAGCACTATCCCAGGAGTTCCGCCGTACCTGTGACGTTGATAGCAAGGAACCACCCTGGCTCGTCTCCATTACCTCATCAGAGGCGCTGAAGGGTCGTGCAGACTGCACGTCGGCACTTTTTTGAGACCTCGCCTCGTGGGTAGAAGCGTTGAGGCTTGCCAACACGAGGGACGGCATAGCCTGCTTTGCGGCTGGTGGAGCAGCATGAGCTGCAACCAACGGGGGTGAGGATGGCTCCGCCTGAGCCTCATTGTGTTTGTTTTGGGACGGTGCCGGAGGCCGGTGTGGTCGATCGCCCTGTCGCACCACATCGGCGAAGTGCATGTTCGGTTTGAGTGGAAACTTATGTTTTACTAGGATGCGGTTTCTGGCCTCTTTGAATGAAATGTTCTCAATTGTTTTCAATGTAATGATTTCTTTTTCTCTTTTCCATGAGGGAGAAGTTCTGGAGTATGCAGCAGTTTGCACAGCGAGGTGCTGCTTCGCATATTTCATAAGTATGGTGTTTGGATGCGCATTTCGCGCAGGTTTTGCGACCGTGGCAGCTGTGGGAGCCATGGCCAAATCTCTGACAGTTGAAGCAACGTCGAGGGTTCGGCATGTATGGCCGAACTGCAACTTTCGGATACCCAACTTCAATTGTCTCTGGAAGTGTAGAGCAGGTGAAAGTCAAAATTAGGTGCTTGGTGGAGAATTCTTTGTTGTCTTTTCTTTATTCTTTATTCAAGAATTACCCCGCATTGCCCGAAAGCGTTATAGCAGGGGGGTTACAGGAGGAAAAAAAACAAATCTTCTTTCGTATACAGCACGCTTGCTCTTCACACAGCTGATTCCACTCCGCAATAGTTTTGACAAAAAAGGAATACGCAAACAAGCACGTCCTGGAACGGTACTCGCGGATTTTAAGTGAATGTTCATTTCGCCTAGAAATATAATGAGGTTCTTTCAAGTAGCTTTTGTGGCTAATTCCAGTCTTATTATTAAATATGAGGTATAAAAACTTCAGTCTCAACTTTTTCAGCCGAGAGGAAAGCAGTTCCCAAGTCAATTCGAGTTTCACTTGAGTACAACTTTCTCTCCGCCCATACCGCCCCAGGACGAACCTAGCAGCTCGGTTTTGAATTCTTTCCAGTTTATTATTCAAGTTTTTTTACGCGGGGTCGCAGACGGCACAGACGTATTCTAAAATTGGTCTCACACATGTTAAGTAAGCAATTTTCTTTAGGTTCGCTTGTGAACATTTCAAGTTCCTCTGAATAAAATTGAGTGCCCTACCAGCTTTTACAAAGAAGTCATCCACATGAGCAGACCATGAGCAGTCGGATGATAGCGTCACACCTAGATACTTGTATGTAGATTCATTTTTTATCAGGGTATTATTTATCTGGCAAAGACTTAAAATCCGTTTCTTCTTTCTTGTAAAACATACATGGACACACTTTTTTAAATTCAAGTTCATCTTCCACGTGGACCACCAAGTATTAATACATCCTAAGTCAAATTGTAACATGGCAGCATCTTGTTCACTCTTAATTTTCCTATAAACAACACAATCGTCGGCAAACAACCGTATACATGAAGAAATACCAACAGAAATATCATTTATATAAAGTAAAAACAAAAGTGGCCCTAAGATTGAGCCCTGTTGGACTCCTGACATCACATCAGCGTATGCCGAGCTTTTGCCGTTCAAAAGAACACATTGTCGGCGCTGAGATAGATAATTTTCAATCCAAACGAGTACGCTTGAGTCAATATTTAACATTTCAAGTTTAATAAGAAGTGGATGTGACACTGTGTCGAATGCCTTGCGAAAGTCTAAAAAGACACAATCTGTTTGTGCTCCTTCGTCAATATCGAATGCCAATTCATGATAAAATTCAATTAATTGTGTTGTGCAAGGTGGACCTTTCCGAAACCGGTGTTGTTCTTTGATTAGTATATTATTATTTAATATATGACGCATTATCTCGGTATATATAAGATGCTCAATGATTTTGCACGAGATGGATGTTAGTGAGATAGGCCTGTAATTCGCGACATCTCTTTTCGAACCCCCTTTATGAATAGGTACAACATAAGCGGTTTTCCAATCATTAGGTAAGAGCCCTGTGGATAGCGATTTCACATAGTATAAATAAAGGTACACCAAGATAGGTGTAGCACACCGCTTTAGTATTCGTGGAGATATACCATCCGGACCGTTTGCTTTCGTTTCATCTATGACCTTTAGGAGTGCCTTGATGCCACTAACGCTTAAGTCAACTTGTTCCATTAAAGGAAGTGTGCTTGCATGTGGTATAGAGCTATGATTGCATTTAGGTAGGAAGACAGATTGAAAATACGTATTCAAACGCTTTGCCTTTTCAGTATTGTCTGTAAATATTTGTTGTTTACAAGCAATTTCATTTCTTCCTACAAAATCTGATCCGTATCCTTTTAAAAACCTCCAAAAATGTTTAGGATTAGATTTCATTCTCTCGTTGAGGCTCTTAAAGCACTCTTCCTTAGTATTTTTTATAGCAAACTTATACTCCTGTGTTACTTCAGATAACTTATTTATGTGATTCATATTTTTAGTTTTTCTGTATCTAATAAATGCTCTCTTTCTCTTTTTAATTATTCTGAGAATACGCGAATTCCCTAAGGGTTTCTTACGTTTTTTGAGTCTGGTGGAATCTATGCTTGGAACATACTTGTCTGTAAGCTCAAGCAGTTTATATTTAAATACCCGCCATAAATCATGGATGTCGTAATCCTCAGCAAGACATTCAAAACCGGCAAGTAATCGAGGAGTTCCTGAGAGATACTAAGATAATCACCTTTTTCGAAGAAAAAAAACTCCATGATGTGGGTGACGATGTTCGGTTAATATCTGTTTTAATGTTTGCAATGGCAGCGTGATGGTTACTTATTCCTGGTATTATATGAACCGAGCTAATAAGGGTAGGTGAGCTGCAGAACAAAAGGTCCAGAATGGACCTTTTGTTCTGCAGCTCACCCACCTTATTAACTCGGTTAGAATGTGCCTTTTTTTCTCTGAACATTCTTGTTCTGTGAGCAATTCTCTGAACATTGCTTACATTTTGTTCGGAAGAGCCATTTTGCATTTCTTCTTCGGAAAGATCCAAAAAGTCCATTTCAGAAATGACCCTGCGCACCGTGTGCAGCCATCTGTAGGTTGAGACGGGGATGTATTCAAACGACACGATATTAGGAAGTTTGCACACTTAAGCTTTGGTTTAGATTTCTAAGAGTAGGTCACCGCTAGCAAACTTTGTTACCTGATAGCTGGTGCCTATGGCTTCTTTCAGACATCTTGCCACTGTGAAATGAGATATTTTCTAGCCGGTCTTTCTGGCTTTTGACTGCGTGTCACGTGATACTTAGGGAAGACTTCCTTGGTTTTTTGGAAAGAATCAGCTGTGACATCAGTCCACCCTCTTTTGTGAGGGCGATCTGGTTTGGAGAGAGGAGGTGCTATAGTAAAATTGTGTATTTCGGCCACGGTGCCAGCCACCCACCATGGAGTGCTACAATGGGGCGGAAGAGAAATTTGTAAGCAAGTCCTACCCACGCCAACTGTATAGCGCAACTATAACCAAATATGGCTGAACTCAGGACAGCTCGCCACACAAGGTTAACCCTAGCCACAAGAAAACAAGAAAAAAAAACAAGAACAGAGGAGGAGACAGGAGAGTTGTGAGAAAGAAGGTAGGAAAGTGAAAGATGGAAGTTAGGACAGGAAAAGGCGACTGCCGATTTCCCCGGTCAAGTCAGGCCGGAGGTGCAGTCTACGTGAAGCAGAGACCAAAGCAGTGTATTGCCGCCACCGAGGGGCCATAAAGGTCCAAGCACCCGGCATTGGCTCAACACCCGGGATGCCCTTTCCCCGGACACGGCTAAGCCGCGCACGGCTGTACGCGGGAGGGTCCAACCCTCGTGTGCTCGGGTACGTGGTGTCGCAACGCACCATGGACCTGCTGACGCAGATGCCCCTCCGGGGCTCCTTGCGGTTTTGCCAGTTTAAATTCTATGAGGTTTACTCCAGTCGGGGAGCGACCCAGTAAACCCCGTGCTTTGCTTTGTTTTTTCGTGCCAGTCTGCACTGTTGATTCCAGCAGGGAACCCGTCTTTTACATGAGAGTCCTTGCGGTTGTGGAATAAATTTTTCTGCTGCGTCGAGTATAAAACAAGTAAAATACGCTACTGCTTCAGCTATGCTAAAATCTGTGATAACATGTCGTGACAAGTAAGTTTATTTTTTAAAGTGATTGCATGCGGCGGAGGCTAGCTCCCACCGGCGGGTATGTGGGGGGCATTCGTGTTGGCGTATTGAACTTAAAATTACAGGGAAGTGGCCACTTCTGTAGGAATTTTTCGTTACATGCCATTGCAAGTCCGGGAAAACTGAAGCAGAGCCAATCGGCAGGTATATTGATGAATATGAATTATGATGAATGTTATAATACGTTGGCTCTTTCTTGTTGGGAGGTACGCATGGAGTTAACACAAAAATTTTCAATAAAACGACCTCTGGCGTCGCATCGCGTGTCTCCCCACAGAGTGTTGTGGGCATTGAAATCACCTGCAAGTAAGTGGGGGTCCGGAAGCTGATCAATTAGTTCATAAGAATCGCTTTTTCAGAGATGATAATTTGGGGGTATGTATACGCAACATTCAATAAAAAGAATTGCCCGAGCTGACACTGCCTCAAGGGGCGTCTGAAGGGCGACATGGTGACGAGGTACCGACTTGTCAACAACTATTGCTACACGGCGAGACGAGGTGAGCGCCTTGTTGCGGTCTTTACGCTAGATTGTGTACTGACCTCACGAAGAAAATTTGTTTGCGTAGGTTTCAGATGTGTCTCTTGAACACACAGCAGCCTTGGTTTATATTTGTGTAGGAGTTCTCTAATATCGTCTTGGCTATGAAGAAGTCCTCTAGCTATGCAATGTATTATTTCTGTCTCCATGACGGTAAATGTGCGGTGTGCTGTGTGTTTTAAGACACAGCAATTAGCTAACGGGCCTTTTACAGGCGCTGTGATGCGAGCTTTGCCTTTTTCAAGCGGTCGAAAGGTGCTCGCCGCTAATTAGGTGCTGGTGGCGCCGTCTTGCTGGTGGTTGTGTCCATCGCCTCTTGTGAGGCGGTGGACACGCGCTCTTCCGAGCACTGTGTTTGACGTTTAGGTCTCGGCACGTAGGACGAGACATTTGAGACCCCCTGCCCAGAGGTGGATGGCCCCTTCTTCTGGGGTGGCGGAACAGCGCTGGTTGCAACCGCCGGAGGGACAGATGGCGTCACCGCCGGCTCACTGCATGTGGGCTGGCCTACGTGCATCCTTGAAAGATATAATACCTTTGACTTTCATATTAACAATTTCTTTTTTCCTTTTTCCAAGACAAGCAGGACCGCGAGTGTGCGGCATGCTAGCCGTTAGAGCTTACACAATGTGCCGTGTTCTGGCGCGTTTCAGAAGAATGTTCATTGTCACTACACTTGGCACATGTCAGCCGGCCTCGACAGTTCTGTGAACTGTGGTCGAACCTTTGGCACTTAAAGAATCTGACAGGATTGGGCGCGAATGGCCGAACATGAAGTTTGATATAACCGGCCTCGATGGACTCGGAAAGGACAGTTGAGCCGAAGGTGAGTATAAGGGGCTTGGTCTGAACCTCTATGCCATCACGCCTCATCTTAATTCGTTTAACTTTTATGACATTCTGTTCACTGAAGCCCTCGAAGTGTTCAGCCTTAGTCAACTCCAGCAAATCATCTTGCATTTCGAACAGTCTTAAATATTTTAGATTTCTCCCTGAAGTCCCCTACTCGCAGTATTAATGGTCAACTTGTTCCTGTGACTTTCTTAACCAACCGATCATTTTTTAGAGAGAGTTAAGTTTTTCTTTTAAATTGTTTCCAAACGCAACGTCATTATCCTTTCGTAAGAATACTTCCTCAGTTTCAAGTGTGGCCTCTTCTATTCCTCTAACAATAATGTTATTGAGCTTTGAGCGATTTTTGAGATCGTCGATTCGTTCTGACATTTGAAGGAATTGATCATCAAGATTTTTAACAAAACCTTGAACAGTAACAAGGCGGAGGTTGGCGTCGTCTACGCACTGTACTTTTGATTCTATTGTCTCCAGTCTCTCCTGGAGAACGGAAATGGCTGTCTGTGGGGTTAGTTGCTTTACCTGAATTCGAAAAATTTTAGCAAGGATTTCTTTCTGCATGTTTAGCATCTCTTTCACGATATCCTCAACAGGCCCAGGATTCTCTTCGACATCTCCTAGTATATTTAAAAGTAGGCATGATACTGAGAAACATTTACTCACGCAATTTACAAACGTCTGTGGACATGGCGACACCACTATGCAAGAATAATTACTATGAAAGCCATATTTTCGGTCAGCAACCTGCACAAAAAGCAGTGTCTGGCGACATAGCCAAGGCGGTGTTGCCGTGTCCACTGAAGAGCGACGAACCAAATCCGTCCTTTATAGCTGCCAGCTAGACTGTCACGTGGTCTCCAGTGGGCGTCAGAGTGCTCGAACTAGCTGCGCCGTACGATGCATCCACGTGCAGTGGATACTCAGTCTTTATCCGTGTTGAATGATGGCAAACGTCGGCAGAAACCACCACCGTAGGTGCGTTGTACGCAGGTCCATGACGATGGTAGGCATTGCTCCCAGAGCCCACAGCAAGAGAAAGTATCGCAAAACGCACCTGCACAAAAAGCGCAGTCTCAGGTTACATAGCCATGGCGGTGTTGCCGTGTCCACTGACTTATAGAATGGATACCAAGAGAAGGGAAACGCAGTCTAGGATGGCCGAAGACTAGGTGGAGCAATGAAATTAGGAAATTTGTGGGCGCTTGTTGAAATCGGTTGACGCAAGACAGGGCTAATTGAAAATCGCAGGGAGAGACCTTCGCCCTGCAGTGGACATAAAATAGGCTGATGATGATGATGATGAGAGCAGATGCGCAAATGCGCTTATCACGAGTTATCACTGCAGCGCCCTGTGTTATTTGGTGCATATAATAAAACAGCGTGTGTACCTACCACATTTGAGATCACTGGGAACTAAAGTGAAGTGGGAGGGGAGACATGAGCGGTATCGAAGGTGGCTGTGCTGGAACTGAAACATCTACTCTCCTCCCCCCCCCCTCTATACCCAGAAATCTTCGGCGTTGGCATGTGATACAAAAGTGCCCCAGTGTCGCGAAGACGGATTCACGGCGTTAGAGACCTTAGGTTTCTCAGAAATATTTCCTAGTTATGCTTCTGTAGCCAAAAGTTATTGCTCCTAAAACGCAGAACTTTATCAGAAGTTGAGATTGTCCCTGCAAAATTAGGTTTTCCTGCGACCTCTCCAGAGGGCATATCAAATACAGAAGCACAGCGCGAAACCATTGAATCTAATTGCTCTAACAATATAACCAAACCAAACAAAAACATCAGCCTGCACAGTTACCTATAGCTGAAGCGCGTTACGTTAAACCCACCTTTGCGCGATGGGAGCGAGGGGTAGGGCAGGGGTTGGGTGTCTCAATAGAGTGCGGTCATCTTGATGCGCACTGTGCGCGCCTGTGCCACTGACGCGCACTGAGATAAGCGCTATGCTCTCATTCCCATTACACAGGTCTCAAAAAATCATGTGATAATTTTGGCTGCGTACATATTGCACGACGGTGCATTAAACACATGTTCCGCATTGTAGTACACACAAGGTGCACGCGCCGTTTAGCCGAGCCGTTGTGGGTAACTGCAAACGACTGGAACTGTATCTACTTGACCCTTCAAAGAGTACCACGCTAGCTGGAAGCAGGTCACAGTTCAACTCTTTTTACTCGGTCCACGTAGGCGCTGTCCAGCAGACCCTAGCAGGGTTTAGAATTACTCTATAGACTCCCTTTAGGGAGCCAAAGTTACACTTCTGACTGAACTCGCTGCTCGAGATGCTATTCGCAGAGCGTGGTCACATGCGCTTAAAACATCCGCCTTGCTGGAAAGCCTAGTTCACAGTTGGCCCGCTGACACTGAAGCTGGCCGAATCGGCATTTCACCATCGCGCAGCGAAGCGGTATCGTAAGCGGTTTTGAACCTGCTGTGTCCGTTGGCTTTGCCTCGCGGTTGTAATCGTTTTTATAGATCGGTCAGTGCTTTGTAGTGCTAGTTTGTCGCCGATATGACTAGGTGCGGCGAACCGGATTGCTCACACTGGGTAGGAAATTGCAAGGCATTCTTTCCAAATTCTTTACCACTTCTGGCTCCTTCCTCGAGCTTGCGCAAAGGAACCAGCAGTGATCGAAAGCGCGCCGCGTGAGACCCACACATCTTCAACTGGCAAACTTATGCTAGAAAAGCAAGGGCCAATATAGCGGTGAACATATGTGGTCAAAATGTCACCTACGGGTAGATTCCGTGGGCGTGGGCTACTCAAGGATAAATTTTACGTGCCAGTAGTTTAGAAATGTGTACCACCATTCGTGTCCAGCACAGAACCTCATTTTAATTCATTCTATGTACAATCGGCAACAATATTTTAGAAAGTTTCGATACAGGTACGCTTTACGTAGGTATTGAGCAAAGCGATTTCTTTACAATAGTCGTTACCCGGTGCAATATGACCATCAAAACGGATAAGAACTTGAGCATGTCGATATGGAAACATACATCCAGTAAATCTACCCTTGGAGCATATCATATTTACTAAACAGCGGACTACAAACGTTGGAAGGCCTTCCCGCATCTATTGCGTGTGGTCTACGTCGATGACACGAGAATTCTCGTCTATTCATTGTTTTTAAAATACAAATCACAGCGCATTCCCGAAGCACGCGTCGCATAGTTGCTCTGTGTTCATGTGCTTTTCATGCATTACTCGGGTATAATTTTGAGAAACACTGATTTAAGACGGCCGGGCTACGGCATAAAATTTTTTTTTTATACTTTTACCACTGCAGCTGTGGTATGATCAACTTTTGGTTACTGTTATGTTCCGAATACTGTATGGAGATTCTTGTTACGACACATTTAATTGAATTTTCTTTATTTTCTTTTACGTGAAATAGAAAAAAAGCATTTACTAAAACCATACTACCTTGATGAGGTGAACTCTTCCTCTACACGACGGCATTAGATAGTTGTGTATGCAGAGCCATAATAAAAAACTACGGTGCAATGATGAAACTGAAGAACCACAATGAAAAAGAAACAAGTAAATGCCATAATGAAACGGTGCGATCGTTCTTGTGATTTTTCTGTTTTAACATACTTCTCTGCTTTTTTACTGCAATTTTCAACCTACAATAGAGGCGCCTGACGTTGGCTGATAGGCTAGACATTATTACTTCTCTCTCGGGAATAAAAGCAAGGTGGGCATGTCATGCTGGCGCAGATTTGTTTTCAATCTTGCTCGCAATGGCACGGATTGCAGCTTGGAAATGTGCTGTGGCCGCAGCCGTGTGTCTATCTTTCGTTGAAGGCGCTTTAAGTAGCGAAGAATATTTATTTTGGAAAGTGAGTAATTTTGGATCTCTGCATAATTTTATATGAGAATGAGAAAATGTTTTTGTCACAAAATATTAGAAGGCCGTTCTAAATACGTGTGTCTGTCGCCCATGCCGTAAATACACAAAGCAAAGAATAAGGTCTCAAACTGATTTTCGCAGTGAAGTTCAGTTGATGTTAGAGTATGCTTCCATATTGTGCGACCCATTCATTAATAAGGAAATTGGCAAACTTGAAGGAACTGCGCGCCCGGCTGCGCGGTTTAGTTGCTCCGATTAGAAAACATCATCATCAGTTTCTGGCATGTTAGGCCAAGTTGGACTGGATCCGCTCCACATGCGTCGTAAAATCGCCAGGCTGAAACATTTTTACTCATTACCCATGCTCCACACATGCGGTAGCGTATTTTTCATTCCAAAGTACTTCAGTCATAGATTGTCCGCAATATATGTTTCATAAATAATTTTTTCCACTTACGAGCGAAGAATAGAAACACTTACCGGAATGTGTTGTTGAATGCACATATTATGTTTCATTTGAAAAACTGTTGAAAAAGCATCTTTTGTAAACCCTCTCCTGCTTGGGCAGCATCGCTGCCTGCATTATTGTGTAAATAAGTAAGAGACTGGCAATACATGACATCGTATAACGTTTTGCATTCCGTTAATTGTAAAACACGGAATAATCGAATGTGATCATTCTACATGTAGTCTATTTCACCCGTTAAAAATGCTCAATTTTACTGACGCATCAGTTTTCCTCTTCAGAGTGCAACACATCTGCGTGAAGATCTGAGCACGCTTCTTGACTGCACATAGCATTGGCATTTTAAAATGAATCTTCCTTTAGAAATATTGCATACTACATTAGCGCATTATCACACACATAATAAAGTTAGCGAACTACAGCAACAAAACTGGACCTTGTCAGGACAAGTGCAATGCTTCAGAATGTAGGTATGACATCTTAAGTCTACTCAGGGATAAAGGAAATCATTTAGAGATATACCGTACCACTGTTACTTCTCAGGTTGTGACTAATCTCCTGAGTGACATTCTTTTTATTTTAAGGCGATAGCCCCGTGTCACAGAAAATGCGGTGCCGGCGTTGGCGTACTTTTCCGTGAGCAGAAATTTCCGTATATATTTAGGTATATGTAAATGCAACATCGTGCTATATCACATATGGCATATACAGATTATATTGCCGTACCATTGACCACGAAAGTTGCTCAAACCTTGTCCTATATTCTTCAGAACCCTATTCCTCGGCATTTTCGGAATAACGCTCCGCAAGCACATGTCATTAATCACCGACGGCGCATGCCTTTTATTTGAAATCGTCTCGCACTTTAATAACAAAAGTGCGAAACAATAACGGAAACCTGAAAAAATGATGTAATATTTTTTTTTTGGCGTAGCTGTGCACTACCTCCGGAATCAGCTCACGCAAAGGCCGCGTTTCTACCAGAGTGCTCGCCTTGGGGCATAGCTTTCGCTGACGGCGTTGCCCCGTAAACATTACGGCTGCGTAAGCTGCAGCCTGCGCGGAGACATTCAATGCTATCGCGTTCCACTCTTAAGAGGAAACCTTAGCTTGGGTGCTCCTATTTGAATACATTTAAAAGAAGAATTCGTTTTTCTCGGCAACGATTGCACCAAATTTGACAAGGTATGTTGCATTTCAAAGGAAAAAAACTTAAAATATATTGACCGTTGGTTTCAAATTCTTGATGTAGGTCTTAAATTTTTCATTAAGAATCAGGAAAAATAACTAATTTTCATAATACAAAACTATCAACTTTACAACTCTACCTAAGCAAAGAAAAATGGGGCCCTACCACGTAAAATTATTCCAACATATTTTTATTTCATTCTCCCAGCGTCAAATTTGCGTAACCGCCGACGCAAGGATGGGGTGGTCACCTTCAGCATTGCCTGAATAGACCAATGAAACGGTCTCCTCATTCATAGGAGGTCACTTCTGTCTGCTTGAAAAACGAATAACATTGCCTACACTGAGCGCCTTGTCTCATCTAATTGGTTCACAAGAGGCGAGGAGTACGCTAAGGTGGAGAGGGATTCGATGGGGTCGAGCTACTGCACTGAAAATTTCTAAACGAATGAAAAGGGTGGTATCGGCATCTGCGATTGGTCCGCTTTCCCTTACTTAGCTTGCGGTGGCTGGTCGCAAATTGGGGCTGCATGCAACGGCAGCTTAAGAATGACGCTAAAACGGACCCTCAACAAAGAAGAGTTGGCAGAACGAGGTCGTAAACCTGCCGAAACTGCTCCAGAACATTACACGGCCATGCAAAAAGTTTTTTTTATACGCAAACAAACCCATGCTCTCTCACAGGTACAAGTAGCCAGTGCCTGAGCGATCGGCGGCAGCCATCTTTCTATTCCTTTCGGAACGGGGCAGCCTGTGGCTATTGAGAAAAAAAAATCAGTTTTGTTCGGCATACTAATGCATCATAAACGCGTACACGTCACGTTGACGCGGTGACTTTTTGCGGTTTGGTGACGTCGCGTGACAGGCAGGTGAAGTGGGTGCAGCCCGAAAACGTTTGAGCACTAGCCGAGGGCTAATGGCGAAAAGGCGTCGAATCTGAAATAACTATTTTTCTTTCGTTCAGTTTAATCATGCATAATCAGTGTGTACATATCATATCATATGGGGAGGTATTGCGGTTTTCGTGACGTCACGTGACAGATGAAGCAGGGGTGGTCCAAAAAAGCTTTCGACCAATCGCGGACGGCTGATTGCCGAATTGGAATAGTTTTACGTTATAGCGCCCATCATGTCACAATTCTGTGAATCACATATGAAAATACATCTAAAGTGGAAAAGTTGTGTGTTAAACATGAACCTAAAAAATTCAGTAATATGGAAATTCAGCATTTGCAGAACCCTGGTACACAACGTAACGAATTCACGTAAGATATAAATTAACATATCGAATTTCTACGCTTTGTATTATCTGATGGATGCTGTTTAAAGAACCGTGATATCTGTTCTAGATGCACAGCTGTTAACTTATAAACTTCGCTCATATATATATATATATTGGTTTAACTTGCAAATATTTTAAGATTTTTGAAAGAAATGCCAGGCCTTAAAACAAAATTCCGTTTCCACGAGTCATTAGAATTGCACTTTGATAAGAAACCAACAAACACTGACAACAAGGACAACATAGGGGAAATAACTTGCGCCTAATAAACGAAATAAAGATACGATAAATTAATGGAAAAGAAAGTGGATGAAAAAAAACTTGCCGCAGGTCGGGAACGATCCAACAACCTTCGCATTTCGCGTGATGTTTTTTGCCGCAGATGTCACAAGAACGTCATCTAGTTGAGTGAAGGCAAACGGCCAATAAACCTAACATGCTACCTCAAGGCATCAATGTTGCCGCATTCAATACCCTCGTTATGCAATAAACGAGAAGAAACGGGGTTAACCAAGGGGCCCTATTTTAATTAGTCATATCACAAAACACCATCAAACACTGGCACCAAGGACAACATAGGGGAAATCACGTTCTCGTGACGCCTGCGGCAGAAAGTATGTGCCACGTCCGCCGCCAAGGTCTGTGAGTGGTGGCACTGGCTAACACTCCCAGGGTTCTACAAGGAAACATAAATAAACAAGAAAGGGGACGGGAAATGGCGCCGCGGTAGATGAATTGGTAGAGCATCGCACGTGAAATGCGAAGTTTGTGAGATCGTTCCCCACCTGCGGCAAGTTGTTTTTTCATCCACTTTCATTTCCAATAATTTATCGTTTCTTTATTTTGTTTATTAAGCACAAGTAATTTCCCATATGTTGTCCTTGGTGTCAGTTTTTGTTGGCTTCTGATGATATGACTAAGAAAAATCGGGCCCTTTGGTTAAACCAATTTCTTCTTGTTTACGAGAACTGCACTGTGTCTCTCAAATGCAACAAATTACGTTAATATCGGTCCAGGCGTTCTCTAAGAAAAGCGTTTATACGTTTTACATGTATTCGAATAGGCAGCATCGGAGTTCGACCCGAACTAAAGCTTCCTCTTAAAGGCGAAGCTTAACGTCTCCAACTTTTTTTTTTTAACACGTCAACTGCAACCATTCGCTACATGGATTGTGCGTGTGTTTCTTTTTCTTGCGTGCATGTGACCTTTCACGCACGTTTGGTTTATTTCGTACCGCTTTCTTCTGTTTATTTGTTCTTCTGTGTTAGCCTCTTTGCTAGGAAGGCGTGCGCTCGGGGCAAAGAAGAGGACACATTTTAGCTGTGTTAGCAAAGTCGTTGATTTTGGGCGGTCTTCGTGTACTTCACCCGCGACGATGTTTTTCGGCAACAAAGAAGCAATGTAGCATTTATAAACTCTCATTTACTGCCAGTGAAACGCTTTCGAAGCACCAACGCTTCCCTTCGACTACAAAAGGTGGCAGCACTTTTGATTCAAGCGAACTTCGTCGTGTAGACTACGTTTTGTTGTGTTTGAAAATTATATCGCTATCTCCCATTTTCATGTGGTTTGCAAGACGCGTAGTAGGTTTCACCGGTCTTGTAGGCACAGCAAAAAACGTACCTCGTCTGTGATTGTTTAAAATAGGGCGCACGTTGTTTGCTATTTAGAATCGAAGTTGAAACTGGGCAGTCCATTTGCAATATTTGTAGAAAGTAGTTTCCCCATCCAAAGCGCATTTTACTAGTCGCATAAGAAGTTTGCCCAAGGTAAAAGAAAGACACTGAACGTGTCAAAAAGTTCGCATTTTGACGAAATTGGATTAATATTACACCCGACCAATGGGTACAATTTCACGGGCGTTTGTTATAATAATTGCACTTCGTAGAAATTTCGCTTATTCAGAAGCACTCGAAAGCATTGTACATCCGTCAGCCGCGAGAGTTATCAGTGAACTAAAGGAACGCTGCTTTGGGGGCGTTTATATTTCGTGGATATTTTGTAGAGACGTTTGTAGCCTAATCATGAGCTTTGGAAGAAATTGCTGAATGCAAGTTTTCCACTGATTTTCATGCGTACGGTGTTCACGTAGTACGTTTCCCGGTGTCTTCGGTGAACTAAGTGAGGCGTGTTGTTTATATTTGGTCGAGGGAGGCAGGCTGCATGTTGTGGGAGATCCGTATTAAAACTTTGGACTTTACATCTATATTACGAGATTTGCAGGATGGAGCGAAATGCGAAAACACCCGTGTATTTCGATTTAGGTGCACATTAAAGAACCCGAGCTGGTTCAAACTTCAGGAGTCCCCCACTACGGCTTGCCTCATGATCAGATTGTGGTTTTGGCACATAAAAGTTCACAATAAATTTTTTGTTGATATTTTACCTATGTGTGTACCGGACACACTTGCGAGTGCGGTTTACAAAAGTCATAAAAAGTTTCGCACTGTTCTGCGAAAAATGGAATTGTGACAGTTTGAAGCAAACGGGGGCACGTTGTAGCTTATTCGAAGTGCGAGAAGCAACCGAGCTACGCAAGAATTCCTCAAGGAAGGGCTAGAAGATAGTGTAAAACTTTGATCTGCACTTTTGCGCAAATTTCTGATCTTTTACTACGACATAATTAAAATTAGTAGCCTCGGCTGTTGCTACCTATGATCGACGGTTACACACTTATTTTTTACTACCTGCTTACAAAGGAAGTGATGGATTCATGTGCATGGAGCCTTAGTCATTTCCATTGCCCCGTCTTTGCCGTAGTTTTTATTCCATATTCGGACGGTGTTATCGAAAATTGAAGTAGGCTAAAGCTTTTCAATAGGTTGAAATAACAATTGTGCGCTTCTTCATCTATAACAAATGTGCAGACTGTACCTTATACAAATTAGGCTTAATAAATTTTCTAATTCATCCTAATATATTGACACGTACTAATGACGGCGACCAAAGGAATAAAGGTGTTAGTGACGAAACGCGTTTTATTGGGTGACCTTGTGTCCTCACAAAGCAGGATACACTAACAGAACAACCATAGCGGCAAGCACAGTCAGCGATCGTCGAAAATCCAAACTGCCCGTCAAGCGCGTCGGCTTTTATGCACGAGCCATCGAACGTTCCAGAGTAACTGCTTGTGCCCGCGTGTCTTGCAGAAAGTACTACATAATTCGCGTCGCGTCTAAAATCATATTACACAAGCTTCTGCGACAATAGACAACGCATACAACCATCGATAACATTCTAGTAAGTTCGAATCATGTATGCGCGTCTTGAGCCAAGCAATAACAGTAGGTTTTTAGCGGGTGAAAGGCAATATCTGAGAAAAGATAAATGAGTACACGTGTCAATGCCACCCTGTTATTTTTTTTCTTTTTATTTTTTTCATACTGCAGACCGAAAATCGGCGCAAGCAGTACACGTACAAGAGGCAAGAAAGAAAAACACAAAGACAAAAGATAAGATGGCAGAATATTGCACAAAATGGAAACATAACAACATTCACAGTGCGTATCAAGGCTCTAAGTCACAGAAAATTGGCTAAGACCAGTTAGACAGTTGCATTAATAATACAGTACGCGGGAAATGGAAAACTAAAAAAAACATTAGTTTCAGCAAAATACGGGGTTAACAATTGACTTGATTTTGTCGAGTATGTCTAGTGCACAGAGGAAAGGAATTTGTATGCGGGTCAAGGGCTAACATATGATCAAGAAGTAGGTAAAGAAAGGTGAGGGGGTTCCTTTTTCCCGTAGTTCAATATTTTCGATGTTGTTAGCAGCCATGCGTTCAGACTCTCAGGTTTGTTTAGACTTTCAGGTATGTTCAGGTATGTCTGTACTTTGAATTTTAGAATAAACAAGCCTAATAACCTTTCTTTGTATAGCTTAAAGTTCTTTATGCTAGCTTTAGTGAGGGGGTTTCATACAACACAAAAGTACTCTAGTATGGTCTAATATACCAAAAGTAACTAATTAGCCTAATGTTGGATGGAGAATTTCTAAGCTTACGGTCTGGAAAGCGCAACCTACGGAATGAGGCAGAAAATATGTTATCTAATGTCGGCTCCATGACAGGTCATTGGTTACTGTTACACCGAGATGTTTGTAGTCAGTCACCTGTTGTAGTGGCGTTGAGCCAAGGCTATACGTAAAATCAAGAGGTCTTTTTGTCGCAGTTACCCAAAGGTAAACACAGCCTTTCTCCGTTTATAGCGATACCCTGTTCATTACAGCAGTTTAATATTGAAACTTGCGCGCGGAGTTTGGTTAACGATAACGAGGAAAACGAAGCTCAGCGGGCTCGCGCATAGCGCTGTAAACTGCTTTCACTGAGCGATATTTTTGCATTCTTCATCTTGCCAATAAACGCGATCCATCGTCACGACTGTGGTGGAAGGCGTGGGGTAAGCCAGCTACTGCATAGTGCTAACTGAATGATACCGTCTGCCAACGACGGAAGCCCATGAGTACGAGCTTCGCCACAGCCATCCACTTGCGGGCTTGAAACGACTACCTCAAGAAATGAAAACGAACGGAGACACCCGCCAACCGTACGCGAGGGCGTCTACTTACCACTACAGGAAGTCGCAAACCTTCACGCGAAAACCCGACGACGACGTGGATGATTAGCTCCGCCGCTATCAGCGGGTGAGCCGATCGAATAGTTGGAATGCCGCTAGCCAGTTGTCAGACGTAAGGTTGTTCCTTCACTTTACTGCGTTGTTATGCTTTGAGAACCATGAAGACACTTTGGCAAGCTGGGAACCATTTGTGGAAGAAATGAAGAACTACTTTGGAGACCCAGCAAGCAAGAAGAAATGTGCGTTGCCGCAGAGGCTTCAAGTGACCGGGGAGACTTGCGGAACGTACATTGAAGATATACTGAATTTGTGCAAGTCAGTGTACACCCACATTGGGGAACAAGACAAGATGGGCCTTAATGTATCGATGTGACGCAGCTGTTAGAAAGAATGCTAGTCAACTGGCTAGCAGCATTCCAACCATTGGATCGGTTCACTCACTGATAGTAGCTGAGCCACTCATCCACGGCGTCCCCGGATTCTGACGCATCAGTTCACCAGGGGGACGATGATGAAGGGGAATGAGCTTCGGTAGAGGCAAGTGCAGAATCGCAGGTAGGAAGATGACGAGCGGTATCAAAAGTGCCTGAAGACCATGAAGCTCCTCAAGCTACTTTTTCGAACAACCTGGGGCACTGACAGGAAGTGTCTGCTTAGCCTGTACAAGTGTCTCGTACAATCACGCCTCGACTACGGAGCCGTGGTGTACCACTCGGCAACTGAGAGTCCGCTCAGGCACGACTGGCAACAGGCACCTTTAGAACGAGCCCTGTTGACAGCCTGTACGTTGAGTCCAACGAATCGCCCTTACATATACGCAGAACATTTTTAAGTTTTTCATACTACACTAAGGTAAAATCAGACGCCGAGCATCCATGTCATCCCGTCGTTAGCGACCTGTCCACTGCCAGACTTTACCGTAACCGCTCAATTATTAGAACTCTTTTGAGCTTACGCTTGGAAGCAATGGCAGAAGAAACAGACATCCATCTCCCAGAAAATATTCTAAGGACTACCACTCGCCTTCCGCCGCCTTGGGAATGGCAGACCATGGATTGTGACATCTCTTTTGTCGACATAACGAAACGTGCACCTGAGGCACACATTTGATCACACTTCCTCGAGCTCCAAGCGAACTGCTGCTGTGCCGAGTTTTATAAAGATGCTTCCAAATTATCTGCCGGTGTCGGGTATGCCGCTCTTGGGCCATTTTTTTCCACCTCCGCTGCTCTAAATTCAAGCACAAGTACTTTCACGGCTGAAGCATATGCGATACTCTCAGTTGTAAAGCACATCAGACAAAGAAATCTCAAATAAGGCCATCATATTCACAGATTGATTGGGCGTAGTAAGGGCCTTATTGAGTTTTCAAAAACATAAGAACCCTGTTTTTTATGAACTATACACGCAACTATGCTTAGTCTTAATGTTAGCCAAAACATCATCCTATGTTGGGTACCTGCCCATAGGGGCATAAAAGGTGATGTAGGAGCTGACAAAAATGCAACGTCAGTCTCTTTTAAGGAAACGGATATGAATAAACCCATACCTGCAACAGAGCTTAAGCCCTTCTTACGCCATAAACTGAGAAATTACTGGCAGGACCAATGGGACAAAGCAGTAGTGAATAAAATACTCGTTATCAAATCAAAATTAGGGAACTGGATATCTGGAAAAACAGCAAGACATAAAAAAGTGCTTCTTTGTGAGTTATAAATAGGACATACTTACGCCACTCACTCCTACCTTTTGACGGGAAGCGATAACTCCGACATGTACCAAATGTGGCAACAAATTTACAGTTATCCATATTTTTGTCCAGTGCACCGAAATAGAGGTGAAAAGGAAAAAGTACTTTCCCTTCGCTTATCTCCAACACATACCGTTACACCCATCCTTCTTTCTAAGCAATGAACCCCTTTTTAATTTTCAAACAGTACTGAACTTTAACGGAAACTGACACTTGAAATGTGATTTGACCAGGTTATTTGTAGCACGGCCTCCACCTGGAGGTCATAGCTTCAATGAAACAATTTTCTAGAGCACGTGCCTCCCAGCCCTTGCTTTCAAGGCCTTGCTGAGGCACGAGTGCTACAGACACTACCTATTTTACTGATCATCCCTATCTCGTTAAACATCTATTGTCATCGCAGAAACGATCAATCACTGTCATTTTAATATGTATATGCTTGTATTTTATGCACTTTAGAGCGAATAAATTTCAGGCCCTTTTACAGCCACATTGCACCACATGTATATTTTGCACACTTTAGAGAAAGTTTTTAGGCCACTATACATCCGTGTTTCATATAATCCCCGCAATTAGCACTCATGTCTCATTGAGAAGCACGAATCATCGACTTGGCACTCCTTCGCCACATCTGGCCCTTGCGCCAATAAACTCTACAAATCAATCAATCGAGGTAGACGTCTGCCTACTTCCTCATACCGATGACGTTCTCGATTGCTTACATCCGGCGTCTTATTTTTCCTTGGTAGAATTGTGATCCGGGTATTGGCAAATTCCTATGGATCCGACTGACAAAGAAAAGACAGCTTTTGTAGCGCCAGATGGTTTGTTTGAATATATAGTTATGCCTCCTTTATCTGTAATTTCCAAACGCGACGTTTAAAAGGCAGATACAGGGCCCTATATGCTTGATTGCCATCTGTTGATTGTCATCATCTGTGTTGACTGCCATCTGTTGGCGCAGCGTGCTCTCTTCAACGCCAGTGGTCTAAGAACTCCATGATGCGTTCGGCGCCCCGCGGACCGTTTCATGGAGACAATACTTGCAATGAAGTTCTGTTTGTGACACGAAACTACTGCGTCCTTATGGACCAGTGCACAGTGTGGCGTGGTGTTATGTCATGTGGTAGGGTGTGCTGTTGCGCACGTGCACTAGACCCATTTTAAGATTGCGGCTAGCATCATATCCAACCAATCTGTTTTTCCGGTAGTCATTTCATACTTACGTCTATTCTCAATTCCGGGAGAGCCAACAATTTTTTTCTGTGCATTCTATACTCATGCAAGCTCCCGCCTGCGTTTTAACTGCGCCTCGGTCAAGCCAAATAAAACGCACTCGCTTGCGAACGAAGGGTTCATAACTTGAAGTAGCCCTCAGCAACATTCAATCGGTCATTATTGTTATTTATTTTTTGCGCTTGCTCATCACGTGGCGCCACCTTCTATTACTGGCTGCGCCGCCACGTGCCTAACAAGAGAGTGGCTTGAACTTTTGTGGCGGATGGACGTGCTTTTTAGGGCCCCGTGGTGGCGACGAAATCATAAGTTTTGTGCATGCTTTGAGCTTGCTTCTGTTGTCGATTTGCCGATTTTTTTAGCTTTGAAATATAACTGGGGAGCTTTTTCTTTTATTTGTCCCTCTCTTCTTCGTGTGCGCGGGTGTGTTTCGTGTACATTTGGTTTTGTAGGGTAGTCAGAGCGTTCTTTCGCGCCACGTACTTCAACACGGACAACCAGGTGAGACGTTCAGTCTTTATAGACAGTTTTAGTATAGCGTAAAGCAGCAAACGCAAAGAGTTAGCGTTAGCGTTGCGTGCACCACACTGCGCATGCGCTGTACGTAGACGCTGCTAGAGCTCTTAGGTACGTAGGCTATTTTCAGCATTTAGCGGTGAACGCTAACGAACGCAAAGGGAGCCTTACGTACGGCAACGGGGCGGTGCCAGTCGAAGTGAGAGCAGCCCGCTTCGGATCTATCCAGTCGTCGGCCTGCACTGTTCGGCTCATTCATTCCCAACTAATGCTCGTGTTCGCTATTGATTCGTGTGATGATGCTTCGACAGCGGCGTACAGCTGACAAATGGACGCTGTTTACAATACACGTTCTCGTTTGGCGGCGCAGTAGACTTAACGAGTAGGTTTGCGCAGGTTTGCTCATCTTTGCTGTATCCGCCTCGAGATGGCGCCCAAGTGCATTTCGCTCGTTCGCTTGGTGTAAAGCCCCATGTCAAGCCGATGCATGTCACATTTTCTGCGGCAAAACAAAGTAGTGTGGTCGATGCAGTGGTCACAATGCGTGTGCGCTTTACTAACGACGAGGACATGAACCTCCTGAACGAGGTTTTCGCCTTGAACCCATTCGGACAGACGTCAAGATGGGCGTATGTTGCAAATATGTAAAGAAGTGGGAAATACGCTATCTGGAAGCGAAATTGCCGGCGAAACGTCCCCTCCAGAATACAGCTCGATATTGAGCAGGCCGCCTCTTGAGAACACGTTGTTAAGGATGGCCGTATGGGCCAGCTTTCAGCCCGCTGCACTTGTTCCAAGCCCACCAGACAGGGATCCATTCCGAGAACTGCGGACGGCCGGCAGCCACGTGGCGCGCGATCAGCTCAGGAAATTGGTACTTGGCGGAGCCATCCAGGACAGAATAGTTCTACGAAGCCCTCTGACGTCGGCACTGAAAGCTGGGCGGTACCGAGAACTGCGGATGACCGGCAGCCACGTGGCGCGCGGTCAGTTCAGGAATGTGGTACTCCGCCGCGCCACCCGAGACGGAGCACAGTTCTACGAAGTCCTCGGTCGTCGACCCCGGAGCCTTTGTGTGTATGGGCTCGAGCGTGTGTGTCTTTGTGTGTGTAAACGATACTGCGGAACGGCGGCAAGTTTACAATGATTGGACGAACCTTCCCGACAATTCCTGCTCCGTCCACGCCGAACGATGACGTCAAGCGGAGAGCTTATAAGCAGCGTTTGCCGGCTGCTAGAGAGTGCTCGTGTCGTGCTCGTTGTCGGGAGCTGAGTGCTCTGTCATACTAGAAATGTACTAGTGAGCTGTGTGCTCGTAAGCTGTTTGCTGTATGTTAGTCTTGCGGGCTCCATATGGGAGTCGCGCTAGACTGCCTATGTATCTTGCTTAAACTGTTAATATGTAAATAAATCCTGTTCACCGAGTTCCTGTCTACGAACTTCATCTCCTTCAAATGGTGGCAGCGGCGAGATAGTCCGACGACTCCTACATCTGGTTGACAGCGGTAGGACCGTCCGAGAAATCTAATAACGTACAACCTGCGCGGTCGCTCTCGCTCCCGAAGCACGAGGGCGTCTATGTCATACCAACTTAGAAAGTGCAGGTCATATGGGTCCCAAGAACACTCGATCACGGCATGCTAAGAATAATCGGTGTGTTTCGCGACTCTCGACAAAACAACACTGAAACCAAACACCTACATGCGTAAATAACGCAGCGACTGTGGCTTTGGACAAGCTTCACTTAGGGACACACTTCAGGATTCGGCAGTGGATTAGCTCGGCATTTCTTGTGGATCTGGCTTGCCAGTATTTCGTGTTTTTACATCTAGATGGCGCCGTATATGTTTGCATTAACGTTAGCGCTTTTCTCCGTTCCGCTATTTTAAAAGACTACCTTGTGCCGCGCAGTGCAGCCATTCCTTGCGTTAGTGTTGCGTCGCACGCTAATGCTAACGTAAGCGTTTTACGCTATACTAAATCTGTCTTATAGTAGCTTGGAAGTGTCAAGACCAATAGCTATTAGTGGTTTTACTCTGTGTGTGTTGGTAGGAAAGTGAGGGCATGGCCGCGTGGTTGAACACGTGCAAAAACGTGTCATACCTGAATTGTGTGCGGCATTCGTTGCTTTTAAATGGTTGGTGAGAGTTACTTTGCGACATTTTGAGGATTTAGATCATGTGCGTATCGGTTTTTGCTAGAAGGCACGTGCCCTGTATTATTATATTATTATACTATTATTGTATTTGCAGTAGAAAAAGCCGGGCAATAAATGGGAAGAAAGCCGGGAAAGCTTGAAGTGTGCACGGGGTCCCTTAAGGCAGATGAGGGGACGCATGAGAATGGAGAGGGAATCGAGTCAATCAGCACACATTGTGATGTCGAGGCGAGACTGAAGAATGTGGAGGCTTTCCAGGAAGACCTTGTCAAACAGGTTGAAGAGCTCAAAATGAGCTAAATAGGGTGCGCGATGCATGGAAGGTAGTGGACAAAAGACTTGAAGCACCCGAGGAATAGCTGAACAGGGCCGCCATTGTGAACGACAACGGTTGTGACAATGTAACGCAGTCCCCCAACCTGACAGGAGAGGCAGTGCAAGCAAAGTATGTGGAATGCGCGTGACGTGGTTAGGGGCTAGCTGGAAAGAGCGGCACCTACCACCACGAGGCCACCACGCTGAATAAGCAGGAGCACATGGATGAATGTCCCTTGTCAAGTCCGAATGACGTGTAAAAGTGTAAAGGGAAGCAGGAAGAGGAAGGATAGCGTGGAATAGTGATTATTTCCTGTGACTCAAACCTGGGTAGGTGCTCAAAAGCACTTCTTGAGAGGCTGAAACGTGATAAAAAAGTGGCGGTAGGGACATTTGTGGGGCGGATGCTCGGTTCTGTCAAGGAGCGAGCAAAAGCAAAGCTTGCGGAAAATGTCCACGTCCGCAACCTTGTCACGGTAGCAGGGGGGCTAACTGACGTTCTAAACAGGAAAGAGACAGGACTAGCCCAGCGCTTGGCGAAGGGGGTGAACGACTTGCGCGAGCTGTCCACTTAGGTGTAGATCGTGGTGTGCACGTTGCCGGAGGTGCCTGAACGTGACAGTCACGTTCAGGCACCTCCGGCAACGTGCACACCACGAGACAGTCACGTAGAAATAGTCGCAGGGGCTGCTCATGAGGCGATATGGAAAATGAGCCGAGAGAAAGGCTTCGAGGTCGTCCAAGTAAACAGGGAAGTGAGAAGGTGTGGTGGCTTTCAACGAGACGGATCCACTTCAATTACAGGATTGCACGAGAAGTGGGCTGGTGACTCTCTAGTCGCACTGTTGCTTTTTTACGGGGCCCAAGGGCACTCAGGATGCCAGAGTAGGCAGTAGGGAAGAAATTTCTCTAAGAGAACCTCAGTATAGTATCGCCGTCAATAACAGAACAAGGAGGAAAGGAAAAAAGAGAGCTCGTCATGCAATAGGCTACACAAACATGCAGGACGGCAGAAGAAAGTGGGCAGACATTGAGGAACAGTTAAATAGAGAACCAATAGGGGTGTATGCGGTTACAGAAACGCACCTTAGAAACTCGGAAGAACTGCCAGTGATTGCGAATTATGTTTGGGAAGGGTGCAACAGAACTAAGTCGGAAAGAAAGGGAGGGGGATTCGGAATGCTCATTCATCAGGGAGCCAAATGGCAAAGAGTAAATTTGAAATGTCAAGAGCATCTTTGGTTAACAGGTACAATGAGCGGGAAAAAACTTGGCAGGGCATTACGTATTTGTGGACCGGAAATCATTGCACAGGGAATAATAAAGGGTTACTGGAATGCACAAGTGTTTTATATTAAGAGTTTCGGGAATGATGCTGAAATTATCCTATAAGGTGACATGAATGCCAACATACAGGATTTAGATGGCTGTACCGACAACAACGGGAAGTCAATGCTAGACCTTTGTGAGCAACATAACCTCGTTAGCTTGAATACAGGGTCTAAGTGTGAAGGGATGATCACGCGGGCAGTGGGAAACTTGCAATTGACCATTAATTACTCTCTTATGACAAAAGGAATTCATGATAATTTGAGAGAAATGGTCATTGTTGAGGAAAGGTATAGCAACATAAGGAGTGGCCATAACCGCATCAATATGAAGATGAGATATATGCTTGGGGAAGGGAGCAAGGAGTGCAACATGGCCAGTCCAAATTTGAACGCTGAGCGAATAACAAATGTTGTCAATAGAGTCGAAGAAGAACATGGCAAATGGCCAAGGGTGGCATTGTCGTAAGCTTCTAAGCGTAATAACGACAGAAATATGCAAAGAGAAACAACATGTTCGTTGGAAAGGAAAAAGAAACCGAAAAGCTTGTGCAACAGGGAGAGACGAGAAGCGATCGCCGAACGACAGAAAGCATCTCGAGAGCACAGGCAGGCAATGAAGGCACAGTTGCCACAGGATGAAATAGCCAGTAAATGGGAATATACCGGGAGATAAAGTATATGGTTCAAATACTGGTGCAAGCAAAGATAAAAGGTAAAAGTGAACGTTCGTTGTCAAAAATACATGTGAAAAAGAAGGCCGCACCTAGAGTATTTTTGAAGCACATAAAATTATTAGGCAGGAATTAAACAGCAATGTAAAAACATATCCTAGACAAAGATGGAAACAAATTGGAAGGGAAAGCGACAATAAATTAAACCAGAAATACGCCAGCCGAATCTTTCCAAGGCAATTACGAGGTTGTATTTGAAGAAAAAAAAGAGCATGAAAGAGAACCAGACGAAAAAAGAGCTTGTGCTGACAAATTTCAACTGGAAGAAAGCCGAAGAGAAAAGCCCTAAGCGCACAGTGACGTGGCTAGACGAGGTTCCCGTTAGGCTGATTAATGAACTAGGACGAAAAAGTAAGGAAGCTCTGGTGAAAGCTGGGGTAGAAACTTTAAGATATAGTCGAATACCAGACAGTTGGCTAGAAAAAAGAATCAATTTAAGTCATAGAGGTGTGTGGGAGAACGATAGAATTCACTCATATAGACCGTTGACCATTACATCGGGAATATACAGGCTATCCAACAATCAGACCCCGGCCCTCAGTCCCCAGCAGCTGCGAAGCAACTGATCACGGCGGCGGTCAGACCTGCGACGCTGCAGAGGGTGCTAAGAATCCCTGGCTCCGGACAGGCCGCCATTGGAATATGAACCTGGCAACGTTTAACGCTAGAATGTTATCTAGTGAGGCGAGTCTAGCAGTGCTATTGGAAGAATTAGAGGGCAGTAAATGGGATATAATAGGGCTCAGTGAAGTTAGGAGGCCAAAAGAAGCAAGTACAGTGCTAAAAAGCGGGCACGTCCTGTGCTACCGGGGTTTATCGGAGAGACGAGAACTAGGAGTCGGATTGCTGATTAATAAGAACATAGCTGGTAACATACAGGAATTCTATAGTATTAACGAGAGGGTGGCAGGTCTTGCTGTGAAACTTAATAAGAGGTACAAAATGAACGTTGTACAGGTCTACGCCCCTACATCAAGTCATGATGACCAGGAAGTCGAAAGTTTCTATGAAGACGTGGAATCGGCGATGCGTAAAGTCAAAACAAAATACAGTATACTGATGGGCGACTTCAATGCCAAGGTAGGCAAGAAGCAGGCTGTAGACAAGGCAGTGGGGGAATATGGCATAGGCACTAGGATTAGCAGGGGAGAGTTATTAGTAGAGTTTGCGGAACAGAATAATATGCGGATAATGAATACCTTCTTCCGCAAGCGGGATAGCCGAAAGTGCACGTGGAGGAGCCCGAACGGCGAGACTAGAAATGAAATAGACTTCATACTTTGCGCTAACACTGGCATCATACAAGATGTGGACGTGCTCGGCAAGGTGCGCAGCAGTGACCACAGGATGGTAAGAACTCGAATTAGCCTAGACCTGAGGAGGGAATGGAAGAAACTGGTGCATAAGAAGCCGATCAATGAGTTAGCGGTAAGAGGGAAAATAGAGAAATTTCAGATCAAGCTACAGAACAGGTATTCGGCTTTGACTCAGGAAGAGGACCATAGTGTTGAATCAGTGAACGGCAATCTTGTGGGCATCATTAAGGAGTGTGCAATAGAAGTCGGTGGTAACTCCGTTAGACAGGATACCAGTAAGCTATCGCAGGAGACGAAAGATCTGATCAAGAAACCCCAATGTTTGAAAGCCTCTAACCCTACAGCTAGAATAGAACTGGCAGAACTTTCGAAGTTAATCAACAAGCGTAAGACAGCTGACACAAGGAAGTATAATATGGATAGAATTGAAGATGCTCTCAGGAACGGAGGAAGCCTAAAAGCAGTGAAGAAGAAACTAGGAATTGGCAAGAATCAGATGTATGCGTTAAGAGACAAAGCCGCAAATATCATTACTAACATGGATGAGATAGTTCAAGTGGCTGAGGAGTTCTGTAGAGATATATACAGTACCAGTGGCACCCACGACGATAATGGAAGAGAGAATAGTCTAGAGGAATTCGAAATCTCACAGGTAACACCGGAAGAAGTAAAGAAAGCATCAGGAGCTATGCAAAGGGGGAAGGCAGCTGGGAAGGATCAGGTAACAGCAGATTTGTTGAAGGATGGTGGGCAGATTGTTCTAGAGAAACTGGCCACTCTGTATACGCAATGCCTCATGACTTCGAGCGTACCGGAATCTTGGAAAAACGCTAACATAATCCTAATCCATAAGAAAGGGGACGCCAAAGACTTGAAAAATTATAGACCGATCAGCTTACTGTCCGTTGCCTACAAAGTATTTACTAAGGTAATTGCAAATAGAATCCGGAACACCTTAGACTTCCGTCAACCAAAGGACCAGGCAGGATTCTGTAAAGGCTACTCAACAATAGACCATATTCACACTATCAATCAGGTGATAGAAAAATGTGCGGAATATAGCCAACCTTTATGTATAGCTTTCATTGATTACGAGAAAGCGTTTGATTCAGTAGAAACATCAGCAGTCATTGAGGCAGTGCGTAATCAGGGTGTATACGAGCCGTATGTAAAAATACTGAAAGATATCTATAGCGGCTCCACAGCCACCGTAGTCCTCCATAAAGAAAGCAACAAAATCCCAATAAAGAAAGGCGTCAGGCAGGGAGATACGATCTCTCCGATGCTATTTACAGCGTGTTTACAGGAGGTATTCAGATACCTGGATTGGGAAGAATTGGGGATAAGAGGTAATGGAGAATACCTTAGTAACTTGCGATTCGCTGATGATATTGCCTTGCTTAGTAACTCAGGGGACCAACTGCTATGCATGCTCACTGATCTGGAGAGGCAAAGCCGAAGGGTGGGTCTAAACATTTATCTGCAGAAAACTAAAGTAATGCTTACCAGTCTCGGAAGGGAACAGCAGTTTACAATAGGTAGTGAGGCACTGGAAGTGGTAAGGGAATACATCTACTTAGGAAAGGTAGTGACTGCGGATCCGGATCATGAGACTGAAATAATCAGAAGAATAAGAATAGGCTGGGGTGCGTTTGGCAAGCATTCTCAGAACATGAACAGCAGGTTGCCATTATCCCTCAAGAGGAAAGTTTATAACAGCTGTGTCTTACCAGTACTCACGTACGGGGCAGAAACCTGGAGGCTTACGAAAAGGGTTCTACTTAAACTGAGGACGACGCAACGCGCTATGGAAAGAAGAATGATAGGTGTAACGTTAAGGGATAAGAAAAGAGCAGATTGGATGAGGGAACAAACGCGAGTTAATGATATCTTAGTTGAAATCAAGAAAAAGAAATGGGCATGGGCAGGACACGTAATGAGGAGGGAAGATAACCGATGGTCATTAAGAGTTACGGAATGGATTCCAAGGGAAGGAAAGCGCAGCAGAGGGCGGCAGAAAGTTAGTTGGGCGGATGAGATTAAGAAGTTTGCAGGGACAACATGGCCACAATTAGTACATGACCGGGGTAGTTGGAGAAGTATGGGAGAGGCCTTTGCCCTGCAGTGGGCATAACCAGGCTGATGATGATGATACAGGCTATCAATGCAGGCAATCAAGTTAAAGCTTCAAGCATGGGCAGAGAACAATGGCCTTTTGGGAGAGCTTCAGAATGGCTTCACAATAGGTAGGCGTTTGGATGATAACTTGTTTGTTCTTACTGAGTGTATTCAAATAATAAAAGTAGGAAACAGACCGTTGTATGTGGCCTTTTTAGACATTACAGGAGCCTATGACAACGCAGACCGCAACATTTTGTGGGATATTCTGGAAGGGAAGGCTTAGGTGACGATTGTCTACAGCTTTTCAGAGATTTACCCAGAAAATACCGCTTGCGTTGAATGGGAAGGGATGAGGGTCGAGAAAAAAGTTCATATCAACAAGGGACTGAGGCAGGTGTGCGCTTTATCCCCGCTGCTGTTTACGATGTACGTGGTGAGGGTGGAGAGGGCGCTAGATGGAAGTAATATCGGGTTTAATGTATCATACAAACAAGCGGGTACAGTAGTAGAGCAGCAACTCCCAGGTTTATTTTGTGCGGGCGACATTGTGTTGCTAGCTAACAAGCAAAGTGATTTGCAACGTCTGGCTAATATCTGTGGACAGGAAGGCAACAATTTAGGTTTGAAATTTAGTTTCAGAAAATCACGTGTTATGGTATTCAATGAAAACAGTGAACAGACAGTGGCAATACAGGGCCAGGAAATACCTCGGGTAAGAGCATGTAAATGGATTGGTATATGGATAATCGAAGGCAATAGATATATGGAAAGACAGGAAAAAATAATAACAGTGAAGAGGAAGAGAAGTGGCAGCCATAATGATGCACAGAGCACTATGGGGATACGATGAGTACAAGGTGCTCAGGGGTATGTCGAAAGGTGTAATGGTTCCAGGACTTACATTTGGAAATGCGCCTGGTTGCTTTAAATGAGGGGCACAATCAGGACCCTAGGGGAACCAAATGTCAATGGGACGCCTCGCATTGGGTGGTCACGGGAAGACTACAAATGAAGCTGTGAAGGGTGATATGGGTTGGACTAATTTTGAAGTGAGGAAAGCTCCCAGGAAAATTGATTAGGAAGAACAACTGAGGAATATGGAAGAAAGGGAATGGGGTGGGAGAGTGTTGAGGTATCTTTACAGGAAAAACATTGATTCATAATGGGGGAAAAAACTACGAAGCTTACTAGCAAGTATGCGGCCTCTAGAGTGGGCAACACAGCAGCAAAGGACGTCAAGCGGAAAGTCAGACAGGCTGAAATTAGCTCATGGGTGGCGCCAGTGAAAAAACAAAAGCCTGCCATGTGTAACTACTTAAGAGGAAAAAACGAAATCAGGAAAGAAAGATTTTATGATACCTCAAAGGGAAGCTCATTTCATTTCGAAGTGAGATCACGATGCCTTAGAACACCAACCTATAAAGCTATATGTAAGAAATAAGAAGAAAAATCATGTGCTTGCAACAGTAAGCTAGGGAAACTATAGAGCATGTTTTACTGGAATGTGAAGACGTCTGCCTAGCAGTCGATTTAGGCGCCACTGGCCTCCTCGAAACCCTTGGGATCAGCGAGAGCAGTGGAAAGGGAAACATATCCGCAAGTGAGATTAGTAAGACACGTTTGGATAATTGGTGGAAGTAGAGAAACGACAAAAAAAAACGGAGACGTACAAAAGCAAAGTTCGCAATAAGGGATCAGAAAATTTTGCTGTGATAGTACATATAACTTTTTGTCTTTTTTAACCTGAGTAGGGCATTAGGCACTATAATAGCAAGAGCTTGCCGGCACAGCACACCACCCCGTTCCAAAGGAGACACTCATAACATCCATCCATCCAACGAACGCGTGCACTAAGCCGCTTGTTTAGCCAGCTGTGACGTGACGTGCACAATGACTCACGCACTAGGCACCAATTTAGTCGTGCAGAACCCTGGAGCCACCGTGGCGTCAGCGAAGCTTTCTTGTCTCGCACCCCGGAGACGGTGGTTCGGTTACCGCCCTAGCCAAAATTTACATGATATTCTGTTTAAGGGGAATAATTTACTTTCTTTGCATGAACCTGACAAATTTGATCGCAATTACAGTGTTTTTGATGTGGTTTTACTCTTTGCCATCGGCGATAGTTGTTACCACCATTCGGTGACGCCCCCAACTACAACGCCGGATTTTCACGTAATGGGACAAATGAGGTTTTCCCATTAATAAGGGACCACCGCTTGCGCTGGCTCAGTCCTACCGACGACATACGCGTTGGCTACTTTCGCTGTCGCCGAGCTGTTCGCTCGCTTGCTTTCGGGCACAAGTTCACGCAACAAAGTTTATTTAAGTTTTTGCCAACGTAGTGTCCCTTCTCGCTGCCTTTGTGGAAGCCAGCTTGCAGCCACATAGTAATTTATTTACAGGCAGTTGAAATTCTAAGTGCAATGTCTAGGAACAAACGCACTCACAAACGAATTATGTATGGACGCACAAGGCAGTTTCGTTATGATCTCTATTATGTGCTTGAATTATTTTGGCGAATTTTGGTGGTTTCTTATACGAGTATATATAACGCCGTTATACGCCTAACAGATAGGGGCTTCTAAAATGCTCGAATAAAATGGAATGGCATTGAGTATGCAGTGACATAGAGCAGCTTTTTCGTGCTAGGACTTTTCATCTACTTTGTTTTGTAATTATTGTAAGGGTTATGCTAATTATTATGTAAATTATAAACTACACAGCTTCCACTCCTAAATGACCTAATTTGAAATCTTTTTCACCTTTACAACTTTATGGTGGTTACGCCGCAAGGGAGTTGTAAACGCAAACGCGGAGTAAATGGTAATCTCCATATCATCTTCCTTATAAGGGGCTTGTGAGGAAGCTGTCACCGGCTGTAATCTATAGCATTGAACCATAGCCTAAAAAGCTTTGGTTTCTGTGCAAATAAACACCAATCTACGGCTAACGACTGAAAACCCGATACACCATGGCTTCTAGTGGCCTTCCTTTAAGCAATGTGCTCACAATCACTTAGGTCAGAAAGAGTTTTGCATGAAACATTTACTCTAGTTTCTGAAAATGTGAAAGGTAAGGGCGTTTTAAAGTGCACCATGTAGTCTTGTATGTTGCGGCTGACGCTATCAATGCTTCTCTGTTACAGGTGTAGCGTCCAAGTTTTTAATAGAAATCCCACATGTTTTATGTAGGAACGATCTTAGTTATGCTCAAGCTTTACGCTCTGCTGCCGTGATAAGAGCTGTATACATTAGCGGGTTGTCCGCATTCCTCTTTCATAAGCCACCGGTGGTTCAGCATTGCTGTGACGGAGGTGAGAAGCTTTGTGAAGGCATTACATGCTTTGCCGGTATGCTTTGACCAGGCACACTGTCCTCTAGTCTACTCTCGCCACATCTCTAGCACTCTTGTGCGCATCTACTCACTTCACTCCTTAATATTTCAAGGTATGCTGGAAACAATGTAGAGCATTTGGCACAAAAGTACATGCCTATTAATATGAGAAAACCCCAACCTGGCATAAGCTGATTCATGTACAAGGTGAATGAAACTAACAAAGCTGCAAGAAAGAGCTGACACCGCAATGCGGAAAAGCAGGTTTTTGATGTTTCCGATAGACTATGACCTTACTGTTCCCTGTCAAAAACAGCCCACGTTGTCAATCAATGGAGAAACATGGCTACGCAGGCCTAAACAAGTAATTCTTCGTCCTTCGTTTTCTGGCCTGTGTTTACTTACCAAATTTACGTAATGGGAATCGTAAAGTGACGCATTTCCTCAAAATCCTTGTCATGTGATTATGAGAACAAAAAATACACCTCAATAATAATTTATTTAGGGAAACGGACTTTCAAAGGTGCAAATAAGATCAAAGCGATGTGGACGTTTTGCCCGCTCCTCTGCAATAGTGGTGGAGGGGGCACGTACGTTGTGCCATGCCCAAATTCGGCCCGGAAAGATCAAAACAAATGCGTAACCGATGCCCCTGGAGCCAAGAAGCTTTAACAAAACTTTCAAAAATTAACAAGACTGGCAACAAGGACGTCATGCTTCTTCACCAGACATGGTCGCATGATTAGACAGCGGGTTGCCGAATTTCGGCAGTCGAACTGGCTCTTTCGATACAGATGTCAGATTTATATTTACTGACTTTGCACTGTGTGCATATATTATGTGGAATCGATCCTTGCTTGCCTTTGATATCGTGGCTTTTTAAGAACCTAATAAATTATGGTATTTGTAACGCTGCAAACTCCCACAAAAATCTACAGATAAACTGATATTTCGAGCTCACAAACGCTGGTTAAATGAAACCTTGTCATCATGTTCGTGCACCACCTACACGACGTCGCCACTGCCGTTTCTTTCACTTAACACGTCTCAAACGAAGCCAAGTGCGAGACATCATTTCAGCTCCTCTCAGGAAGAATGGCTTTATTGCAAGGCGAAAGCTTCTTCGTTTTGACATCACTTCGTAATAACGTAGGATGGTGATGGAAAAGTTCGCCTACAGGCTGGGCTAGCAATAAAAATATTTCGCAGTTGATTTCCTTCTCGTAGCGCTATTTTGATCAGTATTTTTAGACCGAGTGTTGATGAGTGTTGATTAACCATTGATATATTGTTGGGGAATTGTTGAAACAACGGACTTCAACAAATTTTCAAGAGCAATTGAGTTTACTCAATCCTTGCACAACAATATTACCGTTGAGTGTTTTCAATAAACAATTTATTGGGCAATTAGTGTTGATTTTTCTAGTTGCTCTTTTGTTGTGTAGCAGTTGAGTCCAGTATACAATAATTAGAAATCGCATATGAAGACATTCCAAACTTGTTTTGCGATGCGTTCCAACCTAATTCCTGTCACTTTGCGGCAGGTAGGTTCTTCTTTCGCCTCGCTTTCATTAATAGAAAATTATGTGTGACCGATGGGGTGGAATCGAACGTCGGCCGTCGAGCCCGGTACTCTAACCAATGCGCCACGAGCGCGCGCATAATCCTCTCATTCGAAAGCTAGTAAGCTCTGAAATGCTTGGCGTGTGCGCCGCGTGCCACTTCCTGGTGCTGTCGCTACAGCTGGCGCTTTGAAGCGCCTATCTCCGGGACCGCCCCACTTTCGTAGCCATTTTCGCTACGTAAAAACTGCAACGTTAGACTAGATTCATGACCGCCCAAGTTCATAACGATTTATTTCTTCGCTGGGTTGCAGCGGTGGCGTAGAGGTAGAACACCCGCCTCGCGTGCAAGAGGTCCGTGGTTCGAATCCCGGTGCCGCGCAATTTTCCACCGGATTAAAAAAAAAAAAAAAAAAAAAGTCCGCGTGTTGATAAAATTGCATAAACAGGCCTGGGGTGTGGCCTGATGCCGGTGACCAGAACCGGTAACACACTCCCTCACCAGAGCAGGATTGGCCACCCTGGTGCAGCACTTGGCCACAACCTCCTATATGAACACAACAATCAAACCCCGGCCCTCAGTCCCCAGCAGCTGCGAAGCAACTGACCACGGCGGCGGTCAGACCTGCGACGCTGCAGAGGGTGCTAAGAATCCCTGGCTCCGGACAGGCCGCCATTGGAATATGAACCTGGCAACGTTTAACGCAAGAACATTATCTAGTGAGGCGAGTCTAGCAGTGCTATTGGAAGAATTAGAGGGCAGTAAATGGGATATAATAGGGCTCAGTGAAGTTAGGAGGCCAAAAGAAGCATATACAGTGTTAAGGAGCGGGCACGTCCTGTGCTACCGGGGCTTAGCGGAGAGACGAGAACTAGGAGTCGGATTCCTGATTAATAAGAATATAGCTGGTAACATACAGGAATTCTATAGCATTAACGAGAGGGTGGCATGTCTTGTTGTGAAACTTAATAAGAGGTACAAAATGAAGGTTGTACAGGTCTACGCCCCTACATCCAGTCATGATGACCAGGAAGTCGAAAGCTTCTACGAAGACGTGGAATCGGCGATGGGTAGAGTGAAAACAAAATACACTATACTGATGGGCGATTTCAATGCCAAGGTAGGCAAGAAGCATGCTGGAGACAAGGCAGTGGGGGAATATGGCATAGGCACTAGGAATAGCAGGGGGGAGGTATTAGTAGAGTTTGCAGAACAGAATAATATGAGGATAATGAATACCTTCTTCCGCAAGCGGAATAACCGAAAGTGGACATGGAGGAGCCCGAACGGCGAGACTAGAAATGAAATAGATCTCATACTCTGCGCTAACCCTGGCATCATACAAGATGTGGACGTGCTCGGTAAGGTGCGCTGCAGTGACCACAGGATGGTAAGAACTCGAATTAGCCTAGACCTGAGGAGGGAACGGAGGAAACTGGTACATAAGAAGCCGATCAATGAGTTAGCACTAAGAGGGAAAATAGAGGAATTCCAGATCAAGCTACAGAACAGGTATTCGGCCTTAAGCCACGAAGAGGATCTTAGTGTTGAAGCAATGAACGACAATCTTGTGGGCATCATTAAGGAGTGTGCAATAGAAGTCGGTGGTAACTCCGTTAGACAGGATACCAGTAAGCTATCGCAGGAGACGAAAGATCTGATCAAGAAACGCCAATGTATGAAAGCCTCTAACCCTACAGCTAGAATAGAACTGGCAGAACTTTCGAAGTTAATCAACAAGCGTAAGACAGCTGACATAAGGAAGTATAACATGGATAGAATTGAACAAGCTCTCAGGAACGGAGGAAGCCTAAAAGCAGTAAAGAAGAAACTAGGAATTGGCAAGAATCAGATGTATGCGCTAAGAGACAAAGCCGGCAATATCATTACTAATATGGATGAGATAGTTCAAGTGGCTGAGGAGTTCTATAGAGATTTATACAGTACGAGTGGCACCCACGATGATAATGGAAGAGAGAATAATCTAGAGGAATTCGATATCCCAGAAGTAACGCCAGAAGAAGTAAAGAAAGCCTTGGGAGCTATGCAAAGGGGGAAGGCAGCTGGGGAGGATCAGGTAACAGCAGATTTGCTGAAGGATGGTGGGCAGATTGTTCTAGAAAAACTGGCCAGCCTCTATACGCAATGCCTCAAGACCTCGAACGTACCGGAATCTTGGAAGAACGCTAACATAATCCTAATCCATAAGAAAGGCGACGCCAAAGACTTGAAAAATTATAGACCGATCAGCTTACTGTCCGTTGCCTACAAAGTATTTACTAAGGTAATTGCAAATAGAATCCGGAACACCTTAGACTTCCGTCAACCAAAGGACCAGGCAGGATTCCGTAAAGGCTACTCAACAATAGATCATATTCACACTATCAATCAGGTGATAGAGAAATGTGTGGAATATAACCAACCATTATATATAGCTTTCATTGATTATGAGAGAGCGTTTGATTCAGTCGAAACCTCAGCAGTCATGGAGGCATTGCGGAATCAGGGTGTAGACGAGCCGTATGTAAAAATACTGAAAGATATCTATAGCGGCTCCACAGCCACTGTACTCCTCCATAAAGAAAGCAACAAAATCCCAATAAAGAAAGGCGTCAGGCAGGGAGCTACGATCTCTCCAATGCTATCCACAGCGTGTTTACAGGAGGTATTCAGAGACCTGGATTGGGAAGAATTGGGGATAAGAGTAAATGGAGAATACCTTAGTAACTTGCGCTTCGCTGATGATATTGCCTTGCTTAGTAACTCAGGGGACCAACTGCAATGCATGCTCACTGATCTGGAGAGGCAGAGCAGAAGGGTGGGACTAAAAATGAATCTGCAGAAAACTAAAGTAATGTTTAACAGTCTCGGAAGGGAACAGCAGTTTACGATAGGTAGCGAGGCACTGGAAGTGGTAAGAGAATACATCTACTTAGGACAGGTAGTGACTGCTGATCCAGATCATGAGAGTGAAATAATCAGAAGAATAAGAATGGGCTGGGGTGCGTTTGGCAGGCATTCGCAGATCATGAACAGCAGGTTGCCATTATCCCTCAAGAGAAAAGTGTATAACAGCTGTGTCTTACCAGTACTCACGTACGGGGCAGAAACCTGGAGGCTTACGAAAAGGGTTCTACTTAAATTGAGGACGACGCAACGAGCTATGGAAAGAAAAATGATAGGTGTAACGTTAAGGGATAAGAAAAGAGCAGATTGGGTGAGGGAACAAACGCGCGTTAATGACATCTTAGTTGAAATCAAGAAAAAGAAATGGGCATGGGCAGGACATGTAATGAGGAGGGAAGATAACCGATGGTCATTAAGGGTTACGGACTGGATTCCGAGGGAAGGGAAGCGTAGCAGGGGGCGACAGAAAGTTAGGTGGGCAGATGAGATTAGGAAGTTTGGAGGGTCAACATGGCCACAATTAGTACATGACCGGGGTAGTTGGAGAAGTATGGGAGAGGCCTTTGCCCTGCAGTGGGCGTAATCAGGCTGATGATGATGATGATGATGGTGTACAAATGCCATCGTCGTTTTAACATACACTAGATGACATAACCATTGGTACGATGCGAAATGAGCACGTTTCGGGGAGCAGAAGAATGCGAAATTCACTTGCAAACACGGTGACTACGCGCATGTGGAGTTCCCCAAAAGTAGACACGGCGGCAGCGCGGCCGGCGATAAGACAGGTGCCGACTGGCGACGACGCTACCTTCGAGCATCGGACGCACTGTGGGAACCGTAGGATGCAAGCGCGCACACGCTACAAACATACACGGTGAGGTCTTCGAATTTCCTGCGACGTACCCTCAGTCCGTAAAGCAAATATATTTTTTTTGTCCAATGTCCGTGGTACTAGAGATCGAAGAATGAACGCGCTTTGAGATCGCAGCGCGCAGCCGCTATAACCATTGACTTCAACGAGCTTCAGATTCAGCAACAGCCGCAAGAGTACCACAGCTAATCGCTGTATCTGCGGCTGCTCCCGTTACTCGCCTTGCAAGAAGCACGCGATTTATTAGAGCCTCGCCGAACTGTCGTCTTCTCATGTTCCAAGCCTGCAGGTCTCGTATGTTCAGTTAAGAACACCACAGGGAAATGAAAGAAATACAGGTAACGGGCTCTTATTGTACCTTACTTGTCACCTCGTCATCTGCAAAGATGCTGCAAACTATTTTAGAAGTTTTATTTTTGTAAAAATAAAAAAACTAGTAGTAATGTTTATTTATAGGTGGCGCGACAAACGTTAAGGTAGGTTCGGATGTGTATGTGTGCGCGCAAGCGGGCGCAACCGAGCTTCGTTTTGCGCACACTTTTGCAACAGTACACATGGTTACCGCTAGTTTCGTAGTCACATTTTGTGGTCGTAGTATTTATTGTTTACGCTATAAATTAGGTAATTCTTAAAAATTTATGAAGGTTAGTTGATGAAAAATTATTGCTAATCAATTAGTGGTTCTTAAGTGCCGTTATTTTGTGTTTGAAAGGTTTTTATAACTGAATACGATAGTGAAGCCATGTGAAGCTGTGAACGGCTCTCGGACTCAGTTATTCGGTTGCAGTTGTGCGGTGGTTCACGCCTCGTGCTTCTTGATGAAAGTATTTTCTTTTCGGGCATCATGACGCACATTTTAGTGAAATGCTTTAACGACGATAAGTTGGACGTTTATCCGGTGAAGTGGTTGGCTCACCCAACAACTAGTCTTCTACTGATGTGCGAGCCTGACGGTTTTGATGAGTTGCGCGGCAGAGGCCATGATGCCTCTTGGAGAGAAGGCAGCCCGAAACAGTCGCAGCCGCACTTCTGAAGATAGGTAAGTAATCTCGTTTTCTTGGGCACGTAGCCTTCTTTTTTATTTTGACATTGATGAGCGTGACATGTTAAGCACACCGTTCACTTTCTTGAAGCAAACCGCATGCCCCGGAGCAAATGCGCGCGATACTAACTCTCGCTGCCGCCGTCACTTCGTTTGAAACAATGGTAGGCGAAGAGGCAGCGGCGCCCCATGTGCGTAAAATTGCATTGCTTCATTTGTTCCTGTCTAAAAACGTTTCCTTCATTTGTATGAGAGAAAACAATTGGAACATAAGGATCGGCTTCTCTGCGTAGTGATAATTTTCTACAGTGGCCACGTCATCTTTCATGGGGGCTCACGTATGCCGTCTAAGCGCTTGTTATCGCGTTCCGTTACGTGAGAGGCGCGCTGCCTTTCAAGGTATTTAGGCAGGCACTACGAGTTTAGGAGAACCGCGACAAATAATCGTGCAGCAGGTGTGCAGCTGTGCTACGCTTGTACCACACTCGTACCGGAAGGCAGTGTTGCACTTCACGCTTACGCATTTCGTAACTATGGCGGCCTCCGTGGCAATTTGGGGCTCGAGGTCGTGGATACGATCCCTGCAGCGGCCGCATTCCAAAGGAGCGGAATGCAAAAACGCTCGTGCATTGTGCATTGTATGCACGTAAAAATTTCCAGGAAGTCAAAAGTAATACGGAGTCCCCTACTACGACGTGCCTCATAATCAGATCGTTGGTTTGGCATGTGGAACATCAGAATAATTTTTTTTCCGTAGTGGCTCATCGTATACCATAGGGTTAGTGTGATCACCTTTTGTGCCGTAGCGGTTAGCGCGCCTCGATTTAGGTTGCGGCTAATGATGCGGCGCACCGCGAAATATATTTCGCCTCTCTGGGATTTGCGGAGAACGGCCAACCGATTAGTCACAGCTTCCGCGTGGTGACTGTACACGGATACACAGCGCAAATGAACGGAGGTGTGGTGACGTGGTCAAAGAACACAGCCGCCGACGGGCTCACCTTATCGTCTATCACCGCCAAAACTACTGCAGTAAGCATCTTTATCTAGCGCGGCGGGTTGCCGTTGAAGGCGTACTGTACAATTTTAATAAGCGATAACCGAAACATGCCACCGTTCTCTGCTGCCTCTTTGAGTTGGACCGATCCGAATGTGAGTTGTTTCCAGAAGCGAAAGGAGCGCCAATCGGCGCGTTGTCGCCTCGAGCTAAGCGTCGCACTCGAGCACCGTTTGCGCGGTGAAGAATGACGCGTGCATGAAGCTAGCTCACTGCGCGGACGCTACCGCGCAAAACGTGCAAGGGCGTGTACGCGACGTTCTGCACACAAATCGCGCGGGATGATCGGAGCCACGCCGGAGCGGCTAGCTTCAAAGAAGCGGTACATGTTCTCACTCGTACAGGCACGCTCACGCTCGCATCGCTCTCGGAGTATGTTTAGGTCATTCCTTCTACTGGACTTCTGCCCAAAGATTCGATATCTGTTTGGTATGGGCTATGCACTGTCGCGTGGTCTTTGGTTCTGCGAGAGAGCCGGGAATATTTTCCCCACTGTGAAACATCGCTGTGCGTGTTTTAGCTAACATTTACCGTAGCAACCCATTCCTTCCTTTTCTCGACGGCACTCGTAAAGAGTCGCAAATTTTTACTTGCCAGTATAGTGTGTAGTTCTATTTCGTGCGTAGTTATGTGCAGTGTGTGGCAGATTCTTAATCCGCGCAATATCATTTTCTGTCCACATTCCCTTCTCACAGGTTACGTATGCAGTAAATTCCCAGATGCTAAAGTGTTCTACGCCAAAAGCACCTTGGCGTCATGCAAGATACACCCGTTGATATGTGGCTGATTCACTAGCAAGCTCGCATCTCTGTTGCCACTCTCCATCAAGTGGGATTTTCAACTATCTTTTGTGTTGCTCTGTGGTGTACTAGCTGCCGCATGGACGCTGTGAAGGCTGTCTTTCGATTTGCTCTGGCGTTTAGTAGTAAAGGATGGGCTACCTTTTGAGGGGAGGCATTTACTTTTGTTTGTGAGAATGTTTACCAGCCTAACCAAGTGATACGTGGGTACTGTAAACAGCAGCACGAACAGAGGTGGACGACGAAATAGGTAGGAGCACACACGAGCGCAAGCTCTACTAAAAATTTGCTTTTGATGACAAAGGTATTAAACCCACTGGTCAACTTGGCAAAGGTAAAAATCCGTGCATGCGTGGCAGAAACAGCCACGTGCGACAAGAAAAAAATATGAAGCCATGTCATGTAAAATAAACGTGCGTGAAAAACGAGAACCATCGGTCAAATCTATTGAAAAAGCGAAAGATTTGTCCGATATGTGATACTACCCAACGGGAAATACTCTTTTGAGAACAACTTTTTCCCACTAAGGGCAACAGATAACTTGGTTATGCAATTGTTTCGTTTGTGATCAATAAATATTGCTTCTGGAACTCCTCTGGTGTTGCGGTATAGAGCAGAAAGAACGATTGTTTCATCACAAAGACCAGAACACAAGAGGACTTATGGAAGCATTATTTATTGATCACGAAGAAATATTCATAAGCAAGATTTCTGTGATCATTAGTGGGAAAGAGTTGCTGCAGTACTTCTCGTTAATATCACTTACAGGAGAAACCTTTCAGTTTTCATGTTTTTGTTAGTTTTTGACGCACATGTTTATTCTACAGGACGTATTTAGGTCCTTTTTTGTTGTGCCGGGCTGTGTATGCTGCGCATCCATGGCTTTTTCTTTGTGAAGTTGGCCAGTGTGTTTAAAATCTTCGTCTTCACGAATAAACTTCTACTTGAGTCAGCGTTCATGTGTGTTCCTACCTTAATTCATCCTTCTCGTCTCTGTTTGGGTGGTTGTGAAATATAAATGTACACCGAATTGGCGAAGTGTCCATAGAAATGATACATGAAGTTATTTGCGCTGTTTATTTCAGGAAGAACGCTATAGGGTCTTATCTTCTCAATGTTTTTGACACTGAGTACATTTTTCTAGTTCAATTTCAAGGAGTCCCCTGAGGAAGCCAATAAGAGTGATCGTAACTTCCTTTGTGTGTAAGATTTATGAATTTCATCCATTCAAGGCATGACATGGCACATGCCTGATTGTAGGTTGCAAGCATTCGTAGTAAGATCTACTTTTCTGTTCTCATGACGCTTCTTTGTACTGCGCTGCATTCTGCAGGCACATGAACCTTTTTATGCTCTAAGTGCATGCGTTCTTTTTCTATATGTTGGAGCGAAAATTGTAAACTTAAATATGCATATATATCATTTTCCTTGTAATCTTTTTCAACAAGGGTGCTGTAGCTCCCTCTGTCTTTAAGTTACTGCTTTGTCCCAATTTTTATGCAACCTTTATGTATTTTATGCAGCAAAATTCTGGTGCTATTTTAATAACATTTTATCTGCGAAATTGAGGTAATTGGTGTTTCGTATATGCATTTATTGGCGTTTTTCACTGTCTCAGCAATCTGGCTGTCGAGTCATTGGAACCTTTTCTCATACTTTATGACTATTTCTGGGGTGCTTGATACTGAAAGTGCAGGTGACCATTTATTTGGCGGTTTGGAATTGTGTTAGCCATGTGTTACTACCAATTTTCTGTGCTAAATAATTATTTTTTCTCTTATCGTTCAAGGTATTAGCCTTTCCTTATCTCTTTATTGACTGAGGTAGCACTTAGTTGCTGGGTATAGGAAAAAAGGCCCCAAAAAGTGCTTTAATTAGCTTTGTGCGGGTCCAGAAAGATTACCTGAAAATGAGCTCACTAAATTGAGGAAATGCCACTAAGGAACTCTTCTCTACCCCACATTAACATAATCAAATGGTGTACTGTTTGTTCTTGACTTGTGCCAGGGAGATAAGCTGCTTTCATTACACAAAAGCTTTGGAAGTTTATTTCTGAAGAAAGCAATCCTGGCTTGTCAGAAACACGATTCAGGTGTTCATCATGCCCGACAACTTTCTAAATTATGTCTCGTCAAATAATAGCAAAGTTGAGTGATGTTATTTTATAAAATAATTGGGCAACATGAAAATATATATATCTCGAAGACAAAGCTCAGGCAAGTCTACTTTGGTACTTCATTAAATTTTAATCGTGGTGAAAGACGTGTGCTAAAGGTTGTATATATTTACGTGAAGTCATTTGTTTCAAGTTGGTTATTTTTGCCTTCTCACAGTCAGTCGTAGCTCTTCCTGTGATGTGTTAGTGTGCGCAACATTTTAATGTAACATATTCAGATGTCTTTTGTGTATTCACATGCAAGCAGCTCCAAGTGTTCATGTGTTCAAAGTTGGTTGTTACAAGGGTATGCTTAAGGCCTGGCTTTTGAGTCGCTTTGCCTTCTAGTCATAAACTTAAGTCGAAAGTGAAGAGCACAATGATCGTTTTGATTGGATTCATATGTATAGGTTTTTTCATATGTATTTACACTGCTAGACTGCTGTAGGTACTAGCCTGTCTCCAGGTTCAATGTAGTTGTGCCTGATGTACAGTAATAATGTTTCACGTGCACGCATCTTCAGTGTAAATAAAGGTACTTCAAGTTGATCAGTCTCTCCTTTGATTTTGTTTGTGTTTGGGAAAGTTACGAGCAGGCACCGGGGCATGCAAGTGTGAACAGCGAAGCAATTTCAATATATGAATAAAAATACACTAGCCCAACGAAACGTCAATCATATTTCAATGGCGACTTCTGAAATCTCAATGGCATCTCAAGTGTGCAACAATATGCTTTTCAATGCTGTGGCAATAATAACTCAACAACAGGTCAACAGAACTACCACAACGTTAGTTCAGCGCAGAATCAATGGTAACTCAACAACCATTCACCAAAACGAACACAACGGGCCGTCTAAGCACAATGGACTTTCAATGGTAACTTAACAATTATTAAACAATGAGGTACCCAATGGTGTTTCAATTCGATTTCAGTGGCCAATATTCAAGAGTGCTCAACACTCAACCCAACATCCTCCAACATACTCTCAATAATTCCTCAATAAAAAACTCAACATTCACCAACAATATTTCAATGCCTTCTCAATAATTTTTTTTGTACGGGCGGCCACTTTGTCTTGAGTCAGTTGGCGCTACCTTTTCAAGAGCATTGCTCAACAGTTTTTGTCCCCGTTTTCCGCGCCCTTTTCTGTTGGGAAAGAACTGGATTTCGACATATCTTGTTGAAACTAGATGAACCGTTTGACGTAGTAGTTCTGAGGAAACACGCAAGGTGGAGAGAAGTAATGAATAAAGGGCAAATCAGACATCCACCCGTTCGTAGCAATTACTACAAAGGAAACTCATACGGGTTCCTCGAAAGAAAAGCCTCATAGTTGAAGAAAAATTCGTCCTGGTCCGGGACTCAAAACCGGGGACCACCGCCTTTCCGGGGCAGCCGCTCTATCATCTGAGCTAACTAGGCGGCTAGTGGATGGCAGGGCGAAGTCGAATTTGCTGGGTTCCCTTTGTAGCAATTGTTACGAACGGGTGGATGTCTGTTTTCCCTTTATTCATTACTTCTCTCCACCTTGCGTGTTTCCGCAGAACTACTACGTCAAACACTTGCCTTTGCCTCGTGTTGCCGACAAATTCGGCTTCGCCGTGCCATCGGCTAGCCGCCTGGTTAGCTCAGATGGTAGAACGGCTGCCCCAGAAAGGCGGTGGTCCCGGGTTCAACTCCCGGACCAGGACGAACTTTTCTTCAACTATGTAGCTTTTCTTTCCAGGAACCCGTATGGGTTTCCTTAGCAGGAATTGCTACGAACGGGTGAATGTCTGATCTTCCCTTTATTCATAAAATGAACCGTATGGTAATTTTCTCGCAATTTTTTGCTGTTTTCATAAGTCATGCCTATTGCCATGAGAAAACCAAAATTAGGCATCAGCTGCTCCATGGACGAGGCGAATAAAATTAGGCTGCCAGTAAGGGCAGTCACCGCAAAGGCGAAAGAAACCTGCGTTATTTCTCCGCCAAAGTATGACCTGCATGTTTCCTGTGAAGCACAGAGCACAATTTCAATCAAGTGAACAACATGATGGAGGAGGCACAAATAAATACGTCTTCGCCCATTGTTTGCGACAAGCAGTGTTTTAAGCTTTCCTTGTTAACCAGTTGCCTTTCAAACCATGGATGTTCCGAAAAATATAATTATAACTGAATATATTTTTTAATTGAATTATAATACTCTTGACACAAAGAGTGGGGCCCGACGGCTGTTGCCCTTGTGGAATATTAGCGTCCAATATTTTGGGGGAGTGAAATTTATAATATGGGGTATCACAATTCATTTTAATTAAATTGAGAATAATTTTTTTATTACAAGGAGGGAGCGGCCACATAAAAGCTACGATACTGAGCAGCTTGACATACGTAGGAGGCCGCCCCTTCCTTTCACACGATTCAAGAATAATGAAACTGGAAGCAGGAGCATGAATATGCACCTGCTTCCTCTTCTATTCATAAAGTATGCCTCCAAATTTTCTCTCGACAGGGCATCCCCGTTTTGTTCAAGAGTGTTATGAGTTTACATTCGTAAAATTGACAATGTGATAGCACACACCTTTTCATCACTGTCTTTTCATCAACTGTCTTTCCATCAATGTTATATATACGGCAGCTCTTTCGTCGATGTAGTGACCATTTGGCCTTACATAAAATGACAATTTCACGAAGCATGAAATGTCTCAGAATATGTGGTAAAACTATTGACAACTTTGCAACATCTGCAGTTGTGCACGAAAATGGCATCTGTAGGAGAAGACGCTGGGTTCGTGATTTATTGCGAAAACTTTGAAGATTTTGCTTGGTCAAACAAGTTGGGGTGTTTCGCCAATCTTGGAAACATCAAAATATATCACCGTGTGTGCACTGCTTAATTGCTACTGATCGGTATATAACTCGAGTTTCGCCTGAAACTGACTTCAAGGACTTACGGGTTTTCTGTTGCAGCATTTCTTTAGAAATGCTGCAGAGGGTAAACACTTTTCGGATAAGTCGCTTGTGTACCCCCAGTAAAATCACAAATTTCTGAAGCTCGTAATATTAGGCATAATATTTCTAGATGCTTGACGACACGATTCACAGTCTTATGCGTAATATACACTTAAAACATTTATTTGACTACTTAGGTCATGGCTATAAATGCAGCACTATTTCGCGATCCTGCCGGCAAGGTACTCGTCAAATAATTTCTGTGATAATCCTGCGGTTGAATGCTTCACGAAAAAGAAGAAATTGTCTTCTGCCTGAGAGTACCATTCGGCCACAGAGATAACCGATAGAAATGTCTCGGAAAGAAAGCTTTACAGTTTTTAGATATATGCGCTGTCTGGTGATAGAACGCGGCACCAAGGACTCTTTCGGATGGTTCCTACTATATGAGACAACCATTACTCTTGAAGGTGAAAGAAAATTGTATAAGCACAAGTGCTGAGAAAAAAACGACAGATGTGTTATCAGAATTCTTATAGCTCATTTTTTTCAGATGGTAAATGACCTACCTCACACAGCCATTGTGTATGACTCCACGTACGATTCGTCCCTGATGTGCGCGACTGCTCTCAGAGTCGCCTTGAACATGTCGGCAGAGACATCAACATATATGGTGCACTTGAAAGGCCTCGACGGGACCCAAGAGTAAGACAGCATCAAGCGATCTGTTTTTTCTTTGTTTTTCGTGTTTCAGAAGCCATCTAACTTAGCAATTTGTCGTTATTTTGCTGCCCAGAAGTGCAAAAGCAAGACTACGCAATAATTTGCATTAATTTTGCTTTGACAGAATCTATAATTGTATTTGTTTCGCACAACAGTGCTTACTGCCTTGCAAGAAATGCAGCGACGTACTCCTTCATGATGCATTATGACATATATCAGAAGCATGTACATCTGTTCGCCAAAATTCTAGTCGTTCATATATTGTGGGTCGTCACTGCAAAGCTTGATGATTATGAGATTGGCAGGCACTGTGCGTGTCCACTGTCTTCGCTTGCTGCACTACAGCCGGCAAACCCAAGTGCAGCACCCACTACAAAAGCCAACCCCTAGTGAGGAAGACGCTAAAGGGCTAAGTGATGATTCTGCAACAAATATTAACGTCTTTCGTGGCAATGCGCTCTCTACGATGCTGAGGCATCGCTTCTAGCGCGGTTGTAGAAATGTGGGTGTTTGTAGAGTTCTTTTGTAGGTGAAACAGTTTTAGCTAGGGAATGAATCCAGTGTGCAAACGCCAGTTGATCAAACAGGCGAAGTGCTGGCGTGCCACGTATGGAACCTTCTGGAGGCTGTTGTATGGCGGCTGTAATGGAGCATGGACTGCGTCATGGAGTAAAATAACGCGTGTGTATACACGGAGGAGTGGGTTGGCCAACGTGCCACGTGAAATTGAGCGCACAGGTGACGGAACGATGGCGTCAATGACTGCTCGAAGCTAAATTGCGTAGCCGGAGACAACGGATATGAGCGATAACTACGTTTCCAATTCACGGGGATCGCGAAGTGTTCCGGCGAAAACTAGTTCTGCTGCAGAGCGGCGCAAGCCGCTTTTCAGCGCAGTCCGGAGGCGAAAGAGAGCAAGCGGTAGCCGCACCGTCCACAAAATGCGTGCGCTACGCATGAAGGTCGCTTTTCCGTGTTGACTATGGCGCTAGACGAGGGTTCGACTACGGCAGTTCTCTTAATTTGTGTGATACCAAATGTACTCGAGATCCCGCGCAACAGTGGATGTTCGAACTGATGGCCTTGATTGTTCGTTATCGTATTCGGCACTCCATATCAACTGACCCATACAGCGCCATCAAATTGAGCGATTCTTTCAGCACTGATATTCGCAAACACAGCTGCCTTCGAGCCAACAAGTAAATCGGTTGGTGCACCTCAGTTTGTACCGATGCCCAAGCACAGGAGGAAAATGACCTATCATATATATGTGGAAATGGCTGGAGGAAGGGCAAACGTTATCAATTAAGCAAATGTGTGCCTTGAAGCCTATTGGTTGCTGGGCGTCCAGCATCTTAGGTAGACACGCGTGCAGCTCCCCTTCCGCGACAGGCCAATGCCTAGCGTCACTGATCACCGACCTTACGTTTTCATAGTTCAACCATAGACAAAAAATTCAACGAAGAGGGGACACTCGGCGAAAACTGGCAACAGGAAACACGTCACGCCAAGTGTTATTCGCATACGTTAGTCGACCCGAGCATCAGAAAAAAGAAAGAATGTCAAATTAACTTACACACAACGTTTCGTTTTTTTTTATTCTTTACCGCCAAAACAAAAAAGTTCTGCGCATAAATGAACTTATACTTTGGGACTTTCTTTTCTTGCGTGACCTAGCAACAAGCTAACCTAACGCCAGGCGCGACAGACGCATGTGTCATTCGCCAGACAGGCCACCAAAGCCAGCGAGGCCGGTTCCGCTTTTCTGAAGTTCGCCAGTTCGGCGACTCGTCTCTTTTGGATGTAGCGTGTTGGGCTCCCAGCGTATTCTTGCGTTTCTTCTGCACGTTGACACGGCACTACTGCACTGTTGGACTACGGCAAGGTGAGAAATTTTGTTTTACAGTCTGCGACGCATTTCAAGCAATTTTGGCTTTTACGGCACGGAACCGATACTTGTGACGTAATTAGCGAAAAACAGCTCGGCCGTCCTGTCGTAGTTAATTTGAGTTAATGACTCGTACAGGGAGATGCTTGCGACACTTTCTATGAGCCCCAACATTATTATAACTTATTTCGCTAGTTTTTGGAGACGCTTGCCGCACCGGGCTTTGTGACGCAGTTAAGGAAAAGCAGTACGGCCGTGTGATGCTGTTTCGCTTCTACTAAAACTGACCGGGAGAAGCTTTGGTGCTATTTTTGGCCCTGAGCATTATTGTAATTCATTTCGTTACTTTTTGTGCAACTTTTCAAGCCCAGTGGCCGCACCCGGTGTTTTCACGTAGTTTGTGAAAAACAGCTCGGTTGTGTGCTGCAGTTAGTTTCGCGTGTACTGAATCTTAGTGGGAGAAGTTCGTGACGCATTCGCTGTCCTCCAAAAATTATTGTGGTTAATTTAGTAACCTTTTGGGATACTTTTGAGACATGCGTGGCGCGCCTGGGGTTTTGAAGCAGTTAGCAAAGACGCAAGCCGGCCGTGGGGGAGTTGATTTCGCGTGTACTGAATCTTGTTGAGACAAGTTTGTGGCGCCTTATTTGGCCCCGCCACGTATACCTACTTTCGGTACTCACGCTTGTGGAAGACGCGACGAGTGATTGCCAAGAGTGATAACAGAGAAGTGTGCTGCTTGCGCCGCAAAACGCACAAAAGGTGACAACGAGAAGCTCAAAAATTAAGAACTCAAACATTCTTTTTTCTGAAAACAGGCTTTGCACCCACGAAGTTCTCATGAGTGCGAGAAGAAGACATTTCGCGAACCTGTAGGACGCTCTGGCTGAGAGCCTGTGTTGTGGCCACCTCTGTGTATGTGGCGTACTATCGCGTCGGCTAAGGGCAAGTTGTTCTTGAAGCGCGCCGTCACCCGTGCATTTGTGCTCTTAAAGTGCAAGAAGTAAGGCCCGGTAATGGGGGAATGGTTAACAGTACAGCTTGGAATGAGTGGGCTATTTTTGATGCCATGTATGAAAAACGAGTTGCTCTTGTTTGGAATGTCGCCCATCCACCACTTTCGCACGTTTCCACTCTGCAATCAGTATTCCTTTGAGGGCCGAATACCAAGATGACACATGCTTGTAATTGACTTTTTTTTTCAGCTGACGCCGTCCGGTGGAGCTTGGTATAGGAACTGCTGCTGCTTACCTGGTGCGAAAACGTTGGATGAACGCACAGAAAGGCCGGCACGAGCATTTATATAGAGCGAAATAAATATTTCATCATTTACAAGGCGTTTTGCGTCTACTTTATGAACTTCCACGTGGCACAGATTCGACGCAGGCTTGTAAACATCATTCGCAATTCTTTTAATTAAACGATTAAGCACAAGGCCGCGCGCGCGTGAGCAGCAGAAGCAAAAAAAAAACAAAGAAAAAAGGCGCCGAGTAGCGTAGCTGGCGTGGCGCGTGCCAACTAGCCCTCAAAAGGCGCACGCCCAAAACCGAAACCAGAAAATGTTAATCCTATCCGCTCGATGCGCTAGTCAATTCGGCTACTGGGCTCTATGTAAGTGTCCGCTCTTTTTGAACATCTTTCTCTATGGTTGAACCGTGAATGGTCAAGACGGCGACGGTCCGCATACGTAGGCGTAATGACGCATCTTTCGGCACCAGTGTCTATCAGATTCGAAATAAAATATTTGCGTTCAAAATGTCATTTTTCTAAAGAATTTATATGATTCCATGGCTTCCGGATACGTGTCAGGAGAAACGGTGACTTGTCTTGTGATAATGATGAAGAGAATTTGTGTGGCAACAGGCGGTACAGATAAAAAAAAAGAAAACGGCAGATAGTGAAACAACTCCCTCAATTATACAAAAAAATATGAAGCAGTATCTTAAGTAGAACTTCCAAAAAGAAAGAAAAACATTATTTTCACGACTGCATGACAACAGGAAATATCGCAACAAAAAATTAAATGCTTGAACAAGAACAAGTACACCTGAGAAAGGAGCAGGCAACACAGGAAGGCATGATTTATCACTTGAGCATGGAATTACTACGCTTAGACGCGAGTGTACCTTCATTTAGGTTCATGTTTTGCGCATCAGCGGTGTTCCGAAAGCTGGGAAGTGAAGGACGTATCATTTGGCTCTAATCCGTGTGTCTCAGGGGCACGTTCCATTCCTCAGCGTCTCTCAAGGTTTGCAAAAGTGCACAAAAGTTTTATGCTTGTTTTAATAATTTTGTACACGTAGGACCTCACCAGAGACACAAGCAAATGTGAATTTCAGAAGGCCAAGTTTTTTTAATAGTGCTTCTGAACAGCAAACTAAGCGCACGTTGCAAATAGCGTGAGTAATCTTATTTTCTGTGGAACAAAGGCACGGCTAATATTGATGGCAGAGGTGGTGCCGCCAAACAAGAAAGCAGTAATCGAGGCGAGGGACAAACAATTCAATGTAGATGGGCATTTGGGGCTGAGCGAATTTTCTTTTGAGATTGCACATGCAACCATTAACCTGCGACAGCTTGCCCGATAGGAAACTAGGCTGGATCTTCCAGGACATGTCATGATCAAAAAACACGGCAAATGTTTTAGGAGCACTGACAGCCTCAGTGGCAGGGGAACCTGACACATTCTCTCAAGGCAGGGATCCCTTATTGGTTCTTGGAAAAAAACGCGATGATTAGTTTTTCCTGTGTTTATTTAAGGCTACTTTCTTCAAGATCACAGATAGAGTTTCTTAAAAATTATGTTATGGGCTGTGACATGCCAAAATCACGATCTGATTATGATGTGTAAGATTATGAGGCGTGCTGCAGTGAGGGACTCCGAAAATTTGAATCACCGCTCAATCGGTCCCCGTCGCGCCAACCACGCCGCTATTCGTCGCCGACCAATTATGGACCCTCCCGGATGGAAAACTAGGCCATGGAGCTCTTGGAGGTAGTGCTGCATGACGTTCACCCTGTCCATCTTCCTCCATTGACGCTCAGAACCAACACGAACCGAATTGAATTAGACATAGATGGTCTTCCGCTGACGGCATATATTGATACTGTAGCCCAAGTGTTCATAATGAGCGCTAACCTATGTCGTTGCCTCAAAAACGTTCTTACGCCTGCCATCCCTCGAGCCGCGCGCGTTACCAATGGCGCCACTGTTGCCGTCAGAGGTATGTGCACTGCTCGCATAGGAATTGCTGGCCGCCAAGTTCCAGTCCTCTTCGCCGTGCTTACCAGTTGCCCTCATGTCCTAATCTTCGGGCTCGACTTTCTGGCGACGCATTCTGCCCTCATCGACTGTTCCACCGGTACGCTGTGCCTCGAGCTTCCTCTTCTTTCAGACGTTCGCCCCGAACAACCGAACACCCTCTGCACTAGAGCGTTTGTTCGTTTACCTCCTAAAGCCCTAAGGTTCGTCGAATTGGCCTAAACGGCGAGCGTGCCTGATGGCGACTATATCGTCGCACCTGTTCGTGATGCCTTCCTGGTGCGCGAGATCTCTGTGCCACACTCCGTCGTAACCACTGGCGCTAATCGCATGTGTCTCCCCGTTATCAATTTTAGCTTGACGAAGCACGTGTTACCTGAAGGCATAGCGGTGGTCACACTTCAGTCAGTGACAGACGACCACGTCACTGCTTTTGCAGCCGACGCCTCTCCAGATCCTCCTGATTACCTGCAGGAGGCCTTCATTCTCGACGGCCCATTACGTCCCATTGTCGCTCCGGACCTCGTGCCTGACAAAGTAGCCGCCCTATATGGCCTTTTGCTTTCCTACTGCGACATATCTGACATGGATAATAGACCACGTGGTTAGACGTCCCTCATTAAGCATCGGAAAAAGACCGGTGATGCAGTTCCCATTTACCGCCGACCATATCGCGTGTCCACAGCTGAGCGGCAAGTTATTCCGCTGGAAGTAAACAAGATGCTCGCCAGAGGTATGGTTGAGCCCTCGTCGAGTCCTTGGGCGTCGCCGGTCGTGCTCTTCAAAAAGAAAGATTGCTCGTGGCGTTTCTGTGTTGGTTAACGCCACCTGAACCGAATTACTAAAAAGGACCATCATCCTTTATCACGAACCGACGATGCTCTTGATTGTCTTCGCCGTGCCAAATACTTTTCGTCCGTCGACCTTCGATCTGGTTATTGGCAGATTTCCGTCCATGAGTTAGGCCAAGAAAAGACCGCTTTCGGCACTCCAGATGGCCTCTGCTAATTCAAGGTTATGCCGTTCGGTTTATGCAATGTCCCCGCCACATTCAAACGGATGATCGACTCTCTGCTTCAAGGTTTCAAATGGTCAACTTGCCTTTGTTACGTCGACGACGTTCTTCTGTTTTCTCCTACGTTTGATACGCACCTTGACCGCGTCGCAGCTATCCTTGACGCCTTCTGCAAGGCTAGGCTCGAATTAAACTCATCGAAGTGATACTTCGAGCGCCCACAGATTACAGTGCTACGCCATCTCGTCGATGCTTCCGGAGTACAAGCCGACCCGGGGAAGGTTCGAGCAGTAACGGTTTTTCCTTTGCCTCATTCTGTCAAAGACGTAGGGAGTTTTGTGGGGCTCTGTTCTTATTTCCGTCGGTTCGTGAAGGATTTCGCAGCAATCGCTCGACCACTCACTGAACTTCTGAAGACGTGCCTTTCACGTGGGGTTCCCCTCATGCTGTCGCATTTTCACGGCTTATCACGATTCTCACCAGCTCACCGGTCTTGGCCCACTTTGGCCTGTCCTCACCTACAAAGGTCCGAACCGATGCCAGTGGCTATGGGATCAGCGCCGTCTTATAGCAACGCCAACACCGATACGACCGCGTTATAGCCTACGCTAGCCGGCTCCTGACAGCTGCAAAGCGCAACTATTCGATTGCCGAGCGCGAATGTCTTGCTCTTGTCGGGACTGTTTCAAAGTTCCGCCCATACTTATATGGCAAGCGCTTCTCAGTAATCACAAACCATTATGCGCTCTGTTGGCTTTCGTCACTCAAGGATCCTACTGGCCGGCTCGGTCGTTGGGCCCTCCTACTACAAGAATATCCCTACACAGTGACTTACAAGTCGGGACGCCAACACCAGGTTCCAGATTACCTCTCTCGCTACCCAGTAGAAGACGCGACCTCCACGTCTGATACTGATCCCGACGCCCGTGATCACTCTGTTTTTCCACTGCTCTACGTTGCCGACGAGCAGCACCATGACCCGTCCTTGCATATCATCACTGACCCCCTGGAATTGTCACTTCCCGACAGTTCCCTTCGCTTATTCACCCTTCTAAATGGCGTACTCTATGGCCACAACGTTCACCCTGACGGCCCTGCATTCCTCCTTGTGATCCCTAAACACCTTCGCTCGGTTTATCTCCACGAACTTCACGACCTCCCCACTGCCGGTCACCTAGGGGTGTCACATACCTACGATCGGATCCGTCAACCCTTCTTTGGCCAGCGCTTGCCCGCTCCGTTCGAAGATATGTAGCTGCGTGTGAGAAATACCAGCGACGCAGGACACCATCGACGCTCCCTGCTTGGTACCTTCAACCACTCTACCTTCCCTCGGAACCATTATTTCGGGTTGGTTTGGAATTACTTGGTCCTTTTCCTCTTTCTACCTCTGGGACCAGGTGGATCGCTGTGGCCACGCATTACAAAATGCGCTTTGTGATCACTCGAGAGCTTCCTACAACCTGCGCCACGTATGTCCCTATTTTCTTCTACGCGAAGTGACTTTATTACATGGAGCTTCGCGACAACTGATAGACCGTGGGCCGACATTCCTATCAAAAATTATCGCAGACATCCTGAAGTACTGTGCCACGAGGCACAAGCTATCCCCAAACAAATGACCTCATGGAGCGTCTCAATCGCACTCTCACAGACATGCTCGCGAAATATGTCTCTTCAGACCACACTGACTGGGACCTCGCTCTACCGTTTCTCCCATTTGCTTATAATTCCTCGCGCCACTACACCACCGGTTATTCTCCATTTTTCCTTCTGTTCGGCCGAGAACCAGCACCGCCCCTCGAAACGACCCTCCCTGTTCACGCGGCACCGACCAGTGAATATGCACTTGACGCCATCGCTCGTTGTGCCCACGCAAGGGAAAGTGCCCGTGACCGCCTTCAGAAATCCCAAGAGAGTCAAGGGCGTTTGTACGACCGGCGACACCGAGGCGTGCGATTTCCGCCTGGTTCTTTGGTACTTCGATGGTCTCCGTGGCGTCAGGTCGGCCTGTCAGAAAAACTGCTGTCTCGGTACACAGGCCCATACCGACTGCTTCGTGCCGTGACTCTCGTCACCTACGAGATTGCCCCTGACGCCCCATCTGCTTCCCAGACCAGTGATATCGTGCGCGTTACACGACTGAAGCTGTATCACCCTTCCAGTGATGACATTTAGAAGCTCCGGGACGTTGCTTCTGCCACCGGGGGATTATGCTTCACGCGTGTGTTATGTGATTGTTTGAACGTGGCGGGTGGGCGCCATCATCATCATCATAATTAGCCTGGTTACGCCCATTGCCGGACAAAGGCCTCTCTCATACTTCAACTACCCCGGTCATGTACTAATTGTGGCCATTTCGTTCCTGCAAACTTCTTAATCCCATCCGCCCACCTAAGTTTCTGCCGGCCCCTGCTACGCTTCCCTTCCTTTGGAATCCAGTCCGTAACCGTTAATGACCATCGGTTATCTTCCCTCCTCATTACATGTCCGCACGCCCATTTCTTTTTCTTGATTTCAACTAAGATGTAATTTACTCGCGTTTGCTCCCTCACCCAATCCGCTCTTATTCATTAACGTTACACCCATCATTCTTCTTTCCATAGCTCGTTGCGTCGTCCTCAATTTAAGTAGAACCCTTTTCGTAAGCCTCCAGGTTTCTGCCCCGTACGTGAGTACTGGTAAGACACAGCTGTTATACACTTTTCTCTTGGGGGATAATGGCAACCTGCTGTTCACGATCTGAGAATGCCTGCCAAATGCACCCCAGACCATTCTTATTCTTCTGATTATTTCAGTCTCATGATCCGGATCCGCGGTCACTACAGCCCCTAAGTAGATGTATTCCCTTACCACTTCCAGTGCTTCGCTACCTATCGTAAACTGCTGTTGTCTACCGAGACTGTTAAACATTACTTTAGTTTTCGGCAGATTAATTTTAGATCCACGCTTCTGCATTGCCTCTCCTGATCAGTAAGCATGTATTGCAATTTATCCCCTGAGTTACTAAGCAAGGCAATATCATCAGCGAATCGCAAGTTACTAAGGTATTCTCCATTAACGCCTATCCCCAGTTCTTCCCAATCCAGGTCTCTGAACACCTCCTGTAAACACGCTGTGAATAGCATTGGAGAGATCGTATCTCCCTGTCTGACGCCCTTCTTTATTGCGATTTTGTTGCTTTCTCTAAGGAGGGCTATGGTGGTTGTGGAACCGTTATTGATATCTTTAAGTATTTTTACATACGGCTTGTCTACACGCTGATTCCGTAATGCCTCCATGACTGCAGAGGTTTCGACAGAATCAAATGCTTTCTTGTAATCAATGAAAGCTATATATAAGGGTTGGTTATATTCTGCACATTTCTGTATCACTTGATTGATAGTGTCAAAACGGTATATTGTTGAGTAGCCTTTACGGAATCCTGCCTGGTCCGTTGCTTGGCGGAAGTTTAAGGTGTTCGTAATTCTATTTGCGAGCACCTTAGTAAATTGTTTGTAGGCAACGGACAGTAAGCTTATTGGTCTAGAATTTTTCAAGTTTTTCGCGTCTCCTTTCTTATGGATTAGGATTATGTTAGCGTTCTTCCAAGATTCCGTTACGCTCGAGGTCATGAGGCATTGCGTGGGCGCCATCCCTCGATAAAAGAGAAGGAAGAACGAAGTGGGCTCGCGCCTTGAATCTAACCGGTCAGCGCTGCAACCGCTGTTGTAAATATAACCTGTCCATAGTTCCTCGTCTTACTGACTCGTCCTTCGCGTAACAATATTTCTGCTGGAGGATTAAAAGAAAAGAAAAACAAGAAATTGGCCATGACTGCGTATCGGATGGCCAGTCATGGCCGATCAACGTGGCATGTCCGTCCGCCTGGACTATCGTAGGCGAAGGAATTTATTAGGTTTTCGCAAATACTGAAACGAACGCAAAAGGGGGCAAAATGCCAGATTTCATGTAGCATGATTCAACACATGAAAAAAACCAGCAGCGACTGTGTTGCAACTGGGAACAAGAAACTTGCCTTCAAAAGGTTAAATAAAATTTTCTTGGAATATTATTATTAAACCCGTAACAGTTATTTAGCACTGATAAAGGAATAAACGTAGCAAAATCAACTTGACCTGTGAGCCTCGTGGAACAGACGGTTAGACATTGAGCCCTCATGACGCAGTGTCCTCAGTGCGTGGCCCGGCCATCTTTCAGCAAGCATACAAAGCGGTTGACACAGACGGGCGCATCATTTGTAACGAGTGTGGAACCAGTATATGGTACAAAAGACAGGAGGTGAAGGGGAAACACCATAGTCCCGCACCTAAAATTGACAATCGGGGGAAGGACGAGTTAAGTCATATCTGTTGTCAGCTTGTCGGTTTCGGTGCACGAAGTTCGCACTGGACTGATAAATAGGCTCTAGAAGGTCATTTAGAGCCAAGGCGGCGGAGAAAATGGGAGGAAACACTCGACGGGATTCAAGCTTGAAACGTCAACCTCCATATTTTTATCGACCTTCTCAGCTAACCCTTCCAGGCACTGTGAAAATCATGCGCACCTGGTGAGGCAGGCGCTGAAGAAACAGTTCTCGGAATATGCTGGTGTCGGCTGCAGCAGAAGAAGAAAATGGAATGTTTATCTTAAATTGAAAAGGCTTAAGTTCTTGGAGCCCCCAGTCCAAAGCCCAATGGCTGCTGTCAATGCTCGTTCTCGCCTAATCACCACGAGCCAGACAAGACGCTCGGAGCAATAGTGGCTCGGACAAGAGGCTCGGAGCCTCCTATTACGCATACGTTGCATGGGGGTGATATTATAATGAAGACATCCGTTGGTGCTTTTTGCGACTCAGTCTTGACATAGAACGTCCTCCGTGGTGCAGCACATCATGGTCAAGTGGTGGGGTGTAATGTTTGGGAGTCATTGCCAAGAAGGGGTAGCATGCGACGTAGTAGCTTAGTCGGTTATCGAAGGCAAGGTCTTTTTAACAGACTTCACATTAATCTGGCCTATCGAGACCTCTTTATCTTGTTTCCGAACAAGAAATGTCGCTTTGGTGACTTCTACGTGTACGAACATGCCAACGATTTGAAATTATACATCTCCATGTCAAGAACACGTAATATTATTCTGCAAATAAAGATATAACAAAATGAGTATAAATAACCATAGAAGTGGTAGTGGTGAGCATCGACCTAATCTACACAACCCTAGAGGCAGATATTCTAATAACACCTATACATTGAAATATATCACTACAAGGAGTCGCCATGTTGCTACGCAAGGCAGGAGCGCAGGCGTCGATGACGAGGTGCATTCAGACGAGACGCACTCACACGCGCGATCTTGAGCCTTCCTCGGTATGTTCACGTCATCCAGTTCAGGTGTCTTTAAACGCACCCTTCCACGCACCGTAAATTTTACATAGAAATTTTATAAAGAACTATCGGATCTTCCTTAAAAATGTATGGAATGAATTTCGCACATTGTTGATACATAGGTGCTCCGCAAGAATGTTCGCTTTTGCGTCATATTTCGACTAGCAGTAGCACTATAATGGGGCCCTGAACCAAATTTAATGGAAGTCAAAAAAATGCATTCGAAGGTAAATTGTATAATTGCAGAAGTCCTTTGCCCCGAACATTCCTTTAATGCGTTCAGCAACGTCACCGTGGCGCGCAATTCAAATTTGACTTTCGACGTTCCCGTGGACGCCAATATTTCCGATTTCGGTGCCGACAACGCCCCAGTCGCAGTTGTCCTCAGCGAGTGGCAGTGCGCTCAGCCAGTGCAGCGGTCGCGGCACCCAGCAGTGGTTGCAGTATCTACGCTACGTAGCAGGCCGCCTCTGCATTCAACTGCAGTGTCTTCCCTGTGCACGACTAGGCTAAAGTGCGCGCTCCAGCTCTAAGGCTGAGGTCTGGTGGTGCTACGTAGTGCGGGCTGGCTTTGTCCTGCACCAGCTTAACCGACGGATACTAGCCACTTGCAACTGGCGCATTTTGAGGCTAATTACGAAGCGAGGTCTGCGCAAAAACGTCTAACCAGGCGCAGCCCGGAGTGAGTGCGCTCAGGCAAGCGGGCGTGGGGCCTGACCTTAAGTTTCGCGCTGTTGGAGGCTAGTTGAGTGTTCAAAACAAGCGAGTACCTACGGTTACGACAGTGATAAGCAGGGTGGTGAAAGTCTAATTCCCGCGCAGGTGACCGTGGCCGAGTGTGAGCAGACGATATTCAGCTTCTTCCGGAAGTAATTATTATCGAAATTCGAAAGCACATTTCCGCTTACTTCAGCTTTTTGTAGAACTGTAGCAGCGTATTCATCCAAACACTCTTTTTAATTCCCGTAAGCTATTGGCCAATAGCAGCCGCGTATGGAAATTCGCTATATTACGAAACAAAGAGTCTAGAAAAAAGTGGGCAGCAGGATTCTGTTGAAAAGATAGTGTTTCAAAAAAATGTGACTTCGCGCTCAGCTTGCGACATCACCATGCCACGCACGACCGCAAAATATGGCTAGGATGTCTACAGCACGTGTTGTATCCGCTGACTGTGTTATTGTGCTAAGCCTCGGGGGAGAGGAGTGGTTGACGGCCCCTTTAAAGAAACGAGAGGTAGCAACATGGCGGCGTTTTTTAGGATGACAGTATTTTGGGGGGGCCACTTTTAGGCGCCCATTCCTCCAGCGAACGTTTGCGTCTCTCGTAACCCGGCAAACGAGCATAGCGAATGATGAAAGAACGAACGCGGAGCGCAGCGGAGAATGAAAGATCGTGATATAAAAGCAAGCGCGAAGAGAAAAGCGGAGCAGGAGGGTCCTCCAGAACCATGAGCCGGAAAGTGGAGGAGGTGTGTATGGTGCAAGCATGAGAAGAAAAGCGTATTGCCACGCACTACGTGCTCTGCGACGATGATGGCTACGATATAGCGCCAGAGTAGCGGGCATCGTCTATTATCCGATGACGCCACTGATACCATTTATCAAAACAAAGCCCTGCATGAGCGGAAGTCTGTCTGCGGCGAGTGTTATGAATCCCGCCCATGCGTCGGCAGTCGTGAGGCGATTGCACCACACATTGCTCCGTTTGCAACGTCCCGCACCAGACAAATTATCCGTGCCAGGCAATATATCGACAAATCAAAACACATACAGAGTGGTGCTCAAAATTTGCATTAGGGAGTATCGTAATCATCGGTTCATTTTTCGCTAAGATTTTATTTTGAGTCTATAGACATGAGTGCCTGTTTCACGGTCACCCGCAGCCTTGCGGCCGTCAAGCGGTATATACCCTAAAATTGCTACGATCTCCATTAGAAAGTGCAAAGTGCCCGACTCTGGGACGGGGAAGAGCAGGGTTCAAAAAGCAGGGAGAGCCACTGCCGACGCGAATGCGGCGCCTGAGCATTTGGCGTATGTTTCCAACATTCGGGTTTCCTACGCGCAGGACATACGCCTCGCTCTATCGCAAAATAGAAGCAAGAAAAACGAAGCCAGCGGTACATTGCAGTGTGTCAAACGGTGACAACAAAAATATTGCACCAAGTGTCGACGCTAAACAAGATGAACTCGATCTGTGTGCACGTGAAATGCGATAGGTGAATAGCTAGTACAAAAAGAACAGAAAGGAAGAATAGACTGATATACTCAACATAAGTTCACGAAATGATTTGAACCAGTACGTAGGTCGACCTTTTCTGTAGCGTCGGGACTTGTTCAATCAGTTCTTTCTAATAAAGAAGTTTTTGTGTGATTACCAGGCGTTGCATTCGCTGCTTGCCCAATTGCATTGTGCCGCGAAGGAGCGCTGTCTTCCGCGCAGCATAAGGATGATAATTTTGCAAATAGAGGGTGTGGCGAACGATGGAGGTCTCCGACGGAGTCAGGACGTCGGTAACAACCTGAAACTTTGTTGGGTCGTCTGGAACTGCCGCTGAATAATCATAGGTTATGTTTTCCCTGGAAGTAAAATTCACATACCGACTGTTAATAAAACAAGAACCTATTGCAGGCGCATATGCACAGGCGTACCGGCTGCAGCAAATAAGAGACTCAGTAGCTGCGCCAGTGTGCGCCATTCTCTCAACTCTCCCGTTTCTTTCTTAATATTTTTTTTTTTGGGGGGGGGGGGGCAGTTTACGATTTACGTATTAGTCTAACTACCGCCAACTGATGCACATAATCTGAATATATTTAACATCTACTGTGACCGAGGTACGTGTCTCAATTTTAAACAGGTGGCGACTTTGCATGCTTCCCGAATCGCAGCCTTCCACAACTCAGTTACGCCCCCCTCGATTCCGACAGCAGCCGTCAATTCCTACTGGCATGTCATATCACAACCAAAGGACGACACCACCTTCTCAGCTGCCCAACCACACTGTCCGTCGCCACTGTGAATCTCTAAAAATTTCGCTAGGTTCGCCCTGCGTTTCGCTTTGCCACACTTGCGAGAGAAGGCCACTCTTGTGATCGACAAAGGTAAAATCCACATAGCAGCAGCCTTTTTGCTGATAAAATTTTTAAGATGATCACCTTCAGGATTGTTTCTTCGTTTACATTGCAGTTGCCAAAATGTAGTATATTCGAACGCTTCTTAACAAAGTGATTGCGACATGCCAAATACTTTGTTACACAGGTCATTTGGTTTAATGATCGCACGCCACACTACTCAACATACAGTATTTCCAACATTTTCTACAAGAGACAAGCTTGATTGAACATGAATTCAACGGTGACTTAGTGAAACAACTCGCACAATTATTTTTTTTTCTTCTATGGTTGGGGCGCATTTACTCTGGCGGAATGTGCAACTCCAATAGACCTCCCTGAGCTGGAGATTCGCGGCAGACTACAATGAAGCTCCGCTAGGTCATGCTGCAGATCACTGATTGGCGCTAACGCCTTTCTTGCCATCAAAGTTTTTGGTTTGTATTTGACCTTCGCGTCACTTCCGCCACACATGGCTTTGAATACGTCATGCGTCATCAATTAGGATTAAGTCATCGCATCGTCATTTAATTCAACGCAGCCGTTAGTCGTCCAACCTGCTGGTGTTTTAGAACAGGCAGTGTACTAGTTACCTATATCTTGGAGCAATGAAGCAGAACCTAACACACGCTGAGATCTGCACGCTCATCAAGCACGTCGCTAGCGCTGCTTTTCTTGATGGTCCAGATAGCTTACTGACGTCTGCGGAGAGTAGTGCAGGCATACGTGCTGTTTTGTGGTAAAGCAACAATTCAGCCGCAGCGGAGGTCTAAATTCGTTCGTTGTACAGGTGAAATTGTGATAGTTATTTTCGCTCTAGAGGCATCCACAATACACTGAAGAGGTAGGAATCCCTCCCGTATGTCATCAATCCTTCCTTATACAGGTCATTCTGTTGTAGACACGTTTTTTACGAAGCCCGTAGACTGTATATTAATGTATGTCCCAGAGTCGAAGAACTGCAACGTGATAGGCTACGCAGCACTATTTAGACGAATCAATTAGGCGTTCTCATAGCAAACTAATAAAACAGCACATCAGAATGAGAGAAGGGAGAGTTCAACCTTTAAAAGTGTTTGGTGATACAGAAATAAGACAGTGTTGTATGCCGAAAATAATGCCGAATTTGGAAGAAATTAAAAAAGAAATTGTTTATGTGCATGAACAATAACTATACAAAACTGAACGAGCTCGGCTGGTATTAAAGGTAGAGCAATCGAAACTTCGAAGGGGCTACACTGAAATTTCTCGTTATCTTCAAACAAAATACAATTTATTGCCGTTTCAATCTGGTACAATAATTGTGTACTGCATTGGGTCATCAGTAAAGATGCCCAAGTTTCTCAAAATTATTACACCGAACACCACTAAAGCCCGCCTCTTATTCTGACAATGGTTTTGGCGCGTAAACACTCCAGAATTGCTTCTCCAGTTAATATGATTACGGGCAGCAGAAAGTAACGAGGACTGAAATAGAAAGCACCTAAACAGGATAGGCTTTAAGCTTCGAAGAAATATTCTCGACGAAAAGCGCTTGAATAAATAAAAACGTAAGACAGGATGACCCTACACGCGACGAGCACAGAAGATAGAAAACAGATAGCGAAATATAAAGGTAAATACCAAAGGAAAACAGATGCAAACAACCAGAGACCTCCGACACTGAAATAATTGGTTGAAAAAGCGTCGTAAAAGACAAGTGCATAGATAGCCCTATTATGTGTGGCGATTTTTATTTTTGAGAGCGAAACGATATCGAGCACCCTCTGATCTACAGGCTCGAAAAAAGCAGAAGGGTGTCTAAAGACCTCAAACAAGCATACACTAGCCCGATTTTTTTGGAGCGTTTACTAATTTTCCATGATGAGTGAACGCTTGTTACATTGCAATATCGAAGTAAATTGCATGTGCTGTTCGGTATAATGTGTATAGACAGTAAAAAGGATTTGTCACATCAGCCCATATTATATGATCAAAATTTCAGCGGAACCCATCTGACGATGACTGTCAACAGTAATGAGTTAGAATTGAATCAATATGGCGACCCAACATATTGCCATTGTGGAAACGAATTATGCATGAGGTGTGTACAGTAGCTAAATGGCTGCTTGGCACTTTCCTAATAACCACTAAGGGTAGGGACTTGGGAATGCGGGAAGTTTCTATTAAATTAATAGCAGTGCGATGGACAAGGATAAATGAACATGGTCACACACGGCGCTGACTTCCAACAACTTTATCGACGAAACGAAGACCATGTATATATTGCACGGGGGCATGCGCGAAAACAAGGGCGACTATCAATCCTGTCATATCAGTGACTAGGAAGAACAAATCACTTGCCAGGTATTGACAATTATGCAAAATAGAAGCGAGGCGTGTGGACAACACGAACGCCGTTCATGTTGTCCACAGCGTTTGTGTTGTCCACTTCTCTACTCTTGTGTCCTGTCTGCACGCCTCACTTCTATTTTGCATAATGAATCCTTACCAACTAGCTCAGCTTTCTGTCGTTCTAAGGTATTGACAATGCGCGAGACACATGCGCACATGTGCAATCTGCACATGTGCAAACTGCACATATGTAAACATGTGCAAACTGCACATGTGCAAGGTTTAAATGTGATTGCGATACCTAATCTCCCTTTGTGTTAACGCCATTGACCAGGAACTAATACAGAGCTTTCGAACACTTTAATGCGTTCCGCTTCTATAATTTCTCGTCAGCGTCAGCTGCGAGCTTTGCAACGCTCGCCGAGGGGCACTCAACCACGGTCATGGCAGAAAATTCTAAGGTGGCCTTGAACCATGTTGTGCGCGTGGTTCTGATGCTCCCTTCAATGATCGTTCAGGCGGCTGTCTGTTTGTCGTATATATTTCTCCCCGCTGAACAGCAGAATCAGGTTAACCACGGTGGTGGCACAGGGCACAAAGCACATTCTATGTTTCACAGAGCATTGAACTCGGCTGGATGCTGGAAAATCCACAAGCTTACAAATCTTGGATAGCCCTTTGCAAAGCTAAAAAAGGAAAATGCCAGTGCGCTGTGGGATCATCTTTAGCCTATGCGATACGTTGTGTAAGTAAGAGGACAGCAACGCTGTTCTTTTCAGTTGGAGCGTCGTGGCTTAGCTTGCGCACCATATTTGAACTGATGAAGAAGGTTTTCTGGTACAGTAGATAATAAAGCCGTATTATATACCATTAGAGGTATTAAAACAAATATTAAACATGTTAACACATGACCTGAACCAGGAAACTTCGTTGCATTGTGTGGATATAAGACTTTCTTATAGCGCTAATAAGGACACCAGTATTATTACCTATTTCCACCACTTTTAAGTGTGTTTAGTGGAAAGACGAAAGATGTTTTCGACATTTTCGATCAAAGTGCCAGTACAAATCCCTGCTCGAAAAGCATAGCTTTAGGTCTAAAAATTTTAAAACATAATCAGAAGGTATCTCGCGCGTAAGTTTCAGTGGATGCAAGTGTTCTCTAAACGTACCCAGAAGTTTAAGCCCAACCTATTCAAATTTGGTACCCGAACAATCAATAGCCGCTCAAAAATCGTCAACCAACATAAACACTTTAGTAACGAGAGACATGGTAAGCTACGTTTAGATGTCGGGCCCCTGCGTATGAAATATATGTCACTCAGGACCGGTGCCAAGCATGAATCGATGCAAACAGTACTTTTTTGAATGAAATCTCGGTCTTTCCAAGAAGCAAACGTTGACTTTAAATAGAACGTCAACAGTTCAAGAATACCGCTGACCGAAACACGATGTGTTCTGGAACTAATGCGACCCAAAGGTGTCAATACATTATTCTAAGTGCTGAAGCAGCTGGTCATGCGGAGCATAGTAATATACATGTTTAAAATCAGTCAACAAAGCTTTCGATCCCCTATTGTTGCCTTGTAAAAAACAACCACTGCGTCAGCGCCTCTAACTAGGAAAGCATCGTCAATCGTTAGCAGGTTAAACTTCTCTTGTAAGAACTTGGCGACCAGATTCCTGCCTCTTCCCATTTTCCATAACGAATACCCCCAAAGACCAGTCAATTTCTTGCGTCTCAGCGGTAAAAGTGATGTCCAAACTTAGCCCTTTAGAGTTAACTATAAATTCGGTCTAATTTAGGAGCGTTGCAAACTCGTTTTACTTCGAATTTTACTCTCGAAAGGAAAATGCAATCGTTATGTTTAAAAAATGAATTAATTACCAGAATGACCTTATTGTTAAACATGATCGAAGGCAAAACGGCGAAGTCACCTTCTCTGTAGGAAGGTAAAAGGTGCTTTCAAGAGATACGCTACATCCATAGTGGGCAAGACACTACTGGGCGGCTTACAGTGTCACAACGCGTCCATACCATCAGAAACACGCCTGTCTGACTCCGGGATAAGTCGAGCAACTTGTCGGACGAAGGGGAAGCAGTTCCGGCGGTGTTTTGCGAGGTTCCACAGGGAACTCCGGTCCAATACATAAAACCTGGCGCACTTTTTCTGGAAGTACCACGCGACGTACGGTTTCACACGGTTGCTCAGAAGCAGCGGCTTCTGCTTAGAGGAGCGTACGCAGCCACAGGAATTCAGCAGTTCTGTCAGCAGGCGCAGACAACTCACGGCAGTTATTTTTTCTGTGAACGGCCTTTTCCTAAGGCTGAAGCTGCCGTTAGAGGCTATGGTGGCATAGGCGTGCCTCGCGTTGCAATTCGAAACTCAGAATCTTGCATATCCGAACAACACGCCACCAGCTATATTAGAGCGAGTGAAACGAGCATACCTGACTGCCACCGCAGTACACGGGTTGCAGTAGGCTGGAGAGTCAACGCAACATTACAAGAATGTGGGCAACACGGTTCAAGGCCCAGAGTTTCCTAAAATAATTACTAAAGGGAACTCTGGCGCTGCAATCGTTTAGTCACCATGGGAATGATGGGAAGTACAGGGATTTGCCCGATCTTCGCGCTTCTGGGTTCAGACGTTCTTGTCGCTTTGTTTATTGCGCATATTACGCCTTCATTGCATTAAATTTCAGCCATAGCGGCGCAGTATATATGTGCTAACTGAAAGAATAAAGACACTTGGTTGTTAGTCAACGCTGTTGTCTGCGTCCCTCTCCTTGTCCTGTTGTTTACGGCTCCTTACTGCTCGTAATCACGAACCAACCAGCCCTAAAGCGTACCCTTCTTCAGAGCAATCTATACCTTTTCGAAATAAAGAAAACTCTGGGAACACGCCGAAATGCTGCTAATTGAAACGGATCAGCTTGTCGAGGTGGCCAAATCTAAATGCGTCAAACCTCTTAAAGCAATGGCTAGCGCGCGATAAATTCATGAGTGCGTTTTAATTGTATGTCATTTGTCGATGCAAGCGTGCGTGGCATAATGGCTTCAATATCGGGCCACTGTGCTAGAAGTCCGGTGTTCAATAACTGCCGTCCGATAATTTTAATAATGTTTATTTATAGATTTATTACGCCGTACTTGTTGAAGATGGCTAGCTTACAGAGTCAAGAAGCCGTTTGAAGCTATAAGGACGAAGTTTAGGCAAATACATGTATTTGCGATAATTCCCCCGCTGGATGAACCGCTCTCATTGCAGCTCCCGTAGACACTGGCGCCAGAGTTGCCCCTAGTAATTATTGTATGAAACCTCATAGTTCCAGGTCACCATGAAATTTACTCGCGGGACAGCGGCTGCGTGCCTCTCTCTGAGCATTGCGAGGTGATATCTAAGCACAGCTCGCAGCTGACGAACGAAATTATTCAAGCATACCACAGTTGAACGCTTGATAGCTTGTGTGTCAGGCTCCCGCCAATTGCGCTATCATAGAGGAAGATGACGTACCTGAATGTATTTTAAACCTTGCCCATGTGCCTAGCGCATGATCAGTACATGGAAAGTAAATTGCTTTTGCTAGTCATCGATATGACTAGCCGCTCCTTCTACACGTGTGTCCACACTGCACATGCTCTTCGCTTCACCAATAAAATTGTTAAAAGTCAGCGCCGTGTGTATCTTCCTTCGTTAGTCTCTGTCTCTCGCGCTCGATTCAGCTCAGCATCGGCGAAACGCAAGAAATCTTTCTCCTCACTGGAGAGCTGCAGTCTTCCAGTGGCACATACGACGGGGTACCCAAAAGTCACTGGAATTACTCTTAAAAAGCTACGTATTTATTCATTTTTCTACAAGACAAGCTCATCATCTCTAATGTACTCTCCATTACTATTATTTATTTATTTTAGGTTACCTTACAGGCTTCTAGAGGCATTGTGTAAGAGGGGAGCGTACACTGAAATATTGAACAGTAATTAGAATACATATGCGAATACATATACAAAAATACACTGTAAGAACATACCGCTAACATACCGTAATCTGGCGTTAATATTGTACAATGGACAAACCGAATGCTTTTAAACGCGTCAGCTCACTGAACAAGAAACGTTCACAAATTAAAGTATAATCAGTAGATTTACAGAGCGAGTTGTACATAGTTGGTAATAACAAAACAGTGCTTAAGGGATAGTAGCACAATAATAATGGAAAAAAAAAATAACTCGTTTCGTTACGTACGTTAGGTTATGTAGAGTTTTAAAAATGCAATGTTCGAAGATGCCGCAAATTTTTCTGGTCACTCTCTTAAGTAATGACGTTAGAAAGATTGTTAGAAAGGCGAATGGCTTTTGGAAGAGCGGAGTAGTTAAATAAATTAGTCTTTCCGTTGATGAGCATGAAATCGAACTGATCGTACAACCACTGTGACCTGCAATGAGGAGTTTCATGAGGCAGAACTGATGGCGCTGGATTATGAACATATTTATAAAATAATGATAGCAGGGCAATATCAGTACGATCATGCAAGGGCTGTAGTGAGAGGACAAGTTTAATTTCTGTTATGCTTTTGTTATATTTGTAACAACGTGAAATAAAACATGCAGGCCTATTCTGAACCGATTAGAGTTTTTCGATCAGATATTTTTGAAGGGGAGAGCAGATGGAAGCAGCATATTCAAGCTGCGGTCGAGCAAGTATTAGTTAAGCTAGTTTACGAATGTATTTAGTAGATTTATGCAACACGCGTCTTATGTGCCCCAATGATCTCAAAGCATTGGCGCATATGTATTCAATGTGCGTTGACCCCGAAAGTGTCAAAGTTAGGTTAACACCAAGACATTTATTTTGAGTATCATGCAAAATAGTCATGTTATTTATGTGTTAAATAAACGTAGATTTAGTATGCTTGCGGCTAAAAAAGATAATTTTACATTTAGAAATGTTAAGCTTCATCAGCCAATCGTCACACCAAAGAGAAGCAAGTTTTAGATCCTTTCGGAGGATTGTATGATCATTGCCACATTTGATGGAACGATAAAGAATGCTGTCGTATGCTAAAATGGGCGCGTGTGAGGAAATGTTGTTGGGTAAGTCATAATTGTATATTATAAATAGTAATGGCCCAAGAACGCTTGTAACAGTTAATAATAAAACTTCATATATTTGTCCAATCTGCGATAGGATTTTTCGAAACATCTTTCATACTAGTTTGTTTTGATGGCCTAGTAGGTCTTCTCTCGTTTTTTCCCTCAAATCTCCGACGTCATTAAATAGCAGTCCTCTCATGCCATTCTTCATCCGAGAAAGCAAAACATGTCACTCGGGGCGAGGTCAGGTGACAGCACCGCTTACTCACGTGAGCTCGCTCCTTCCGACTCTTTTTGTTTCCTCGACATGACATGACAGGACTGTTATTTCATGACGTAGTAGATGCGAGGGGAAAAAAGAGAGAGAGGAGCTAGTAGGTCATCTAAATTGACGAGCTTGAAAAATGTTTTCAAGAATACAATCACAGATTGTACAAATTTAGTAAATGTAACGAAGAGTACCTTCAAGGTGATGAGGTTTTGTAATAGATAGACAAATAAATACGTAGCTATTGAAAAAGAATCCCAGTTACTTTTGCGTACCCATTCGTACATGTTAAAACAAGTTGACATCTAATACAGTCTTCTAAGAGTGGCACACGCCTAGCGCACATAACCGGAGACCCAAGTTGGCACCAAGAGTTTCATTGCAGAGCAGCACAGCCGAACCAGAACATGACCAGTGCTCCAAGTCGGTGTGTGAGTTTCCTCGGACAGCGGTGGCTGCCTAGTCCCGCATGTACACTGACCCATTTCAGAGCTTTAGAGGTTCGTTGAAGAGCGGCACGTATGTACCTCTTGGTCATACTGAGTGACCCAAGTTCGTGCGATATTTGGTATTGAACCCTCTTTACTAAGGAAAACAGCCCGACGCACTACCCATTCGACCAGGGATTACCCAGTGAACCCGATAGGCGGCAAAAGGATTAGATACATTGATGGATACACACATGGATACATGGATAGCCCCAATAATGTGTGAGAAGAACTATGAGAATATTTATGCGTTAAAGATTAGTGAATTGGTACTTTACCCTGGTATGCAGCGTTGCAATCGAACGTTGCTGAGGCTGCGTTGCGTAATAACAAAAGGCCGGCGTGCTATAGTTTCCGTTTCTAAAATATTACCTTGCTGACTGCGAACTGTTCAGCGTACTGTCGGGAAAATTTCATCTTGATCCCACTTTTTATAAAGACCAGTTTCTGTGCGCTTTACGTACGTTCTACTCTGACCTTTATTCTATGATGTATTGAACTCGGAACAGCTGCATATTCCGTTAGTGAACGAGCACTCAGCCTTCACACTGTTTACCAATAAAGTGGGAGACTCTACGTGTGCTGTCAAACACGTTTGCGGCCGTCTATACAGCATTCAGTGCAAGATGTAAGCACACCAGCATCAAAGAGGGCTACATTGTAGTGAGGCCGCTAAATTGCGTGTAAATGTACACATCACAAGGACTTCTTATACGACTCCGTAAGTCGCACAACCTCTTCTTTTAAGTCGTCTTCCTAGCTGTGTGATCAAAGCAGTCACCTGAGGAAGCGTCAAGACACAACTGCGTTGAGCGATAAAGCAAACGGTACACTGCGCCTGTTTGCGAATCACAACTGCACACGACTTGAAGAGCGGCCAGCAGAGGTAACTCTATGGTGAAGACTTGATCTTTTCTGCTTTCGTAAGTTTACTATTCTGTTACATTAGGGATTTCATTTTTGGCTTCGACATCTTCGTAATTGTGAATTACGGCAACACGAACTCATTTGCACCAATCATAGAGGAAATTGGTATCAAAGCGTAATTGCAGCATTGCTTTATTTGTGATATGCGCACGTTGTCTTAGCACCGCGTCAAAAGGCATCGAATAGAACGCGGTTTTCTTACAGTGAAAGCGTGCATCCACGCTATAGAAGCAGGTGCGGCAGTTCTTACAGCACTCGTGAGCGCGCCGATAAGCGTGGGCTACGCAGAACAGGCATTCTGCACCATAACACCAAAATTAAACGCTGATGCGAGAGCAGCATGTATTTAGCGTTTCAGCGTGCTTGTTGCAGACGAATCCTAATGCGAAACAAGACAAAACAGGCAAGAAACGTTGGTAGCACTTCCATGAAAAACACTGCCGTTTGCGTTTAATGTACCTATAAAAAAAGTTGCCAAAGTACGCCCAACGTACTTGTAGCAACAGCCCACATTTCTGACGCATTCGCGACAGTGTGCAATAATTTTGCTGTATCCGGTGTACCATGCATGGGTATTTAATGCGTTAGTATTCTTAAGACACTTCAAGCGTCTTCCGAGGACTGGGTACGCACGTATCTAACCGCTTTCACCGCCTACCTGGGTCTCTGTGTAGTTCATGGTCGAATGGGTAGCATCAGGCGGCTGCGCTGTTGGAACAGAGTTCCAAATCAACCATCGGTAAAATTGGGTCACTGAGTATGTGCCAATGTGTGCACATGTGCCGATCTTCAACGAACCTCTTTCACGTCATCGTACGTAGCTGTAGATGCCCTACTGTGTAGGTACCAATGTTAAAAGAAATATTTGACGCTGACATGGAGCACTGGGTGCCACTTTGTATGTCCTGGCCTTCAATGAACCTCTTTGATGTCAACATGGGAAACTAGGTATATGCCTCTGGCAACATGGCCAGCTACGTTGACGAAAAAAAAAATTCACTTGAATTTTACCGATGCTGAACAGAGCCAAACCACGTCATAATATTTCATAAGAGTCAACTAACATCATGGCTGCGCCGCAAATGCACTGGGTACGCGCAACTTTTCAGTGAACGTATTTCTTGCCAATGCTTTAGCGTTATGAATGAACGGTGTTATGTGCCGTTCTTCAATGAACCTCTCGCCAACTTGGTTCACTGAGTATGTGCCAGAAGGTGGGCGGCAATCGAACGAACAACTCTCAACGTTCGCAGGTGCTGTAGAGCCATGCTTCTTGTACCTGAGGCTACGCATAGACTATTTAACAGCATCACTATACGCTGCAGCATGTCCAGAAACAGAGAGGTGCCCAGTTTCAGCATGACGCGTTTCTAAGAGTTCGCATGCCCCGCTGCACCATGCATTTGAGAGGCGAGACGTGGACTTCGCGGTTGCGGCGCTAGATGGCGCCGAGTCTTCATAGGAAGTTTCCTTTTTTATTTTTTTTATTCTTTAACATAGGTAGGACATTAGGCAGTATAATAGCAAGAGCTTGGTGGCGCAACCCACCACCCCGTTCCAAAGGGGACGCTCATAACGTCCATCCATCCAAAGTGCGAAATAGTGTGGGTGCAGTAAAAAGCTTATACATAACTTGCTTCAATGGTGACAAAGCTTTGTGTCAAGATATTGATGTAATGACAAACGCAATAAGGATGGTAGTCTTCGTGAGGTCGGTTCTGCCGAAATTTTTCCTGTTGCTACCCTTGCAAAATTTCGACACCTAGCCTACTTTTTCTCTCTGTCTGTTAATTCTTATGGCTGTTTATGTATAAGCCTATGTCAATGCGTGCTATATACAAACGTTGGCGGCTGTGCTGGTTGAAGCGTTTTTCTTTTTCTGTTATCAGGACCGGTCACCCCCCTGTTACCCTGCTTTCGCGTTTATTTTTTTAATGTAACGTGAGAAATCATGTATGCCCCGTTTAGGCATTTTAAACGACGAAAATTCTACAATTACAATATGTCAGTTGGTGTCACCCTAAGCGCTTTTAAACATTGCTCTTGAACCTTTACTTGTTTTTATTTGAACGAGTTTAGGTAGACTTTGAGAACCGTTAGAGGCCCTGTAATAATTAAACAAATCAGTGCAGCTGATGTATTGCAGAAGCTTCAATTCATGATGATAAATGTGTAGTTCTCGTTAAAAATGCATTTCAATAACACAATTTGCCTTAGGGCTGGGCAAAAGCTGTTTCCCTTGTCCAAACGTATGTTCTTACAGAAGAAGCAGTGCAGAGATAAAGCAATGTGCGAACGCTGGGGCACCAAACCTGTACAGTGTCTAGTTTAGGTACATAATTAAACCACCTTTTCAATGCTCTTTCAGATGTAAGCAATCCGCTTGTTATAGTGCTTCGTTACACTGACTACAGGACCTGCTTTGTTGGCGTAATTCCTTCTGACGACACAGAACGTAAGACCTTCCACCATTTTTGATCTGCCTGTGGCTCGACAGCTTGCTCTCACTATGAAATACGAGAATGTTTGTTTGACATTGAGCGCATTGAACTTTGATAACAGCGGGACTTGTTGGCATAAGTTGTTGACTCATAAATACATAACGACGCCACCACTGAAACAAAAACAAAATTATTCCATGTTTGCCAGTTCTATCTTACCCGATCTCATTTCAGATGAGATAATAATGTTCGAATCCACAAACACTGAAAGACAACTAATAGCGTTAAACCGTCGTTTGCCGGCACTTTATTGAAGTTATCCCTATCCTGTCCTATCCTAGCATTTTTCAAGTTACTTGTCCTTATCGCATTATACCTAATAAGCCTGAATTGTAAATACGTGAGTCAATGGTAAAGCGGCAATTCTTTAAAAATCTATTGCTACGGAAAATATAATGCTGCCAACTCTGCAAGGTTAAGATATGTGTATACGTTTACAACGGCATGTTTTTATGTGAGAGGTGTGAATATTTTGATGACACCCATTCAAATACATAAGCTCCCCCCAGTTCTCTTCAATGCAAGAACGCTAATTTCTTGTATCTGTGGCATATTTTATATCGTTGTTGAACACTCAAAGTTTTGATGTAGGCTTCGACCACATTTCACTATTTATCAGTTATCGGTCCCTATAGCTTCGTAATATGTGCGAAAACGAATTCTGCGCCACCTGGGCGTACCTAAGTGAATAAAGAGAAGGAACGTCGAAAGTGCGCTTATTTATATTGTAGACATTCATTTCGTCGCCATATTATCTTTATCAACCGTCTTTCTGCACCATGTTTTAGGTCGTAGTAATCAGTCATCAGATTAACTCCTTCAGCACGCTTGTTTGGGCTTCTAAATTTAGTGAAATGTATCCATAGCCTCAAAATTTTAATTTTTCTTTGTAATTATTTGTAAATTACAGTTGTGGCGTTTACCGCACCGCGAATTGTAGTAGCCGCACTCAAGAACATTCACATGCTGTTAACCTTATGTCAGCAATTGTGAACTCCTGAGAATGATTTCAGCTTCATGCGCCGTTGAGATGGCTGGTTCCTCCCCTGCAACCGGAGTTAATGTCACTGGGTACCGAATGGCGGTACCCAGTATTGCATATGGCTCCGAAGGGGAAACGATTGAAGGCGACGAGAAATGTGCAACAATTAACATGAAGGCGGACCACTGTCATTTGAAGACGCCATCCCGAAAGCTCTCCTGCGCTATGAGAGATGGTAGCATAGTAAAATGGTCTGAGAGCGCAGTGCTACCACTTGCCGTTCTTGAGCGGAAGTGCCCAGGTACGCCGTAATAGATTGAATGTAATAACACAGTGAAAGTCACGTTGACAGGATTCTCAAGCTGCTGCAGTAAAATGACCGAGCCCAGCGGACACCGTGCACACTGTCACATACATCTTTAGGAGCACTATACAAGGACGCTCGGTGACCAGCAACATTTCAAGGATATACTAGTTCGTCGCAAGAGCATTCCTGACGGATACGTATGAAGGCCAATTTTAGCATCACGAGCTTATTCCGTTATATTATAGGCATTACAGACGCTACATGCTTTTGACGCGGCATCAGGAAAATAGGAATGCTTGCGCAGTAGAAATCAGATATGAGATCGTTGATAAATTCAGTGTCGGCGTTAAATTCATAGGTTCTATATTTCCCTTATTCACGCCACCATTATCGATATCTTTTACAGGTTGAGCGAGCCTTCAAGGTACTCCCGGAGTAAAATATAAGCAGTCCTGCTTGGTCACTTCGTGTGTTACAGCAGAGGCTACAATGTTTGGTTTCAGTTAAAAGGGCTGAGCGCAAACTGTGATCATTATGCATTATAGCGTGCTTCACATTTTCGTTTCCTAATAGCTTGCTTTTTCCCACGTCTGTCTGACTGTGTTCAACCCTGAGTATACTATGGAATGCCATCATTTGTGCTATACATTATCATTACCGTACAACGTAGAGTCAACGATAACTTTAGACAATGCCGTTTTTTTTTCCAGAGTGCATGCTTTGGGTCGAACTCGGATTCCTGGACCCTGTTCCACAACGCTGCAAAGATGCTTTCAAGAAAGCCTGTGGAGTAGGGTATACATACTACAACAAGGACGTTTGCAGTTTTTAAACACTTAATAAATAATAACACTTAGTGCCTTGTTAGAAAAAAAGGGCCACGTCTTTACAGGATATTTCAACTTACAATTAGTTCTGTAGCATGGCATATTGCGGAAAGTACTAAAATAGTATTTGGACAGGACCATGCGCGAAAGAGGGAGACGAAGAGAAAGTGGTAGAATTTACTGGAGCTGTGAGCTTCGTACCAGCCCTCGCGTTTACCAGTAAGTTTCTCCCATGTAGAAAGCTTTACATACGTTTGAGCGTCCGGATTCTTTTTTGTACTAATTTTTACAAATGTGTTCCAAGAATACTGGAAAAGTAGACTTATTACTGTTTTTATTTGATTTTAGCGCGTTTTTAATTAGATGGTTCACTCGACTGATTCGTTCAATAGTTCTTTTAGCGTGTGAACACCGCTTCATACTAACATTCTTCAGTTTTGTGTCAAAAAGAAATGCAGCGATGAGTTATGAGGTTCTCGCTTTAATCAGTTGGGATTACGTCAGCACAGTTAGGGCTTTATCTCACTAATTAGTTGTGGTACTGCGGGAGTAAGGCTGCTGCTGGATGCAAATTTCAGTAAAAATCCATCACAAATGGATGGTCTTTAACATTTACCTAATAACAGCATCATCAAGAATACGTAAAAATATCAATAATCAATGAAGCAATCAACGTTGTTAAACTGTCCAGGAACAACGTGGTATTTTTGGTACCTTCGCACTTGAGAATGGTATTATATACATACGCGGATATATCTACATCACCAAACGGGACATGCTATCATCGAGGAAGTAAATTATATGGGTTGTTCTGAATAAACCCTACTACTTTTCGTTTGCAAATTTAGCGATCAGAGCGATACTTTAAACTTTGAATAAATATTTGTTGCTGTATATATACCTAAGTTTGGAGTGATAAAAACATGCTTTCAGCTGCTCAAGAGGGCAGTGAACAATGCAAAGTTGGTTACGCTTTCGTATTAAACACCTACTTCTTTTACGGCTTGGTACGACGTAGGAGAAACACCTTGTTTAGCGGGAATACAACAGAAGTGACAATATGGGAAGTTATCACGTGGTTGAAGGTACAATATAGGATAGTTTTGAAATGATGGAGCTTTTTGCAGTTACATGCGTTTTTACTTGAGAGTAGGAGAAAAATATGTTCGCAGTCTGTTCTTGCTTCAATTTCGCACAACGTGTTCGCGGACGCAGGTGCATTCCCGTAAGCAAAAGCATAAAGACCTGAGTCTTCGCTACAAAGACAATTTTCTTCTGTTATATTGAATGACGCTTGAAATTTATGACAGCGTTATAAACCTGACATTCCACACTTTCCAGTGCACTAATCAATTTCAGTTTTTATACTTATGTGCAAATAAAGTCCGTTTTTTTGCTGACCCTGGGGGACATTGAATTTTCCACCATGGGTGTAAGCAGTGCCACAGTAGTGTACTCGTGGAAGAGCCATTCGTCAATTTCCAGGACGCCAGCGTGACTTTGTTGTTGGTCTACGGGGCGTACGCGCAGACAAACGAAGACAAAGGGCGAGGGGTGAATGGACAGCATTTTCGAACGCCCTCTACAGTTGTAATGTTACAACATCGCGCCGAATGGGCTGCGTGCCGATGAAGCGCTTGATGATATGCGACATTTGCGCAAGTAGGGAGCGCATGTTAAAAAAACAAAAAAAGCAAAATACAGCTCCTGCTCCCTTCTTTAAAGATCCCAGCGACAGTAAACATAGCCGCGGGGACAGTCAGCGGTCAACCATGGTGCTTCAGCAGAAAGCTTCTGCACCGGAATGCTGACGCCTGGAACAATAGGCGACTAAAACGATGATGCGATGCAAAGAATGGTTCACATACGCCAAGAAGATCGTTGTGGTAGGCTATGATGCCGAAAGGATAGTCAGGTAAATAAAGCTAAATTACCGGGCTTTGCGGGCTAAAATCACAATCTGAGCATGCCAGTTCTAGCTGGATATCATGTGTGTGACAAAGTTTGAGTTTTTGAGGCACTTTTCTTTTCATAATTGCCTGTCCATAGCTCGTGCTGAGCGTCTCTATATTCCAACTTTCCCTGATACGTGTATCATGCGAAAAAAAAAAATTCCTGGACTAAGAAGCTAAAGCTGAGAGAAAGTTTGTTTTATTTTATAACGTTTTTTTATAGGTTAAACAGACACGGTATCGTTGCATCTGAGCAATTTTCATAATTTACAACTTTTCAAAGAAATGCAGAGATCAGAGATTTTGAGGAACCCCGAAAACGTGGCGCATTTTTTTTTTTTTTTGCAATTTGAGAGTTTTACGGAGATTTCAAACAGTCGTATTTCCCGAAACTAAATTTGCGTAACAAACATGAGAGTGGTTCGTAAAATACGAGAGCGGATCTATTGTACAGAATAACCTTCACCTGCGCAAGCAGCACCTCTTAATAATCTACGCAAGTCCTACGACACTTCGTAATTTAGAAACATGTTTCATGTAATCATGCCCTCTTAAATTCCCATTGAACACAACGCCAAGAGCTTCGCATGCACGGTGTATTTATATTTTAAGTCACCTAACAACAGATTTGTATGTATAAAAACGGTATTATTTCTCGGGCGGAAAAGTGTAGCTTTTGTCTTAGCACTGTTTACTTTATATCCGTCAGCACTTGACCATTCATGCAAACGCGATATTGAGCTATTCGCTTGTCTTAACTGAGATCAGTCAGACATGCAGCGGAGTGTCATCGGCATGCATGGTCTATTTAATGCTCGGATTGATATATACAATGCGATTCAAGAAGGTAATAAATAAAAGAGTTCGAAGGGTATCTCCCTGAGGTACTCCTGATGTTATCGTTTTTCTTTCTCTGAAGAGGAACCATTGAGGTAAACATACTGTTGTCACTTTTCTAAATAAATGCTAACAGTCCTAGTGCAAAACCATGGATGTATACCTATGTATTTTTTCAGTTACATGGAATGATTAAGGAAATGAAACGCTTTTGTGAAGCCTACAAAAACGCCCAAGGCTTCCTTTTTTTTCAATGGCGTTTAAAATAAATTCTTTCTGCTCCATTAAAGCCTGTTCCCTCGACCAGTGTTTACGGAAGCTAAAAATAGAAGTTGATTATTGTTGTGGAAATCACTTTTTCCAGACAAAGAAAATAGGGAGTATAGGCACAGGTCTGTGGTTTCCATTGTCATTCTTATCTCCTTTTTTATAAAGCACTGTGACTCTATCAACCTGCAATCGTTTTGGAAATACTCCCAGTAGTAAACACTGATTAAATATGTGCATTAGGCGCGGTGCAATTATTTAAATGAGATATTTGACGGGTTCAACTTTTACACCGTCGGCATCGCGGCTTTAGCTATTTAGTCTTCGGAACACAGAAATAACTTCAGGTTTTTTTTTTACGGGACTAAAGAAGAAGGATTCCTCGTTTTATGTTCTGATATGACCGAGTGCCCCGTCAGTCGCACGTTCTACTTTGAGTTCAAAAAAGTATTGGTGCAATTCGTCTGCTACAACAGGGGCTAAGAGCTCTATGTTATTACGCACAATCTTTGTAAGAAAGCTGATGTTTGTGTAGTGATTTAGAACTGCATTTAGATTTTTCCATAAATCGTCTTTTTCTGCGGAAATCTGAAAGAAAATGCAAAAGCGTTCATTTCTTCCAGCTGTAAAGTCCCCTTGGTAATTTATTGCGAAACACTTTACACGATTTTAATACATATTAGTCGCGTGTGGCCACAAAACTTGCATACAGTTTATCTCTAGCGTCAATCTTTCTGATAATTGCTTTTGTATTACATGGCTTAGTATCTTTCTTGGCTTTAAAAAGACATTTTTGGAAAACATCCATCATATATATTTAAGCACGCAAAAATGTATTAAATGAATTTTGAGCAAATGTCTTGTTCAGCACAACAATTCAAGCTGCACATGAAATTTGTATTTTGGACATGTCCATGTTCCTTAATGAAAGATCTTGAAAATATTGCTGTGTGAGCTTCGATTTACGTAAATGCTTCTCTAAGCACAAATATGTATACAAAAGGAATCATTTATATGTGTTTACATTGTTCTGACCTTCAACTTAGGTGCGTGCAATTGGGTTATAAACATATGAAACTGCGAAGACGATATGCTAGTAAATATAGCCGGCTTATGAATGACATTCATACATCCATACACATTTATTATTTGTCCATCTTCCCGTTTTGCGGGCAGGTCTCCAAGCATTTGGTGTTAAAATCTCCGGCGATGATCACACATAGCGTATTTTACACACTAAAAAAAAGAGTATCCCTTACTCTTTTCGAAGAGTCTGGACTCGTCACATATACGACACACTTTGTGGGAGACACCCAAACTCTTTTTTGGCAAAGAGTCCTGAGACTTTGCTTGAAACAAGGTGTTTACGTGACTGCGCACAAAATAGTCATGCATACTCTGTTGTAGTAGTCACCTAGCCCTCTCAATAGGGTTACAAGACTAGTGCTGAAGGAGTCCGTTAAGAATTCTAGATGAGTCAGATGACTCAAGATAAAGTGTCACATGAACACTCCAAGAATGATTCAGGTAACTATTCTAGATGAGTCTGATGACTCCAGCAGTGTGTGTCAAATTACTCTTAGTGCGTGCTGCAGGACTATTGCAAAGAAAGTAAAATAACTAATCCATGTAAGTCGTTTCACTCTAGGATGGCAGTGTCGAGCCGCTTTTCAAAATGTGTCAACAACTCTTGCTGTAAGTACACACGACTACGGCTAGTTCTCAAGATGACTACTGTGAAAAGACAACATAAGATAACAATGAATCTACGGTAATCTTGCCAAAAAGCACATGGCATGTTAGCAAGAAAAAGTTAATATTTCATCAATCTTTGTTATTTTCTTCTGGAAAGTTCAAATGTGTCGGTCATCACAAAATCACTATGAAAGCAAAACAGTTCTCATTGCTATTACGCTGGAATCAATAGCCAACCAAGCAAATTTCTTAAATAAACATCCGATATGTAGCCTGCAGCTGCATGACACTGCAAGGCCACTCCGAATCATAATCAGACCCCAAAATATTATGTAACTTATGTAGAAGTTCAATTCACCACCGCACAAGTATCTCATAATATGTCAAAAGATTTATAAGTTCAACATACTTCCCTTTTCTAAGAGACTTAACGTACGACTTAACATTCTAAGCAAGTAAGCTACACATAACAAATAAAAAAGGCTGCACTTATGTACAAAGGAGACCCAGATAATGAAGTGCAATAAAAACAATATTCCAACTTAGATTACATAATCTATGCATAATACTATGTTTGCTGAAAACAACTCGTTGGCAATTGATAATCCAATCTAACAGTAAAAACAGCTGTCTTACCTTATGGTACTGTTGTTGGCACTTTTTTCCACATAATTTGTGCGTGTTAGCGTGAGATGAAAATTGATCCTAAAAACACCACATTAAAAAGTTGTGCCTCAATTTTATTCTGTCATACAACATGCAACAGTGAATAAAAACTTCATAACTGACAAAATTACAAAAATAAATACAGTAACACTTATACTGATCATTTATTTATGACATACTTTTGCAAGACTAGGTATAATAGCTGACACAGATAATTTCACAGGTAGAAATAACCACTAAATTAAATATCGTGATTCCCAGTTATGAAGAAACAGTTTTGAGAATTGTGCCAAGGCTACCAAGTCACTCATGCTCGCAAAGGAAACAAAATCAAAACAAGCAAGATTACAAGAACTTCGAACTTGCAACCTAAAGTAAGAAACCGAGCATGACTGATTTATGTATTTACTGAGCATAAATTACAACTAGCGCATAATCTGCTTGCACAAGATAACAAACAATGAGTTACTGTTGCTTTCTCTCTGGGGCATTTGGCTCTTCTGAGCACATGCACATTGTATGGCACAGCTGCGTGCATGTAGCTGGGCATAGTTGTGATTCAGCATCAATCTGTTTTTATGGTCCTGCACTATTAACGTTATAATTTACAATTAGCAAACAGCCTAACTATCGGGGTGATCAGCTGTATTTTAAGCAAAACATATTCACAGATTTCCCTGTTTCTTGCTAACATAAGGAGGCGGGTACGTCATTTCAGATTTCGAGAAACAGGTGTGCAACAGAACAAATGCTTAAGACAGAAAGTCTACAATTACCAGTACCTTAATTATTAAATACCATGTAGTAGCTCTTTCTGCAATGAATACCTCTATTACCGAAAATTGTAGCTTAAAAATTATTTGGAACATATTTAAAAGAATGACAGAGATTAGAAGTGCATCATAATTGCAAATGGCTTCTTAAGCAAATCACAATTATTGAAGTTTTATTAATTTCAGCAAAATGGCTGACATCCCATTATTGAGGCTAGTCAGTGCTGAAGGTATTACTTTGTAGGAGTCCTCAGACTGACAGCTCTGAAATATTTGTCGCCATACTTGGTGGAAGATGCTTTGCTGTTGCAGATATTACTTTGCCACAAAACATTTTGTAAGCCTTCTGGGACAATTCTGTGTGGAAGATAAACCTAATTGATCATTGCTTTTTTGGGTTGTGTATCTCAGAACTAGTGCTAGTCTGAGTTCTTACAAACTAGACGGTATTGAGTACTGTAATTATAATGCCTGCCACTGCTATAAATTTCTGTTAGCGAAAATTGTCGCATTGTCATGAAGCAGTTATGTTCAATTTTTAGCAGCAGTCACTGCTGAAACACTCAGCACAAAACACAAAACAAAGATATGGAGTCGAAATGTAAATGTCGAACAAAGTTATAGTCGATTCTGCATTTCACAGAACGGTTCTTTTTTTCTGTTGGTGTGCCAATACCAATTGCACATTCACAAACATTTCAGTATTGCCCTTCTGGCAAATGCAGGAAAATTCATTGTTTAACAGCAGCCCCCGGGAAGACAGCCCAAAGTTGCTTCGACAAAAGGACTGGCCTTCAACTTTGCGTCGCTATGTTGTAGGTCACTATAGCAAGGGGCATGTTTTGCTTATTGAATAATAATCGAAGCAGTTTTATTATTTGTACTAGAGCTTTCAAAAGATAGCCAATTGTAGAGTTCATGCAGATTTCATATATGTCATTAGTATATTTAGCTGCTTCTTGAGTTATGTCCTACACAATGGTAAAATACAGTGATCGTTGTGGGGACTTTCTTGTGTACTAAATGTTCACAAAAAGCAGTGTGCTGTAGCTAACTCAGCTCTTTGTTGACTGCAAAGTGCCGATATCTAATCAAACAGCAGGTAAGGTTACTAGAAGCATGCACGATTAGTAGGCAGGCAGACAGGCCTGCCTACTGATCTTGCATACTTCTCATGCTATTGTGAAAAAAAAATTATTCAATATACTTCAATAATTTTTCTCACAATAGCATGAAAATAACCTTATTCACTTATAATTGTCCTATATAACGAAATTTGGCATACGTACTCTTGAAAAAATGAAGAATGCTGATATCTAATTGAAATTGCAATCTGTAAAATTATTTAACGTGGCCTAATATTTTTTGCATAGTTCCAGTAATTGTACAAGCCTTTGGATAGGTATCACCACTTTGCAGTATACAACTAACTAAATAAGATACAGCATGAAGCTATTTCTGAAAATTTTATACACAAGAAAGTGCCCACAAAAATATTTTGCCACTGTGTAGAACATAACTAAAAAACAGCAGCTACAGAAAAATCAATGAACATTCAAATCTAATAAAACAGTTTATGAATGAAAGTATATTAAAATCTCTAGTACAAATATATAAAAATGTTGTTTCGAGGAGTATTTCCCCTTAATAAGTGGGCGTAAGTGTATTCTACCAAAGTGTTAGGAAATGCCTTGAAGCATACCATGGGGAGTTTTATTAATAGCACATGCACACATCTGCCTAAAAAGCCCCACGCCCTGCTTGCATTTCTTAGTCATTTTTCCTTTCTGTTGTATGTCACCATTTGCATTCCTTAACATTGAGTGCGCAAAACAAAAAACTACCTATTACCGTATTTACTCGCATAATGATCGCACTCGCGTAATGATCGCACACCAAATCTTTGTAGTCAAAATTCGTTTTTTTTTATTTCCCATGTAATGATTGCACCCTGAACTTGCAGCAGCAATATGTCATGTGCCATGTCTAGCTAATAATGATCGCGCTTACCATCTGTCGACTGCTGTGCGAACGACTCTTCAAGACAAAGCAAGCGGTCTGCACGCACAAAACATTCGTAAGCAGATGCCCCATTTCATTCCTTTCATCCCTTTCCGCACTTCTCTGACAAAAAAAAATACAACCAAACTTGCCTTTATTATGTGTAGGCTTTATAATGGTTGTGGTCAACAAAAACAACAAAAAGGCGCCTTTCGATTCTTCTCGTCTGCACTCGTGGGCACGCAAAAAATCGGGAGCGGCAACGATAGCAGCCACGTTTACACTGATACGTTAGAAGTGTGCCTTATTCATACGCCGACGTGTGTAACACAGCTTAGATATTCGCCCAGCCTTAGCGGAAACGTGCCATATTAGGACAGTGGTGAAGAAAAATGCCGCAGTTTCCGCAGCATGCCCGCCATGTTTTCCTGTGTCACTGGCAGCTAAGCGCGCCCACCTGTTTCTGTTCCCCCAAAGTGGGCATGGCTATGTTATTGCCACAAACTCGCCGATATTATTCATTACTGATACGGAAGAAACTGTTTGAATGCACGTAATGTACTCACGAGAAGAAAAAAAATCGCGTTCGGTGCGTTCAGTTTGCTCTGCTGGCTGCCATTTGTTTGTGTACCGCACTACATACAGTGGCAGCCACCTATTTGTTGCCCTGTTGTCATCCCGTAGCAAATGCCAGATGAAATTTGCTTTCTTTTTGCGGGAAAGTTAACCCGCGTAATGATTGCACCCCTGAATTTGAGTCAATTTTTTTTACAAAAAAGTGCGATCATTATGTGAGTAAATAGGGTAACACACCGAATTTTTAGCCTGTAAAGGGGTTGTATACAAATGGGGGCAGCCAACTCTACTGTGACAATAAACAAATATTTATTCTCACAATAATGAAACCAGTCATAAAATATATCCTCGCAAATTTGGAAATGATTGCACAAAGAACCTTGCTGATTGTCACATTAGTGTCCGAAACAAGATGTTTTGATGTTTATAATTCCTAGTTTAATTCACTTTCTCTAGTAAATGGACTCTGGCCTAGAATACTCAGTGTAGGAGACTAACCCAGACCTGGAACCCAATATTTAAATCTCAAATAAAGACATTCATCCCACGACCACGTCACTGCTATGTCATCAGCAGCATGCATCCATGGACATATGGTCTGTGAAATTATTTTTACATCATATGTACTGTTACTCTTGCACTAATAAATTAGGAAATGCATTTGCTATTTAAAGCAGTGCTGTAAACCTCTGTGTTTGAGAAATGCAATACTCAAAAGGTCTAATACAACCAATGTGTGCATGAGACCTATGCTGCCTTTGACATTCGTCAGTGTGGCAAATAAGCACTGAGAAATGCCAAGGGTATCATAGCTTTCATGTCTCAAACCTTGTATGTGAGTACCATTGGTACCCTTGCAGTGAAAGGAAGTCACATTATTATCATACTTATGAGGGGAACTCACGTTTCTCTACTTTAATATTTTCCTTTTTGTGCTCCTATATTCTTGACTTTTCCAAAAATAATGGGTGTTTGAAATAAGTACTCTATATTGCTCTTAAACTTTTCCTGCACCAGAGCCCACGTTAGGTTACATTTCTTGAACACTTTGCAGTGCTGCAGATTATCAAAAGGAAGAAAAAATGCCTTAAGTTTGCATTTTAGCATACTGTATAACAAGAATTTTGAACCTATCAATTACATACACAAATACAAAAGAACTACGGAAAACTTGGCATAAAGACAGACATACATTATAATAGCAGGAATCGATGGTGAGAATTTTAATAGAAAGGAACCATTAAAAACTAGGTAGTAAAGACACATGAATTACAATAACACAAGTATCTGCTAAGAATTTGAAGAGGCAAATAGAATGTCTCTTCAAATCACTCCACCCCAACATTCATCCATGGTTCGATAAGTGACCACAGCTGGTGATGCAGTTTGGATAGATGGCCGCTGAGGTACAGCTGTGAAACAGGTGGAACATGTAGAGGGGTCACCAAAGGTTGCACGCTGGTTGCACAGCAGGTTGCCTTGGTCTCCAGCCTTACTCGACACTCATGCTTTGAGCCTGGTTATACGTCGTTCGCAAGAGGCCTGGCCCGAGTGCGTCGCATGGCTTGGGTAAAATTTTGAGGCAACCTGAAAAACACAGATCCATATCTATAAGCACCAAAATATTCTTCACCGTAGGGCAAACCTGAAGTTTACCATCGGCGCATAGCAGATAATGAAAACAGACACGAGTAAACAGACTCGAGGTACACAAATGTGCAAAAATGTAAATTAATGTGAAGAGCTGCTTATAGGATGGAATGTTTCATTTTGTCTTTTGTAGATCAATAATAGTACCATAACATAAAGTCAACTGTACATGGCCCTCCCTAAAAAAATTTAAATTATGGGGTTTTACGTGCCAAAACAACTTTCTGATTATGAGGCACGCTGTAGCGGAGGATTCCGCAAATTTCAACCACATGGGGTTCTTTAATGTGCACCTAAATCTAAGTACACGGGTGTTTTCGCATTTCGCCCCCATCGAAATGCGGCTGCCGTGGCCGGGGTTTGATCCCGCGACCTCGTGCTCAGCAGCCCAAGACCATAGCCACTGAGCAACCACGGCGGGTATAGCCCTCCCTATTTGTGTAAGTAGTCTATTCCATGCGAGCTGTCATGACCTCGCACACGACCACTTGAAATTTCTTTTTGAAAAACTGGAGGGCTTTCAATATAGGACAAATGCTAATTTCAAGAAATACTTCACTTAAAAGTTTTTTTACTGGCGCAAGCACTAAGTGAGATGTTGTGCAACGCACCAAACTATGCATCATAAAAGGCATAGCCAAAAAATTGGTTCCTTCATTAAGGGGCCAAATTTTTCAGGACAATAAAGAGAGGCCTTACACGAAAAATTCAACTGCTTATTACCGCGGCTCAGTTTATTATGGGTCATTAAAAATGGACAAAATGGCCTATTAGCTTTATTTTCATAGAACTTGCTTACAGCAAAAGCTGCAAATTTATGTAATCCACGTATTTAGGACTTGTGCTGCATGCAAAAACTGGTTTCAGGAAGATAAATTATGCAGCAGTGACCAGAGATGAGGATGAACTAGCAAAAAAAACTAAGTTTTGGTGTAAGTTTATCGGCATATTTACTATTGAGGCAGTCCTAGTAAATTTATGCCCAATACCATGTACGAGAGTACACTGTATTGTTTTTAAATTGCTAAAGCTTTATCAAAGCAGTTTTGTGCTAAGCAAGAAAAAAAATTGTACAAGTGGTCTCCTACTAGTTTTAAAATTTGCATCGCGTTTTGTCAAATCCACATAGCCTCTTGGCGGCTAAGGGAAAATGGATGGACTTGAGCATTCCTGCACCGATAGCAGGGAGTCTAAACTGCTTTGAAGTTAATTCTTTCATTGCCGAGTGGCTACAACCCACTTCACTCGAAAAGTTGCCACTGAATTACATGCATTTACCTTAATCTTTCTGTCGGGTACCAGCCTGCTTGGCATCATCACGAAGGCTGCCAACTCCCTAGTGGACGTAGCCAGGACACGGTGGTGGCAGGACTCAGTGGCAGGAGCCGCCAAGGCTTCCAACTCCCTAATGGACGTAGCCAGGATACGGTTTTCGGAGGATGCAGGGGCGGGAGCCGCCAGAGTGTACCTGCGGCAAATTTGCACAAATGCTCTTAGTTCTACCATGTCACAATTTACAAGAAAAATTCAGCTGTCTGTGTAACATGGATACCAATAAATAAATGTAAACAGTTAGGTCCTACAACACAACTAGAACGTGGACAAAGAAGAAATGGTACTTATGTGTATGAAAGTCCAAGCAATTACAAAAAAGAATGTGCATGTGATTTGTGCATGGAATCTCAGTGGAAACCTGAGCTCATACCATCAAGTGATCTGCTAGTCAACTGCAAGCCTCTTAAAATGTCATTGTGTATTTTAACACGCACTATGTTAGGCTGCATTAAAACAAATTCAACATCTCCAAACATAAGTAAATCACGAAGCTAATTCAATTAATGAATTCCAGTGGTCGTTAATGCAACAAAGTGCAAGCTCTGAATGGAGCTGGCCAAACTGGGTAGTGACAAATAACAATGTGGTTCTCTACATCTTGTTTTTCTGGCTTTCGCTGTAACATTAGAATACACAAGAAATTTCACATTCCTGACATTTCACCCTAATAATTTTTATTCCATAATGCATAATACTTCAGCAAGAGCAATAATGCTGTCTTTTAATCGTAAATAGTGATAGAACAGGGAATTTTGCTGGAGCGAATGTTTTGACAAGAAAACTTATCTCTTCTTTGTCGAAACATTGGCTGCAGCGATGCTCCTTGTTCTACGGCTCTTCATCATTTCAAGTCTCTGTCTTCCTGTGTACCTCTGTACTTTCAGTGTTGTATCAATGAAATTGTAATAACGGAGAATTAGTAAATGTAACTGATGAAGAACTTAGGCTTGTTGGTAGATAACGACAGAGTAACTGCGCAACATTGAGATACGGACAAAGGAGGCTTATGGTGTGTCGGCTTCTCCAGCCATGTCTCTGCTTTGGACAATTACTCTAACTCGATGTAAAAGTGTTGCCCTTTGCACAATAATGTTGAAATGAATAAAGGCCAGGAAAGTGGATGCAAAAATTACAACAAATAGCATCATATGCTAATGAGATATGCGAAAGCGCCTGCTACGATCTGTCTCACCCATAACGTGCTGGATAAGATGGCGTCTTCTTCTGGATGTTGCCATTTCTTGTATATCTAAAATAAAGTACATTTCAAAATTACAAAAATACACAGAACAACAGCAGTAGCAGAGGAGATAACGCATTGTTTAGTAAAAGAAAGTAAACTAATCTCTGATACACCGCAGACGAAATTTCCTTGATTAAAGTAGTAGAAAAATACACCACACTTCATTTCATCCAATGCTGTGAGCGTTTCTTGATACAAGAAAAAAGGTATTTCTGCATGAAAAGAGTAAAATAATCATAGCCTTCTACTTTTACAAAATACGCTACACGACTAAGCCAACTACAGCAGCATATACTTAAAATTGTTATATGCACATTACAATAGCCAAAACAGGATAAACTTGGATTCATATGCAGCTCACCGGGAGGTACAACTTTGCAATCAACTCATTTCTGCTTGCCAAATATCTGCACCAACATAAGATTACAAATAAAAAGACCCTCTTTTTCATAAAACACCGGACTCAAGATAGAAAATCCAGTAGGAATACCACAAATTCTATACATACCACGGCCATGTTTTTAAGCCTAGTAGGATTTACTATATAAAGGTTGCAGCAAATTCATGCTTTTAAATATTTACAACCGCGAAAATAAAGAGTACATAAAAAATAATAACATTATACATCGGCCTATATTTTGAGCTAACTTGTTTCTGACTTGCAGCCAAATGCACATTAAATTTGTTCTGTTTCAGCGCTTCTAAAGCGTTGCGTCTGTTCGCTCGTGCATGCAGCCGCCTTACTGCTAAGAAAATATCTGTGCTGCCACATCGCCTGACACTGCCATACAGCGTTGTAGCGTTTTTATTATTCGCGGTAATATACCTAAAGCGCTAGTAAATCTTCAGAATACACAAGCTGTTTTTTCGACAACGTGTCTTCACCAGCGAAAGTCACACTGGTGCTAGTATTGTATCTACACTTCAAGTTACGAAGTACTTGATATTCTACGGATTTTTCGATGCGACAGGCCACTCGTCATCGGAGTCGTTAAGAACCGTGTTTATCTAGGGCAGTACACCTTTACTATAATTTCAGATGCTCTCCTGAGGCTTCCGTCTGCCAGTAGTATTGCCGCACACATACGCGCACGCATGCCTATGAAACGTCTTTGAAGTGGCAAGAGAAATGGGGTGCAAAATGTAGCCGTACTGGAAGGGCGGAGTACGCGCCGTTTGTAAACTCGGAACAAAAGCTGATATGCTTACCTGAGAGGTTAAGAGAAATATGGCACAGGTGACTCTCCGCTTGTAGTCCTTCGTATGCATCTGGTCGTCTCTGCGTTGCGATCTCCCATATCACAAGGAAAACGCAGTGCAAACCGCAACACTTCGGGCGCTTGTGTCGGTCCGGCGAGCTGCACTTGCTCGATGTCGGCAAAGACGAAATCGGCGACACGCCGCTGCTGGCGGCAGTCCTCCTCGTCGCAATCACACAGCACGGACAGAAGTTCCCACCGTAACTGCCGCAACACCTGGTTGCAGTCGTCCCTAACGCAGCGCTTTCTGAACCACTCAACGACAACGTACTCGCGCGAGATGCAACGCAACTGCAAAATGGCGTCATGCTATTGACGGCTTTGACTTTGGATAATTTGTATCCGCACAACTGAGCAAAACAGTTTCGCTAGTTTCGGTTTTCTTTCCTCGCGTTGAAATACAAACTGTTTTGCTCACTGATAATTTTACGTCACGTAAGTAGTGTTCACGAAAGAAACAGTCATGAATTTAACACGCGTCTTGAAATGCCCGCTACGTTCACTTCGCAGAAGCAAAATTTGCTCGTCCAAGTGTGGTTACGTTTGAAATATCTATCGTTGGGCTGTCGAAGCGTGCTCGAAGTGGGAAGACGCGGCGTAATTGTGCTTAATTTGCTTAGGTATAACGTTGCGGCTGCCCTTGATCTCTGTCGAGTGCAGTTTTCTCTGATGTAAGGTAGAACTATAAAGCCGCCTACCCTACTGAATAATCTAGTGCACCTGAAGCTGCCAGAACTCCGGTATTTCCTCCACAATTTCTTGCGACTGCGTTCCGCTGTCACCAAATGCGAGCGTAGTCATTTGGCGAGAGATTTAGCAACACATCTTCCACAAATATCGTTCACCGCTGTATCACGACGTAGAGAATCAGCGTTCTTGATCCTTAGTAAAATTTTCTGTTTATTGCGAATTTTGCAATTGCAGCTATATGGACACAACCGTGGAAATATATCTGTCGCCGGTTACCGTGAGCTTACGTATAAAGTCAAGTGCGGTAAGATCCTATCCCGCGCCGTTGGCTGTGCGCGTTAAAGGAAGAAGTGTTCGAGGCTGAGCCGGGCTGGATGGGCACCCCAAGTCAAGTATCTACAGGAGGTCACGTGATAAAACGCGCGCAAGCCGGCAGAGGGAGGCGCTAGTTTAGCGCGCTTCTCCTCCTCAGGCCGTTGCTCTAGCCCGGTCTTGAGCCACCCTCGCTCTCTTTTGGAGATAATTTCCGATGGATGCAAAGCTAGGGGGCGCTCAGATAGCGCAATTTTTCGGAGACGCTTTGAAGGAAGAGGCAGCGGAAGCGTTCGGTCCGCTCTGCTCGCGCCCTTCATCACGCCAACGCTGTGACAGCGAGTGTTCGCGGTCATTGAGTGAGATCTGTTGATGTTTGCACGTGCGCGCGCGACCCAGTGCTTGCTAATTTAAGGAGTAAGCGAATTTTTACTGCAGTTTATTCAGCCGATGAAGCTACGAACCTTGGTTCGTGCAATAGTTCGTGCAGTAGTTCATGCAGCATTCGAGTGGAACTGCTATATTTTTGTGTTTTTTTATTTCTAAGGGGTTCCAAAGCAGTGTTGCGTACGCTAATATTTGTTTCTGGTCGGGGAACGCAACGCACTGGGGTAGGCCAGTGGCTTTGGTGTTGCGCTGCTGAGCTCGAGGTCACGGTTCCAATCACAACCGCGGCAGTCGCATCCCAATGGGGGCAGCATGCGAAAACGCGCGTATGCTGTGCATTCCCTGCACGTTAAATACCCCGAGCTGCTGAAAATAAATCTGCAGTTTTCCATTACCATGCCCCTCATAACAAGATCTTGATTTTGGAAGTTAAATCCTCAAAATTTATTTTCCGTAGCTGAATTACATTCACAATCGACACTGTTGAGTGCGCCTACTGAACTTGTTATCTCGTTGCTGTGCTCTCTTTAGTAGCTAATACTTTTTTTTAGATTTACTTATGGTCAGAATCCAGTGTAACAAATACAGGTCTTCCTTAGCATAGGAAACCAGTTATCGCTTAAGCGTGTGAGGTATCAACAAACATGGTCAAGGAAAACAAATATATAGAGTTCGAAGTAATTGCAGAACATGACAAGGGAGCAAGAATGATACACCGCATTACAACCAGGACCGGAACCCGAGGGCCTGCCTAAAACAGAAGAGGTTATCTGGTATTTCCTCTCCTGCATTAAAATCTTTCTCTCGCCAGACTCATCTCGAATATCAGAGAAATCGCGATCTTCCACGACGACTCTTCGCATGCTATTGAGAGTCAAAGGACCCATGCGAAAATGTTGACTCTTGTTTTCTGACTCTACTCGCGCAAATGTGGGTCTTCGGAAGAAAAAAGAGAGTCAAGTTGCCGTGATTCACTTCTTACTCTCTTTTTTCTTAGAGTGTAGTTGGAAAAATGCCAACAAAGAACCAAGAAATTACCAAAAAGCTTTCCGCCTCCCCGCTCGAAGCCGGATATTCTACGCCTATTAAAATTTTGTCGACTACCAGACAAAGGAGTTCATAGTCTTCATGCACGCCAGAAAAATTTGGCACTTGGTCGCAGATAAGATGTTTCTTTAACATTATTCACACGCCTCCTCCATGTGAGACAGGGCGGTTTAAGAAAGGGGCTTTGTAAGAGGGTAAACATAAAGCATTAGCTTCTTCTGCGCACCAGATTTCTGTAAGAATGATGATATCAAAAGCGAAATCAGCCTTGCCGAACAACGTTTAGAACTAAGCGGTTTAGTTCTTTCATGATTGGGCATTGAGATGAAACAGCTTCAATGATTTGGCACATTCTAGTCCACATACTTCAACTTAAATTCCGATGACGTCATGTAAACTTTGTTCACGCCATTATAAAGAAACGTATTGCTTAACAAGCCTATGTATACTTGATTAAGCCCTCCTTGCATCTTACGTGATGGGCTGTTGTTCCATCCTTCTGGCGGACAAGAACCTTACCGTTCAGATGCCAGGCGTACTTTAAATCCTGCTTTTTAGCACATGTCATTGTTTTCTGAAGCAACACTTTCTTTCGTTTGGTTAAGTTTTCTGGAACTTTGAAGTGCTTTCTTTACTGATTTAGCTTACCTTTTTTTCTTAAAAACTGAGTCTTCAAATCATGTCTTGCAAAATGTACAATAATACCTAGTATCTTATCTGTAAGTCCTTGAAGCCTGTGAAGAGCAATAATATCACCTTTACTTACTTCTGGAATCTGAAGCTCCGATGCTACTTCACTAACTTTTGACGAATAAATCTTCGTTGTGACTGAGCGTATGCTACAGAACTCGAGATCCATTTTGCTGTTTTGCCATTCAAGATCATTTAAATCTTGAGTTATGTATGTTCTTTGAGTTTAGCGGTGTTGCGATTCAATGCGTTGGGCTCGTTTTTTCAGCTGCGATATTTCTTTCTCATGACTGCGCGTCTGTGCGAGAACTTCGTCATATTGCTACGGAACAGTATTTGCGATGACAAGCAGGCGAGCAGGGTGAAGACGACGACGACGATTAGAGGCTAGCGCCGGCTGTTGCCTCTTGGCCAAGCGCGGCGTATTGCCTTGTAAATATACTTGTATATAGCTTTTCGTCGGCGTCTTTCTTCGTAATATATCTGGTGAAGGTGGACGTTCCCTGTACCTCGTCACGGAGCTTCGCAGTGGATGGTACGTCCGAGCCTTCCTTCATGGCTCCCAGCGAGGACAACTCGACACCGCCGGCTCTGACCCTTGCTGCCACTTCAACGGCCTACATCACTCTCCCCGCTTCCCGTGATCCTGGCGTATGCTCGGGCAAAGATCGGGAAGACGTCGAGGACTCTATCAGCCTGTACGAACACGTCGTCAGCCGCAATAACCGGTTAGACCCTACTATCATGCTCGCCAACGTAGTGTTTTACCCCGGTGGCACACCTCAACTTTGATTTCGGACGCTCGACAATGAGCTCACCAGTTGGGATTCAATTAAGCAAAAGCTCCGAGACTTGTTCGGCAACCCATACGGACACCAACTTGCCACGCAGAAGGCGTTATCCGGCTGCGTGCAGACGTCAACGCAGCCTTACGTCACGTACATTCGGGACGTCTTGGCTCTGTGCCGCAAAGTTGATGCACACATGACTGAGCCCGACAAGTTCTCCCACATCCTCAAAGGCATTGCCGATGACGCCTTTAACTGGCTCGTTTTCAACAACGTCACGGCGGTGGATGCAGTTATAAAAGAGTGCCGCCGCTTGGAGCTCACTAAAAGCCGACGTATCAACCAGCAGTTTGCCCATCTGACCAACACCCCAGCGACATCTTCCGGTGTCGACGCTCCTCATGCAAATAACACTGGCGATGTTTCCAGAATCGTCCGGCGTGAGATCGAGGCCGCCTATCCGGCTGCCTTCGACTCCAGCTCCTCCAATGCACCTGCAGTCACGGTTTCCCTAATCCAGGCAGTTTCCCTGATTCGCCAGCAGTTCGCAAACATGGGTGTTCAAACCATCTGCTCGGCCCGTCGCCCTGATGCCCACCTGGCTTCTTCGATTCCTCCCCATCCCGCATCTTATTACCCACCATGTTTCTGCAACCCATCTGAATGGCGCACTGCAGACGACAAGCCCATTTGTTTTCACTGCCATTGAATCGGGCATTTTCTCGGCACTGTCGCAGTCGCTGGAGTTCCCCGAACCGGCCTACTTATACACTATTCTCGCCCCACAGGTGGCTCTTCTCGACCCTATGCTGCCCGCTGTGATAATGCCGCCACAGATTCTCCTGCGCCGAACTGCCCCTATTCTCGTTCGCCTTCGCCCCAACGACGACAATCTCGCTCCTCCCAGCCCCGTCGCTCCTATTCGCCGACTCCCTTCGGACGCCGCTCCCAGCCGGAAAACTTGATGATGCAGCGCCTCGAGGTGACGATGCATTGCTCCCTACGCCGCCAAATCCCTACGCCGCCAAAGAGGTTATCGCAGAAGTCTCATCATCGATGCAGACAAAATTTGCGTGTGCGATAGAGTATGTGCCACAAATGCTCTGTGACCCACTACTACAGCGCTAGAAATTAGTTGTAAAAGGGTAAATGCCGTTTTGCTAGAGCAGCTGCTGCTGTTCCACAATTGAGACCGTCTTGTTTTTAGAGCGTACTTTACTACAGCTTGTGGTAACGACGCTTGAAGTGCTTTCTCTGAAGCTTAGCGATACTACGCTGGCAGGTAAATCGGTTCTGTTACTCCCACAGGAAGGCCATGCATCGCTCCGGGCCTACAACCAAGTTCACTGCCCGCCGCTGCATAAGAAGCACCAGTTCGTGAACTTGACCTCCCACATGCATTCGATTCCTTAATATGCAAGTCACTATTTTTGCCGGCGAGTACTTTACATGCCTGCCTCTGCTGTTCCACATTTTGCATCAGCAATGCAGCGCAGTTCGCTAGCGATCACCCAGTTGCATTTTCGACAACTCGTCGCACAGCAGCAAAGCAAAAAGGTTATGGTTTCGCCTTGGTGCACCATCGCCCGAGTCAACGTGCGGAGCTCTGCCGATTTCACCATCTCCTTCCTCTAGAGCAAACCACTCCACAAAAATGGTCTACACGCAATAACTTGATGTGACATAACGATTTAAACGCATTTCCAGAAAGTAGGAGCAGCAGAGAATGAAATAGGACAGAACAGGCGGTGTGAATAAGTCTAAGAAAATGTTTTTATTTCTTGTGCAAAAGCATCAAACGTCCCAATGAGCGAAAACGCCTGGAATATGTAGCAGCAAAATCGTACGCAACTTCCCACTGACAGCGATGCTACGTGACGAGCGCACCTCGGTGGAGCAAAGCGGGCGAAACAGCCTTGGTGACCCATGCTGCTTCATCGGTCTCTCGTCATCCAGGTCGTTGGTGGCATGCGGCGTTGGCACCGTAAGCTGCTGCTGCTTCCTGGGTCCGGCAGCACCTACCGCTATGGTACGTGCTGCCCGCACGTACCCGCAAAAATAACCTACGCGAAGTTAATCGCAACGGTCCGTAAAATGCCCAGCAGCAAAACTCGAAAACACTACTCTCAATGCGAAACCTGAAGGACGTCTTAGCGGCGTTCAATTGAACATTATTGCTTTCGCATTCAGATATCATAAGAAGTGCTTAGTTGTCCTCGGATTTATTTTTCGTTCCCACTCTCACATGGCTTGAACCTTGATACTTTTTGCACTTTCGTACGTCGCGCTGCTAAAACCACGCCAGAACCTTATACCTACTCACCCACATCGCTATTCTTATCCAGTCTTCCCTGTAACCATGTAACCTCACTTGGGTCTGCGGCGTACAAACCCCATATTCACTGTTGTATTTGACCTCAGTCGCTAGTAACGGCCGTCGTCATTTGACAGCAGTGGTACTTATTTATTTATTTATTTATTTATTTATTTATTTATTTATACATACTGCAGCCCCATAGGAGGGCTATTGCAGGAGTGGGTAAAAATAGTAGTAACGAAAAATACAGTGGAATCAACAATGACTCTTACAGTATTTATGAGACAGTTAAAGAACTGGAAAATCGTTTTCATTGAAGCTTAAAAGGAACAAAACAGCAATTGGCATAACATAAAGGTAAAAGTAAACATAATTTAAGCAGTTACACATACGGGTTTTCATAGAGAGCACTTTCGAATTCGCTTATCGGGAGTGAACGAAGGCAGCCAGGTAAGAAATTCCATACTTCTATTGTGAGAGGAAAGAAGCTGCACTTGAAAGTATTTGTACGGGCATAGAAAGCGTTTGATTGAGCTCGTGGAGGAGGAGGAGGAGGGGGAGCAGGAGGAGGAGGAGGAGGAGGAGGAGGAGGAGAAACATTTATTAAAAAGAAAGGACAAGCAGGTGTCTTTCTGTTTGTGCGGGAGGCGCCCTTAGTCCAGGGCTCCTGCGGCTCTTGCTGTCTCCCGGGCCCGCCACACCAGTTGCTGCTGGTTACGAGGGTCCGAACTAGTCAGCACGGCCTCCCACGGTTCGGGTGTGGGGTTGGGTATTTGCGGGGCCGCCTTCACGTTGGGGCACGCCCATGTGGTGTGATATAGGGAGGCGTAATCATTACAAAGGGGACATTTGTATGAATATAGTGTAGGGTGTATTGCGTGTAATCTGCTTAAATGGGGGTATGTGTTGGTTTGTAGTTGTCGCCATGTTACGGCGTCTTCACGTGAGAGGGTCTTGTGTGGAGGCGGGTATTGTCGTCTGTTCAGTATGTGGTGTTGTAGTATGGCGTTGTATTGTAAAGGTACGGGCTCCATGGATGCGGCCGTATCCCTCTCTTGTGGCGCCCGGGAGGAATGAGCTCGGGCTACAGCGTGCACACGTTGATTTCCACGGAGGGACTCGTGTCCTGGAGTCCACACTATTTCAACGTCCGGGAATTGGGAGGCTTGTTTGAGGAGTCGGTGGGCGATTGAAGATATTCTGCCTCTCGCGTAGCTACGACAAGCTGCCTGGGAGTCAGTAATAATTGTGACGTACTCGTTGGTCGTAATAGAGGTGATGGCCAAGGCGATGGCTGTCTCCTCCGCTACGAGGGTGCTGGCAGTGCGCACCGTCATCGAGACCACCTCTTGTAGGTTATAGTCGACAACGCTGGCCGTCATGGCTGCTTTTTGGGGGTACTGCGCGGCATCTGTGAACAGTGTGGTGGGGAGACTGCCATATTTTGTCTGTAGAGTTTTTGCGCGAGCTTGGCGACGATCGGCATGATGTTCCGGGTGCAACCTCTTTGATGTCAACATGGGAAACTAGGTATATGCCTCTGGCAACATGGCCAGCTACGTTGACGAAAAAAAAAATTCACTTGAGTTTTACCGGTGCTGAACAGAGCCAAACCACGTCATAATATTTCATAAGAGTCAACTAACATCATGGCTGCGCCGCAAATGCACTGGGTACGCGCAACTTTTCAGTGAACGTATTTCTTGCCAATGCTTTAGCGTTATGAATGAACGGTGTTATGTGCCGTTCTTCAATGAACCTCTCGCCAACTTGGTTCACTGAGTATGTGCCAGAAGGTGGGCGGCAATCGAACGAACAACTCTCAACGTTCGCAGGTGCTGTAGAGCCATGCTTCTTGTACCTGAGGCTACGCATAGACTATTTAACAGCATCACTATACGCTGCAGCATGTCCAGAAACAGAGAGGTGCCCAGTTTCAGCATGACGCGTTTCTAAGAGTTCGCATGCACCGCTGCACCATGCATTTGAGAGGCGAGACGTGGACTTCGCGGTTGCGGCGCTAGATGGCGCCGAGTCTTCATAGGAAGTTTCCTTTTTTATTTTTTTTATTCTTTAACATAGGTAGGACATTAGGCAGTATAATAGCAAGAGCTTGGTGGCGCAACCCACCACCCCATTCCAAAGGGGACGCTCATAACGTCCATCCATCCAAAGTGCGAAATAGTGTGGGTGCAGTAAAAAGCTTATACATAACTTGCTTCAATGGTGACAAAGCTTTGTGTCAAGATATTGATGTAATGACAAACGCAATAAGGATGGTAGTCTTCGTGAGGTCGGTTCTGCCGAAATTTTTCCTGTTGCTACCCTTGCAAAATTTCGACACCTAGCCTACTTTTTCTCTCTGTCTGTTAATTCTTATGGCTGTTTATGTATAAGCCTATGTCAAAGCGTGCTATATACAAACGTTGGCGGCTGTGCTGGTTCAAGCGTTTTTCTTTTTCTGTTATCAGGACCGGTCACCCCCCTGTTACCCTGCTTTCGCGTTTATTTTTTTAATGTAACGTGAGAAATCATGTATGCCCCGTTTAGGCATTTTAAACGACGAAAATTCTACAATTACAATATGTCAGTTGGTGTCACCCTAAGCGCTTTTAAACATTGCTCTTGAACCTTTACTTGTTTTTATTTGAACGAGTTTAGGTAGACTTTGAGAACCGTTAGAGGCCCTGTAATAATTAAACAAATCAGTGCAGCTGATGTATTGCAGAAGCTTCAATTCATGATGATAAATGTGTAGTTCTCGTTAAAAATGCATTTCAATAACACAATTTGCCTTAGGGCTGGGCAAAAGCTGTTTCCCTTGTCCAAACGTATGTTCTTACAGAAGAAGCAGTGCAGAGATAAAGCAATGTGCGAACGCTGGGGCACCAAACCTGTACAGTGTCTAGTTTAGGTACATAATTAAACCACCTTTTCAATGCTCTTTCAGATGTAAGCAATCCGCTTGTTATAGTGCTTCGTTACACTGACTACAGGACCTGCTTTGTTGGCGTAATTCCTTCTGACGACACAGAACGTAAGACCTTCCACCATTTTTGATCTGCCTGTGGCTCGACAGCTTGCTCTCACTATGAAATACGAGAATGTTTGTTTGACATTGAGCGCATTGAACTTTGATAACAGCGGGACTTGTTGGCATAAGTTGTTGACTCATAAATACATAACGACGCCACCACTGAAACAAAAACAAAATTATTCCATGTTTGCCAGTTCTATCTTACCCGATCTCATTTCAGATGAGATAATAATGTTCGAATCAACAAACACTGAAAGACAACTAATAGCGTTAAACCGTCGTTTGCCGGCACTTTATTGAAGTTATCCCTATCCTGTCCTATCCTAGCATTTTTCAAGTTACTTGTCCTTATCGCATTATACCTAATAAGCCTGAATTGTAAATACGTGAGTCAATGGTAAAGCGGCAATTCTTTAAAAATCTATTGCTACGGAAAATATAATGCTGCCAACTCTGCAAGGTTAAGATATGTGTATACGTTTACAACGGCATGTTTTTATGTGAGAGGTGTGAATATTTTGATGACACCCATTCAAATACATAAGCTCCCCCCAGTTCTCTTCAATGCAAGAACGCTAATTTCTTGTATCTGTGTCATATTTTATATCGTTGTTGAACACTCAATGTTTTGATGTAGGCTTCGACCACATTTCACTATTTATCAGTTATCGGTCCCTATAGCTTCGTAATATGTGCGAAAACGAATTCTGCGCCACCTGGGCGTACCTAAGTGAATAAAGAGAAGGAACGTCGAAAGTGCGCTTATTTATATTGTAGACATTCATTTCGTCGCCATATTATCTTTGTCAACCGTCTTTCTGCACCATGTTTTAGGTCGTAGTAATCAGTCATCAGATTAACTCCTTCAGCACGCTTGTTTGGGCTTCTAAATTTAGTGAAATGTATCCATAGCCTCAAAATTTTAATTTTTCTTTGTAATTATTTGTAAATTACAGTTGTGGCGTTTACCGCACCGCGAATTGTAGTAGCTGCACTCAAGAACATTCACATGCTGTTAACCTTATGTCAGCAATTGTGAACTCCTGAGAATGATTTCAGCTTCATGCGCCGTTGAGATGGCTGGTTCCTCCCCTGCAACCGGAGTTAATGTCACTGGGTACCGAATGGCGGTACCCAGTATTGCATATGGCTCCGAAGGGGAAACGATTGAAGGCGACGAGAAATGTGCAACAATTAACATGAAGGCGGACCACTGTCATTTGAAGACGCCATCCCGAAAGCTCTCCTGCGCTATGAGAGATGGTAGCATAGTAAAATGGTCTGAGAGCGCAGTGCTACCACTTGCCGTTCTTGAGCGGAAGTGCCCAGGTACGCCGTAATAGATTGAATGTAATAACACAGTGAAAGTCACGTTGACAGGATTCTCAAGCTGCTGCAGTAAAATGACCGAGCCCAGCGGACACCGTGCACACTGTCACATACATCTTTAGGAGCACTATACAAGGACGCTCGGTGACCAGCAACATTTCAAGGATATACTAGTTCGTCGCAAGAGCATTCCTGACGGATACGTATGAAGGCCAATTTTAGCATCACGAGCTTATTCCGTTATATTATAGGCATTACAGACGCTACATGCTTTTGACGCGGCATCAGGAAAATAGGAATGCTTGCGCAGTAGAAATCAGATATGAGATCGTTGATAAATTCAGTGTCGGCGTTAAATTCATAGGTTCTATATTTCCCTTATTCACGCCACCATTATCGATATCTTTTGCAGGTTGAGCGAGCCTTCAAGGTGCTCCCGGAGTAAAATATAAGCAGTCCTGCTTGGTCACTTCGTGTGTTACAGCAGAGGCTACAATGTTTGGTTTTAGTTAAAAGGGCTGAGCGCAAACTGTGATCATTATGCATTATAGCGTGCTTCACATTTTCGTTTCCTAATAGCTTGCTTTTTCCCACGTCTGTCTGACTGTGTTCAACCCTGAGTATACTATGGAATGCCATCATTTGTGCTATACATTATCATTACCGTACAACGTAGAGTCAACGATAACTTTAAACAATGCCGTTTTTTTTCCGGAGTGCATGCTTTGGGTCGAACTCGGATTCCTGGACCCTGTTCCACAACGCTGCAAAGATGCTTTCAAGAAAGCCTGTGGAGTAGGGTATACATACTACAACAAGGACGTTTGCAGTTTTTAAACACTTAATAACACTTAGTGCCTTGTTAGAAAAAAAGGGCCACGTCTTTACAGGGTATTTCAACTTACAATTAGTTCTGTACCATGGCATATTGCGGAAAGTACTAAAATAGTATTTGGACAGGACCATGCGCGAAAGAGGGAGACGAAGAGAAAGTGGTAGAATTTACTGGAGCTGTGAGCTTCGTACCAGCCCTCGCGTTTACCAGTAAGTTTCTCCCATGTAGAAAGCTTTACATACGTTTGAGCGTCCGGATTCCTTTTTGTACTAATTTTTACAAATGTGTTCCAAGAATACTGGAAAAGTAGACTTATTACTGTTTTTATTTGATTTTAGCGCTTTTTTAATTAGATGGTTCACTCGACTGATTCGTTCAATAGTTCTTTTACCGTGTAAACACCTCTTCATACTAACATTCTTCAGTTTTGTGTCAAAAAGAAATGCAGCGATGAGGTATGAGGTTCTCGCTTTAATCAGTTGGGATTACGTCAGCACAGTTAGGGCTTTATCTCACTAATTAGTTGTGGTACTGCGGGAGTAAGGCTGCTGCTGGATGCAAATTTCAGTAAAAATCCATCACAAATGGATGGTCTTTAACATTTACCTAATAACAGCATCATCAAGAATACGTAAAAATATCAATAATCAATGAAGCAATCAACGTTGTTAAACTGTCCAGGAACAACGTGGTATTTTTGGTACCGTCGCACTTGAGAATGGTATTATATACATACGCGGATATATCTACATCACCAAACGGGACATGCTATCATCGAGGAAATAAATTATATGGGTTGTTCTGAATAAACCCTACTACTTTTCGTTTGCAAATTTAGCGATCAGAGCGATACTTTATACTTTGAATAAATATTTGTTGCTGTATATATACCTAAGTTTGGAGTAATAAAAACATGCTTTCAGCTGCTCAAGAGGGCAGTGAACAATGCAAAGTTGGTTACGCTTTCGTATTAAACACCTACTTCTTTTACGGCTTGGTACGACGTAGGAGAAACACCTTGTTTAGCGGGAATACAACAGAAGTGACAATATGGGAAGTTATCACGTGGTTGAAGGTACAATATAGGATAGTTTTGAAATGATGGAGCTTTTTGCAGTTACATGCGTTTTTACTTGAGCGTAGGAGAAAAATATGTTCGCAGTCTGTTCTTGCTTCAATTTCGCACAACGTGTTCGCGGACGCAGGTGCATTCCCGTAAGCAAAAGCATAAAGACCTGAGTCTTCGCTACAAAGACAATTTTCTTCTGTTATATTGAATGACGCTTGAAATTTATGACAGCGTTATAAACCTGACATTCCACACTTTCCAGTGCACTAATCAATTTCAGTTTTTATACTTATGTGCAAATAAAGTCCGTTTTTTTGCTGACCCTGGGGGACATTGAATTTTCCACCATGGGTGTAAGCAGTGCCACAGTAGTGTACTCGTGGAAGAGCCATTCGTCAATTTCCAGGACGCCAGCGTGACCTTGTTGTTGGTCTACGGGGCGTACGCGCAGACAAACGAAGACAAAGGGCGAGGGGTGAATGGACAGCATTTTCGAACGCCCTCTACAGTTGTAATGTTACAACATCGCGCCGAATGGGCTGCGTGCCGATGAAGCGCTTGATGATATGCGACATTTGCGCAAGTAGGGAGCGCATGTTAAAAAAACAAAAAAAGCAAAATACAGCTCCTGCTCCCTTCTTTAAACATCCCAGCGACAGTAAACATAGCCGCGCGGACAGTCAGCGGTCAACCGTGGTGCTTCAGCAGAAAGCTTCTGCACCGGAATGCTGACGCCTGGAACAATAGGCGACTAAAACGATGATGCGATGCAAAGAATGGTTCACCTACGCCAAGAAGATCGTTGTGGTAGGCTATGATGCCGAAAGGATAGTCAGGTAAATAAAGCTAAATTACCGGGCTTTGCGGGCTAAAATCACAATCTGAGCATGCCAGTTCTAGCTGGATATCATGTGTGTGACAAAGTTTGAGTTTTTGAGGCACTTTTCTTTTCATAATTGCCTGTCCATAGCTCGTGCTGAGCGTCTCTATATTCCAACTTTCCCTGATACGTGTATCATGCGAAAAAAAAAAATTCCTGGACTAAGAAGCTAAAGCTGAGAGAAAGTTTGTTTTATTTTATAACGTTTTTTTATAGGTTAAACAGACACGGTATCGTTGCATCTGAGCAATTTTCATAATTTACAACTTTTCAAAGAAATGCAGAGATCAGAGATCTTGAGGAACCCCGAAAACGTGGCGCATTTTTTTTTTTTTTTGCAATATGAGAGTTTTACGGAGATTTCAAACAGTCGTATTTCCCGAAACTAAATTTGCGTAACAAACATGAGAGTGGTTCGTAAAATACGAGAGCGGATCTATTGTACAGAATAACCTTCACCTGCAAGCAGCACCTCTTAATAATCTACGCAAGTCCTACAACACTTCGTAATTTAGAAACATGTTTCATGTAATCATGCCCTCTTAAATTCCCATTGAACACAACGCCAAGAGCTTCGCATGCACGGTGTATTTATATTTTAAGTCACCTAACAACAGATTTGTATGTATGAAAACGGTATTATTTCTCGGGCGGAAAAGTGTAGCTTTTGTCTTAGCACTGTTTACTTTATATCCGTCAGCACTTGACCATTCATGCAAACGCGATATTGAGCTATTTGCTTGTCTTAACTGAGATCAGTCAGACATGCAGCGGAGTGTCATCGGCATACATAGTCTATTTAATGCTCGGATTGATATATACAATGCGATTCAAGAAGGTAATAAATAAAAGAGTTCGAAGGGTATCTCCCTGAGGTACTCCTGATGTTATCGTTTTTCTTTCTCTGAAGAGGAACCATTGAGGTAAACATACTGTTGTCACTTTTCTAAATAAATGCTAACAGTCCTAGTGCAAAACCATGGATGTATACCTATGTATTTTTTCAGTTACATGGAATGATTAGGGAAATCAAACGCTTTTGTGAAGCCTACAAAAACGCCCAAGGCTTCCTTTTTTTTCAATGGCGTTTAAAATAAATTCTTTCTGCTCCATTAAAGCCTGTTCCCTCGACCAGTGTTTACGGAAGCTAAAAATAGAAGCTGATTATTGTTGTGGAAATCACTTTTTCCAGACAAAGAAAATAGGGAGTATAGGCACAGGTCTGTGGTTTCCATTGTCATTCTTATCTCCTTTTTTATAAAGCACTGTGACTCTATCAACCTGCAATCGTTTTGGAAATACTCCCAGTAGTAAACACTGATTAAATATGTGCATTAGGCGCGGTGAAATTATTTAAATGAGATATTTGACGGGTTCAACTTTTACACCGTCGGCATCGCTGCTTTAGCTATTTAGTCTTCGGAACACAGAAATAACTTCAGGTTTTTTTTTACGGGACTAAAGAAGAAGGATTCCTCGTTTTATGTTCTGATATGACCGAGTGCCCCGTCAGTCGCACGTTCTACTTTGAGTTCAAAAAAGTATTGGTGCAATTCGTCTGCTAAAACAGGGGCTAAGAGCTCTATGTTATTACGCACAATCTTTGTAAGAAAGCTGATGTTTGTGTAGTGATTTAGAACTGCATTTAGATTTTTCCATAAATCGTCTTTTTCTGCGGAAATCTGAAAGAAAATGCAAAAAGCGTTCGTTTCTTCCAGTTGTAAAGTCCCCTTGGTAATTTATTGCGAAACACTTTACACGATTTTAATACATATTAGTCGCGTGTGGCCACAAAACTTGCATACAGTTTATCTCTAGCGTCAATCTTTCTGATAATTTCTTTTGTATTACATGGCTTAGTATCTTTCTTGGCTTTAAAAAGACATTTTTGGAAAACATCCATCATATATATTTAAGCACGCAAAAATGTATTAAATGAATTTTGAGCAAATGTCTTGTTCAGCACAACAATTCAAGCTGCACATGAAATTTGTATTTTGGACATGTCCATGTTCCTTAATGAAAGATCTTGAAAATATTGCTGTGTGAGCTTCGATTTACGTAAATGCTTCTCTAAGCACAAATACGTATACAAAAGGAATCATTTATATGTGTTTACATTGTTCTGACCTTCAACTTAGGTGCGTGCAATTGGGTTATAAACATATGAAACTGCGAAGACGATATGGTAGTAAATATAGCCGGCTTATGAATGACATTCATACATCCATACACATTTATTATTTGTCCATCTTACCGTTTTGCGGGCAGGTCTCCAAGCATTTGGTGTTAAAATCTCCGGCGATGATCACACATAGCGTATTTTACACACTAAAAAAAAGAGTATCCCTTACTCTTTTCGAAGAGTCTGGACTCGTCACATATACGACACACTTTGTGGGAGACACCCAAACTCTTTTTTGGCAAAGAGTCCTGAGACTTTGCTTGATACAAGGTGTTTACGTGACTGCGCACAAAATAGTCATGCATACTCTGTTGTAGTAGTCACCTAGCCCTCTCAATAGGGTTACAAGACTAGTGCTGAAGGAGTCCGTTAAGAATTCTAGATGAGTCAGATGACTCAAGATAAAGTGTCACATGAACACTCCAAGAATGATTCAGGTAACTATTCTAGATGAGTCTGATGACTCCAGCAGTGTGTGTCAAATTACTCTTAGTGCGTGCTGCAGGACTATTGCAAAGAAAGTAAAATAACTAATCCATGTAAGTCGTTTCACTCTAGGATGGCAGTGTCGAGCCGCTTTTCAAAATGTGTCAACAACTCTTGCTGTAAGTACACACGACTACGGCTAGTTCTCAAGATGACTACTGTGAAAAGACAACATAAGATAACAATGAATCTACGGTAATCTTGCCAAAAAGCACATGGCATGTTAGCAAGAAAAAGTTAATATTTCATCAATCTTTGTTATTTTCTTCTGGAAAGTTCAAATGTGTCGGTCATCACAAAATCACTATGAAAGCAAAACAGTTCTCATTGCTATTACGCTGGAATCAATAGCCAACCAAGCAAATTTCTTAAATAAACATCCGATATGTAGCCTGCAGCTGCATGACACTGCATGGCCACTCCGAATCATAATCAGACCCCAAAATATTATGTAACTTATGTAGAAGTTCAATTCACCACCGCACAAGTATCTCATAATATGTCAAAAGATTTATAAGTTCAACATACTTCCCTTTTCTAAGAGACTTAACGTACGACTTAACATTCTAAGCAAGTAAGCTACACATAACAAATAAAAAAGGCTGCACTTATGTACAAAGGAGACCCAGATAATGAAGTGCAATAAAAACAATATTCCAACTTAGATTACATAATCTATGCATAATACTATGCTTGCTGAAAACAACTCGTTGGCAATTGATAATCCAATCTAACAGTAAAAACAGCTGTCTTACCTTATGGTACTGTTGTTGGCACTTTTTTCCACATAATTTGTGCGTGTTAGCGTGAGATGAAAATTGATCCTAAAAACACCACATTAAAAAGTTGTGCCTCAATTTTATTCTGTCATACAGCATGCAACAGTGAATAAAAACTTCATAACTGACAAAATTACAAAAATAAATACAGCAACACTTATACTGATCATTTATTTATGTTGAGAAACATACTTTTGCAAGACTAGGTATAATAGCTGACACAGATAATTTCACAGGTAGAAATAACCACTAAATTAAATATCGTGATTCCCAGTTATGAAGAAACAGTTTTGAGAATTGTGCCAAGGCTACCAAGTCACTCATGCTCGCAAAGGAAACAAAATCAAAACAAGCAAGATTACAAGAACTTCGAACTTGCAACCTAAAGTAAGAAACCGAGCATGACTAATTTATGTATTTACTGAGCATAAATTACAACTAGCGCATAATCTGCTTGCACAAGATAACAAACAATGAGTTACTGTTGCTTTCTCTCTGGGGCATTTGGCTCTTCTGAGCACATGCACATTGTATGGCACAGCTGCGTGCATGTAGCTGGGCATAGTTGTAATTCAGCATCAATCTGTTTTTATGGTCCTGCACTATTAACGTTATAATTTACAATTAGCAAACAGCCTAACTATCGGGGTGATCAGCTGTATTTTAAGCAAAACATATTCACAGATTTCCCTGTTTCTTGCTAACATAAGGAGGCGGGTACGTCATTTCAGATTTCGAGAAACAGGTGTGCAACAGAACAAATGCTTAAGACAGAAAGTCTACAATTACCAGTACCTTAATTATTAAATACCATGTAGTAGCTCTTTCTGCAATGAATACCTCTATTACCGAAAATTGTAGCTTAAAAATTAATTGGAACATATTTAAAAGAATGACAGAGATTAGAAGTGCATCATAATTGCAAATGGCTTCTTAAGCAAATCACAATTATTGAAGTTTTATTAATTTCAGCAAAATGGCTGACATCCCATTATTGAGGCTAGTCAGTGCTGAAGGTATTACTTTGTAGGAGTCCTCAGACTGACAGCTCTGAAATATTTGTCGCCATACTTGGTGGAAGATGCTTTGCTGTTGCAGATATTACTTTGCCACAAAACATTTTGTAAGCCTTCTGGGACAATTCTGTGTGGAAGATAAACCTAATTGATCATTGCTTTTTTGGGTTGTGTATCTCAGAACTAGTGCTAGTCTGAGTTCTTACAAACTAGACGGTATTGAGTACTGTAATTATAATGCCTGCCACTGCTATAAATTTCTGTTAGCGAAAATTGTCGCATTGTCATGAAGCAGTTATGTTCAATTTTTAGCAGCAGTCACTGCTGAAACACTCAGCACAAAACACAAAACAAAGATATGGAGTCGAAATGTAAATGTCGAACAAAGTTATAGTCGATTCTGCATTTCACAGAACGGTTCTTTTTTTCTGTTGGTGTGCCAATACCAATTGCACATTCACAAACATTTCAGTATTGCCCTTCTGGCAAATGCAGGAAAATTCATTGTTTAACAGCAGCCCCCGGGAAGACAGCCCAAAGTTGCTTCGACAAAAGGACTGGCCTTCAACTTTGCGTCGCTATGTTGTAGGTCACTATAGCAAGGGGCATGTTTTGCTTATTGAATAATAATCGAAGCAGTTTTATTATTTGTACTAGAGCTTTCAAAAGATAGCCAATTGTAGAGTTCATGCAGATTTCATATATGTCATTAGTATATTTAGCTGCTTCTTGAGTTATGTCCTACACAATGGTAAAATACAGTGATCGTTGTGGGGACTTTCTTGTGTACTAAATGTTCACAAAAAGCAGTGTGCTGTAGCTAACTCAGCTCTTTGTTGACTGCAAAGTGCCGATATCTAATCAAACAGCAGGTAAGGTTACTAGAAGCATGCACGATTAGTAGGCAGGCAGACAGGCCTGCCTACTGATCTTGCATACTTCTCATGCTATTGTGAAAAAAAAATTATTCAATATACTTCAATAATTTTTCTCACAATAGCATGAAAATAACCTTATTCACTTATAATTGTCCTATATAACGAAATTTGGCATACGTACTCTTGAAAAAATGAAGAATGCTGATATCTAATTGAAATTGCAATCTGTAAAATTATTTAACGTGGCCTAATATATTTTGCATAGTTCCAGTAATTGTACAAGCCTTTGGATAGGTATCACCACTTTGCAGTATACAACTAACTAAATAAGATACAGCATGAAGCTATTTCTGAAAATTTTATACACAAGAAAGTGCCCACAAAAATATTTTGCCACTGTGTAGAACATAACTAAAAAACAGCAGCTACAGAAAAATCAATGAACATTCAAATCTAATAAAACAGTTTATGAATGAAAGTATATTAAAATCTCTAGTACAAATATATAAAAATGTTGTTTCGAGGAGTATTTCCCCTTAATAAGTGGGCGTAAGTGTATTCTACCAAAGTGTTAGGAAATGCCTTGAAGCATACCATGGGGAGTTTTATTAATAGCACATGCACACATCTGCCTAAAAAGCCCCACGCCCTGCTTGCATTTCTTAGTCATTTTTCCTTTCTGTTGTATGTCACCATTTGCATTCCTTAACATTGAGTGCGCAAAACCAAAAACAACCTATTACCGTATTTACTCGCATAATGATCGCACTCGCGTAATGATCGCACACCAAATCTTTGTAGTCAAAATTCGTTTTTTTTTATTTCCCATGTAATGATTGCACCCTGAACTTGCAGCAGCAATATGTCATGTGCCATGTCTAGCTAATAATGATCGCGCTTGCCATCTGTCGACTGCTGTGCGAACGACTCTTCAAGACAAAGCAAGCGGTCTGCACGCACAAAACATTCGTAAGCAGATGCCCCATTTCATTCCTTTCATCCCTTTCCGCACTTCTCTGACAAAAAAAAATACAACCAAACTTGCCTTTATTATGTGTAGGCTTTATAATGGTTGTGGTCAACAAAAACAACAAAAAGGCGCCTTTCGATTCTTCTCGTCTGCACTCGTGGGCACGCAAAAAATCGGGAGCGGCAACGATAGCAGCCACGTTTACACTGATACGTTAGAAGTGTGCCTTATTCTTACGCCGACGTGTGTAACACAGCTTAGATATTCGCCCAGCCTTAGCGGAAACGTGCCATATTAGGACAGTGGTGAAGAAAAATGCCGCAGTTTCCGCAGCATGCCCGCCATGTTTTCCTGTGTCACTGGCAGCTAAGCGCGCCCACCTGTTTCTGTTCCCCCAAAGTGGGCATGGCTATGTTATTGCCACAAACTCGCCGATATTATTCATTACTGATACGGAAGAAACTGTTTGAATGCACGTAATGTACTCACGAGAAGAAAAAAAATCGCGTTCGGTGCGTTCAGTTTGCTCTGCCGGCTGCCATTTGTTTGTGTACCGCACTACATACAGTGGCAGCCACCTATTTGTTGCCCTGTTGTCATCCCGTAGCAAATGCCAGATGAAATTTGCTTTCTTTTTGCGGGAAAGTTAACCCGCGTAATGATTGCACCCCTGAATTTGAGTCAATTTTTTTTACAAAAAAGTGCGATCATTATGTGAGTAAATAGGGTAACACACCGAATTTTTAGCCTGTAAAGGGGTTGTATACAAATGGGGGCAGCCAACTCTACTGTGACAATAAACAAATATTTATTCTCACAATAATGAAACCAGTCATAAAATATATCCTCGCAAATTTGGAAATGATTGCACAAAGAACCTTGCTGATTGTCACATTAGTGTCCGAAACAAGATGTTTTGATGTTTATAATTCCTAGTTTAATTCACTTTCTCTAGTAAATGGACTCTGACCTAGAATACTTAGTGTAGGAGACTAACCCAGATCTGGAACCCAATATTTAAATCTCAAATAAAGACATTCATCCCACGACCACGTCACTGCTATGTCATCAGCAGCATGCATCCATGGACATATGGTCTGTGAAATTATTTTTACATCATATGTACTGTTACTCTTGCACTAATAAATTAGGAAATGCATTTGCTATTTAAAGCAGTGCTGTAAACCTCTGTGTTTGAGAAATGCAATACTCAAAAGGTCTAATACAACCAATGTGTGCATGAGACCTATGCTGCCTTTGACATTCGTCAGTGTGGCAAATAAGCACTGAGAAATGCCAAGGGTATCATAGCTTTCATGTCTCAAACCTTGTATGTGAGTACCATTGGTACCCTTGCAGTGAAAGGAAGTCACATTATTATCATACTTATGAGGGGAACTCACGTTTCTCTACTTTAATATTTTCCTTTTTGTGCTCCTATATTCTTGACTTTTCCAAAAATAATGGGTGTTTGAAATAAGTACTCTATATTGCTCTTAAACTTTTCCTGCACCAGAGCCCACGTTAGGTTACATTTCTTGAACACTTTGCAGTGCTGCAGATTATCAAAAGGAAGAAAAAATGCCTTAAGTTTGCATTTTAGCATACTGTATAACAAGAATTTTGAACCTATCAATTACATACACAAATACAAAAGAACTACGGAAAACTTGGCATAAAGACAGACATACATTATAATAGCAGGAATCGATGGTGAGAATTTTAATAGAAAGGAACCATTAAAAACTAGGTAGTAAAGACACATGAATTACAATAACACAAGTATCTGCTAAGAATTTGAAGAGGCAAATAGAATGTCTCTTCAAATCACTCCACCCCAACATTCATCCATGGTTCGATAAGTGACCACAGCTGGTGATGCAGTTTGGATAGATGGCCGCTGAGGTACAGCTGTGAAACAGGTGGAACATGTAGAGGGGTCACCAAAGGTTGCACGCTGGTTGCACAGCAGGTTGCCTTGGTCTCCAGCCTTACTCGACACTCATGCTTTGAGCCTGGTTATACGTCGTTCGCAAGAGGCCTGGCCCGAGTGCGTCGCATGGCTTGGGTAAAATTTTGAGGCAACCTGAAAAACACAGATCCATATCTATAAGCACCAAAATATTCTTCACCGTAGGGCAAACCTGAAGTTTACCATCGGCGCATAGCAGATAATGAAAACAGACACGAGTAACCAGACTCGAGGTACACAAATGTGCAAAAATGTAAATTAATGTGAAGAGCTGCTTATAGGATGGAATGTTTCATTTTGTCTTTTGTAGATCAATAATAGTATCATAACATAAAGTCAACTGTACATGGCCCTCCCTAAAAAAATTTAAATTATGGGGTTTTACGTGCCAAAACAACTTTCTGATTATGAGGCACGCTGTAGCGGAGGATTCCGCAAATTTCAACCACATGGGGTTCTTTAATGTGCACCTAAATCTAAGTACACGGGTGTTTTCGCATTTCGCCCCCATCGAAATGCGGCTGCCGTGGCCGGGGTTTGATCCCGCGACCTCGTGCTCAGCAGCCCAAGACCATAGCCACTGAGCAACCACGGCGGGTATAGCCCTCCCTATTTGTGTAAGTAGTCTATTCCATGCGAGCTGTCATGACCTCGCACACGACCACTTGAAATTTCTTTTTGAAAAACTGGAGGGCTTTCAATATAGGACAAATGCTAATTTCAAGAAATACTTCACTTAAAAGTTTTTTTACTGGCGCAAGCACTAAGTGAGATGTTGTGCAACGCACCAAACTATGCATCATAAAAGGCATAGCCAAAAAATTGGTTCCTTCATTAAGGGGCCAAATTTTTCAGGACAATAAAGAGAGGCCTTACACGAAAAATTCAACTGCTTATTACCGCGGCTCAGTTTATTATGGGTCATTAAAAATGGACAAAATGGCCTATTAGCTTTATTTTCATAGAACTTGCTTACAGCAAAAGCTGCAAATTTATGTAATCCACGTATTTAGGACTTGTGCTGCATGCAAAAACTGGTTTCAGGAAGATAAATTATGCAGCAGTGACCAGAGATGAGGATGAACTAGCAAAAAAAACTAAGTTTTGGTGTAAGTTTATCGGCATATTTACTATTGAGGCAGTCCTAGTAAATTTATGCCCAATACCATGTACGAGAGTACACTGTATTGTTTTTAAATTGCTAAAGCTTTATCAAAGCAGTTTTGTGCTAAGCAAGAAAAAAAATTGTACAAGTGGTCTCCTACTAGTTTTAAAATTTGCATCGCGTTTTGTCAAATCCACATAGCCTCTTGGCGGCTAAGGGAAAATGGATGGACTTGAGCATTCCTGCACCGATAGCAGGGAGTCTAAACTGCTTTGAAGTTAATTGTTTCATTGCCGAGTGGCTACAACCCACTTCACTCGAAAAGTTGCCACTGAATTACATGCATTTACCTTAATCTTTCTGTCGGGTACCAGCCTGCTTGGCATCATCACGAAGGCTGCCAACTCCCTAGTGGACGTAGCCAGGACACGGTGGTGGCAGGACTCAGTGGCAGGAGCCGCCAAGGCTTCCAACTCCCTAATGGACGTAGCCAGGATACGGTTTTCGGAGGATGCAGGGGCGGGAGCCGCCAGAGTGTACCTGCGGCAAATTTGCACAAATGCTCTTAGTTCTACCATGTCACAATTTACAAGAAAAATTCAGCTGTCTGTGTAACATGGATACCAATAAATAAATGTAAACAGTTAGGTCCTACAACACAACTAGAACGTGGACAAAGAAGAAATGGTACTTATGTGTATGAAAGTCCAAGCAATTACAAAAAAGAATGTGCATGTGATTTGTGCATGGAATCTCAGTGGAAACCTGAGCTCATACCATCAAGTGATCTGCTAGTCAACTGCAAGCCTCTTAAAATGTCATTGTGTATTTTAACACGCACTATGTTAGGCTGCATTAAAACAAATTCAACATCTCCAAACATAAGTAAATCACGAAGCTAATTCAATTAATGAATTCCAGTGGTCGTTAATGCAACAAAGTGCAAGCTCTGAATGGAGCTGGCCAAACTGGGTAGTGACAAATAACAATGTGGTTCTCTACATCTTGTTTTTCTGGCTTTCGCTGTAACATTAGAATACACAAGAAATTTCACATTCCTGACATTTCACCCTAATAATTTTTATTCCATAATGCATAATACTTCAGCAAGAGCAATAATGCTGTCTTTTAATCGTAAATAGTGATAGAACAGGGAATTTTGCTGGAGCGAATGTTTTGACAAGAAAACTTATCTCTTCTTTGTCGAAACATTGGCTGCAGCGATGCTCCTTGTTCTACGGCTCTTCATCATTTCAAGTCTCTGTCTTCCTGTGTACCTCTGTACTTTCAGTGTTGTATCAATGAAATTGTAATAACGGAGAATTAGTAAATGTAACTGATGAAGAACTTAGGCTTGTTGGTAGATAACGACAGAGTAACTGCGCAACATTGAGATACGGACAAAGGAGGCTTATGGTGTGTCGGCTTCTCCAGCCATGTCTCTGCTTTGGACAATTACTCTAACTCGATGTAAAAGTATTGCCCTTTGCACAATAATGTTGAAATGAATAAAGGCCAGGAAAGTGAATGCAAAAATTACAACAAATAGCATCATATGCTAATGAGATATGCGAAAGCGCCTGCTACGATCTGTCTCACCCATAACGTGCTGGATAAGATGGCGTCTTCTTCTGGATGTTGCCATTTCTTGTATACTTAAAATAAAGTACATTTCAAAATTACAAAAATACACAGAACAACAGCAGTAGCAGAGGAGATAACGCATTGTTTAGTAAAAGAAAGTAAACTAATCTCTGATACACCGCAGACGAAATTTCCTTGATTAAAGTAGTAGAAAAATACACCACACTTCATTTCATCCAATGCTGTGAGCGTTTCTTGATACAAGAAAAAAGGTATTTCTGCATGAAAAGAGTAAAATAATCATAGCCTTCTACTTTTACAAAATACGCTACACGACTAAGCCAACTACAGCAGCATATACTTAAAATTGTTATATGCACATTACAATAGCCAAAACAGGATAAACTTGGATTCATATGCAGCTCACCGGGAGGTACAACTTTGCAATCAACTCATTTCTGCTTGCCAAATATCTGCACCAACATAAGATTACAAATAAAAAGACCCTCTTTTTCATAAAACACCGGACTCAAGATAGAAAATCCAGTAGGAATACCACAAATTCTATACATACCACGGCCATGTTTTTAAGCCTAGTAGGATTTACTATATAAAGGTTGCAGCAAATTCATGCTTTTAAATATTTACAACCGCGAAAATAAAGAGTACATAAAAAATAATAACATTATACATCGGCCTATATTTTGAGCTAACTTGTTTCTGACTTGCAGCCAAATGCACATTAAATTTGTTCTGTTTCAGCGCTTCTAAAGCGTTGAGTCTGTTCGCTCGTGCATGCAGCCGCCTTACTGCTAAGAAAATATCTGTGCTGCCACATCGCCTGACACTGCCATACAGCGTTGTAGCGTTTTTATTATTCGCGGTAATATACCTAAAGCGCTAGTAAATCTTCAGAATACACAAGCTGTTTTTTCGACAACGTGTCTTCACCAGCGAAAGTCACACTGGTGCTAGTATTGTATCTACACTTCAAGTTACGAAGTACTTGATATTCTACGGATTTTTCGATGCGACAGGCCACTCGTCATCGGAGTCGTTAAGAACCGTGTTTATCTAGGGCAGTACACCTTTACTATAATTTCAGATGCTCTCCTGAGGCTTCCGTCTGCCAGTAGTATTGCCGCACACATACGCGCACGCATGCCTATGAAACGTCTTTGAACTGGCAAGAGAAATGGGGTGCAAAATGTAGCCGTACTGGAAGGGCGGAGTACGCGCCGTTTGTAAACTCGGAACAAAAGCTGATATGCTTACCTGAGAGGTTAAGAGAAATATGGCACAGGTGACTCTCCGCTTGTAGTCCTTCGTATGCATCTGGTCGTCTCTGCGTTGCGATCTCCCATATCACAAGGAAAACGCAGTGCAAACCGCAACACTTCGGGCGCTTGTGTCGGTCCGGCGAGCTGCACTTGCTCGATGTCGGCAAAGACGAAATCGGCGACACGCCGCTGCTGGCGGCAGTCCTCCTCGTCGCAATCACACAGCACGGACAGAAGTTCCCACCGTAACTGCCGCAACACCTGGTTGCAGTCGTCCCTAACGCAGCGCTTTCTGAACCACTCAACGACAACGTACTCGCGCGAGATGCAACGCAACTGCAAAATGGCGTCATGCTATTGACGGCTTTGACTTTGGATAATTTGTATCCGCACAACTGAGCAAAACAGTTTCGCTAGTTTCGGTTTTCTTTCCTCGCGTTGAAATACAAACTGTTTTGCTCACTGATAATTTTACGTCACGTAAGTAGTGTTCACGAAAGAAACAGTCATGAATTTAACACGCGTCTTGAAATGCCCGCTACGTTCACTTCGCAGAAGCAAAATTTGCTCGTCCAAGTGTGGTTACGTTTGAAATATCTATCGTTGGGCTGTCGAAGCGTGCTCGAAGTGGGAAGACGCGGCGTAATTGTGCTTAATTTGCTTAGGTATAACGTTGCGGCTGCCCTTGATCTCTGTCGAGTGCAGTTTTCTCTGATGTAAGGTAGAACTATAAAGCCGCCTACCCTACTGAATAATCTAGTGCACCTGAAGCTGCCAGAACTCCGGTATTTCCTCCACAATTTCTTGCGACTGCGTTCCGCTGTCACCAAATGCGAGCGTAGTCATTTGGCGAGAGATTTAGCAACACATCTTCCACAAATATCGTTCACCGCTGTATCACGACGTAGAGAATCAGCGTTCTTGATCCTTAGTAAAATTTTCTGTTTATTGCGAATTTTGCAATTGCAGCTATATGGACACAACCGTGGAAATATATCTGTCGCCGGTTACCGTGAGCTTACGTATAAAGTCAAGTGCGGTAAGATCCTATCCCGCGCCGTTGGCTGTGCGCGTTAAAGGAAGAAGTGTTCGAGGCTGAGCCGGGCTGGATGGGCGCCCCAAGTCAAGTATCTACAGGAGGTCACGTGATAAAACGCGCGCAAGCCGGCAGAGGGAGGCGCTAGTTTAGCGCGCTTCTCCTCCTCAGGCCGTTGCTCTAGCCCGGTCTTGAGCCACCCTCGCTCTCTTTTGGAGATAATTTCCGATGGATGCAAAGCTAGGGGGCGCTCAGATAGCGCAATTTTTCGGAGACGCTTTGAAGGAAGAGGCAGCGGAAGCGTTCGGTCCGCTCTGTTCGCGCCCTTCATCACGCCAACGCTGTGACAGCGAGTGTTCGCGGTCATTGAGTGAGATCTGTTGATGTTTGCACGTGCGCGCGCGACCCAGTGCTTGCTAATTTAAGGAGTAAGCGAATTTTTACTGCAGTTTATTCAGCCGATGAAGCTACGAACCTTGGTTCGTGCAATAGTTCGTGCAGTAGTTCATGCAGCATTCGAGTGGAACTGCTATATTTTTGTGTTTTTTTATTTCTAAGGGGTTCCAAAGCAGTGTTGCGTACGCTAATATTTGTTTCTGGTCGGGGAACGCAACGCACTGGGGTAGGCCAGTGGCTTTGGTGTTGCGCTGCTGAGCTCGAGGTCACGGTTCCAATCACAACCGCGGCAGTCGCATCCCAATGGGGGCAGCATGCGAAAACGCGCGTATGCTGTGCATTCCCTGCACGTTAAATACCCCGAGCTGCTGAAAATAAATCTGCAGTTTTCCATTACCATGCCCCTCATAACAAGATCTTGATTTTGGAAGTTAAATCCTCAAAATTTATTTTCCGTAGCTGAATTACATTCACAATCGACACTGTTGAGTGCGCCTACTGAACTTGTTATCTCGTTGCTGTGCTCTCTTTAGTAGCTAATACTTTTTTTTAGATTTACTTATGGTCAGAATCCAGTGTAACAAATACAGGTCTTCCTTAGCATAGGAAACCAGTTATCGCTTAAGCGTGTGAGGTATCAACAAACATGGTCAAGGAAAACAAATATATAGAGTTCGAAGTAATTGCAGAACATGACAAGGGAGCAAGAATGATACACCGCATTACAACCAGGACCGGAACCCGAGGGCCTGCCTAAAACAGAAGAGGTTATCTGGTATTTCCTCTCCTGCATTAAAATCTTTCTCTCGCCAGACTCATCTCGAATATCAGAGAAATCGCGATCTTCCACGACGACTCTTCGCATGCTATTGAGAGTCAAAGGACCCATGCGAAAATGTTGACTCTTGTTTTCTGACTCTACTCGCGCAAATGTGGGTCTTCGGAAGAAAAAAGAGAGTCAAGTTGCCGTGATTCACTTCTTACTCTCTTTTTTCTTAGAGTGTAGTTGGAAAAATGCCAACAAAGAACCAAGAAATTACCAAAAAGCTTTCCGCCTCCCCGCTCGAAGCCGGATATTCTACGCCTATTAAAATTTTGTCGACTACCAGACAAAGGAGTTCATAGTCTTCATGCACGCCAGAAAAATTTGGCACTTGGTCGCAGATAAGATGTTTCTTTAACATTATTCACACGCCTCCTCCATGTGAGACAGGGCGGTTTAAGAAAGGGGCTTTGTAAGAGGGTAAACATAAAGCATTAGCTTCTTCTGCGCACCAGATTTCTGTAAGAATGATGATATCAAAAGCGAAATCAGCCTTGCCGAACAACGTTTAGAACTAAGCGGTTTAGTTCTTTCATGATTGGGCATTGAGATGAAACAGCTTCAATGATTTGGCACATTCTAGTCCACATACTTCAACTTAAATTCCGATGACGTCATGTAAACTTTGTTCACGCCATTATAAAGAAACGTATTGCTTAACAAGCCTATGTATACTTGATTAAGCCCTCCTTGCATCTTACGTGATGGGCTGTTGTTCCATCCTTCTGGCGGACAAGAACCTTACCGTTCAGATGCCAGGCGTACTTTAAATCCTGCTTTTTAGCACATGTCATTGTTTTCTGAAGCAACACTTTCTTTCGTTTGGTTAAGTTTTCTGGAACTTTGAAGTGCTTTCTTTACTGATTTAGCTTACCTTTTTTTCTTAAAAACTGAGTCTTCAAATCATGTCTTGCAAAATGTACAATAATACCTAGTATCTTATCTGTAAGTCCTTGAAGCCTGTGAAGAGCAATAATATCACCTTTACTTACTTCTGGAATCTGAAGCTCCGATGCTACTTCACTAACTTTTGACGAATAAATCTTCGTTGTGACTGAGCGTATGCTACAGAACTCGAGATCCATTTTGCTGTTTTGCCATTCAAGATCATTTAAATCTTGAGTTATGTATGTTCTTTGAGTTTAGCGGTGTTGCGATTCAATGCGTTGGGCTCGTTTTTTCAGCTGCGATATTTCTTTCTCATGACTGCGCGTCTGTGCGAGAACTTCGTCATATTGCTACGGAACAGTATTTGCGATGACAAGCAGGCGAGCAGGGTGAAGACGACGACGACGATTAGAGGCTAGCGCCGGCTGTTGCCTCTTGGCCAAGCGCGGCGTATTGCCTTGTAAATATACTTGTATATAGCTTTTCGTCGGCGTCTTTCTTCGTAATATATCTGGTGAAGGTGGACGTTCCCTGTACCTCGTCACGGAGCTTCGCAGTGGATGGTACGTCCGAGCCTTCCTTCATGGCTCCCAGCGAGGACAACTCGACACCGCCGGCTCTGACCCTTGCTGCCACTTCAACGGCCTACATCACTCTCCCCGCTTCCCGTGATCCTGGCGTATGCTCGGGCAAAGATCGGGAAGACGTCGAGGACTCTATCAGCCTGTACGAACACGTCGTCAGCCGCAATAACCGGTTAGACCCTACTATCATGCTCGCCAACGTAGTGTTTTACCCCGGTGGCACACCTCAACTTTGATTTCGGACGCTCGAAAATGAGCTCACCAGTTGGGATTCAATTAAGCAAAAGCTCCGAGACTTGTTCGGCAACCCATACGGACACCAACTTGCCACGCAGAAGGCGTTATCCGGCTGCGTGCAGACGTCAACGCAGCCTTACGTCACGTACATTCGGGACGTCTTGGCTCTGTGCCGCAAAGTTGATGCACACATGACTGAGCCCGACAAGTTCTCCCACATCCTCAAAGGCATTGCCGATGACGCCTTTAACTGGCTCGTTTTCAACAACGTCACGGCGGTGGATGCAGTTATAAAAGAGTGCCGCCGCTTGGAGCTCACTAAAAGCCGACGTATCAACCAGCAGTTTGCCCATCTGACCAACACCCCAGCGACATCTTCCGGTGTCGACGCTCCTCATGCAAATAACACTGGCGATGTTTCCAGAATCGTCCGGCGTGAGATCGAGGCCGCCTATCCGGCTGCCTTCGACTCCAGCTCCTCCAATGCACCTGCAGTCACGGTTTCCCTAATCCAGGCAGTTTCCCTGATTCGCCAGCAGTTCGCAAACATGGGTGTTCAAACCATCTGCTCGGCCCGTCGCCCTGATGCCCACCTGGCTTCTTGGATTCCTCCCCATCCCGCATCTTATTACCCACCATGTTTCTGCAACCCATCTGAATGGCGCACTGCAGACGACAAGCCCATTTGTTTTCACTGCCATTGAATCGGGCATTTTCTCGGCACTGTCGCAGTCGCTGGAGTTCCCCGAACCGGCCTACTTATACACTATTCTCGCCCCACAGGTGGCTCTTCTCGACCCTATGCTGCCCGCTGTGATAATGCCGCCACAGATTCTCCTGCGCCGAACTGCCCCTATTCTCGTTCGCCTTCGCCCCAACGACGACAATCTCGCTCCTCCCAGCCCCGTCGCTCCTATTCGCCGACTCCCTTCGGACGCCGCTCCCAGCCGGAAAACTTGATGATGCAGCGCCTCGAGGTGACGATGCATTGCTCCCTACGCCGCCAAATCCCTACGCCGCCAAAGAGGTTATCGCAGAAGTCTCATCATCGATGCAGACAAAATTTGCGTGTGCGATAGAGTATGTGCCACAAATGCTCTGTGACCCACTACTACAGCGCTAGAAATTAGTTGTAAAAGGGTAAATGCCGTTTTGCTAGAGCAGCTGCTGCTGTTCCACAATTGAGACCGTCTTGTTTTTAGAGCGTACTTTTCTACAGCTTGTGGTAACGACGCTTGAAGTGCTTTCTCTGAAGCTTAGCGATACTACGCTGGCAGGTAAATCGGTTCTGTTACTCCCACAGGAAGGCCATGCATCGCTCCGGGCCTACAACCAAGTTCACTGCCCGCCGCTGCATAAGAAGCACTAGTTCGTGAACTTGACCTCCCACATGCATTCGATTCCTTAATATGCAAGTCACTATTTTTGCCGGCGAGTACTTTACATGCCTGCCTCTGCTGTTCCACATTTTGCATCAGCAATGCAGCGCAGTTCGCTAGCGATCACCCAGTTGCATTTTCGACAACTCGTCGCACAGCAGCAAAGCAAAAAGGTTATGGTTTCGCCTTGGTGCACCATCGCCCGAGTCAACGTGCGGAGCTCTGCCGATTTCACCATCTCCTTCCTCTAGAGCAAACCACTCCACAAAAATGGTCTACACGCAATAACTTGATGTGACATAACGATTTAAACGCATTTCCAGAAAGTAGGAGCAGCAGAGAATGAAATAGGACAGAACAGGCGGTGTGAATAAGTCTAAGAAAATGTTTTTATTTCTTGTGCAAAAGCATCAAACGTCCCAATGAGCGAAAACGCCTGGAATATGTAGCAGCAAAATCGTACGCAACTTCCCACTGACAGCGATGCTACGTGACGAGCGCACCTCGGTGGAGCAAAGCGGGCGAAACAGCCTCGGTGACCCATGCTGCTTCATCGGTCTCTCGTCATCCAGGTCGTTGGTGGCATGCGGCGTTGGCACCGTAAGCTGCTGCTGCTTCCTGGGTCCGGCAGCACCTACCGCTATGGTACGTGCTGCCCGCACGTACCCGCAAAAATAACCTACGCGAAGTTAATCGCAACGGTCCGTAAAATGCCCAGCAGCAAAACTCGAAAACACTACTCTCAATGCAAAACCTGAAGGACGTCTTAGCGGCGTTCAATTGAACATTATTGCTTTCGCATTCAGATATCATAAGAAGTGCTTAGTTGTCCTCGGATTTATTTTTCGTTCCCACTCTCACATGGCTTGAACCTTGATACTTTTTGCACTTTCGTACGTCGCGCTGCTAAAACCACGCCAGAACCTTATACCTACTCACCCACATCGCTATTCTTATCCAGTCTTCCCTGTAACCATGTAACCTCACTTGGGTCTGCGGCGTACAAACCCCATATTCACTGTTGTATTTGACCTCAGTCGCTAGTAACGGCCGTCGTCATTTGACAGCAGTGGTACTTATTTATTTATTTATTTATTTATTTATTTATTTATTTATTTATTTATTTATACATACTGCAGCCCCATAGGAGGGCTATTGCAGGAGTGGGTAAAAATAGTAGTAACGAAAAATATAGTGGAATCAACAATGACTCTTACAGTATTTATGAGACAGTTAAAGAACTGGAAAATCGTTTTCATTGAAGCTTAAAAGGAACAAAACAGCAATTGGCATAACATAAAGGTAAAACTAAACATAATTTAAGCAGTTACACATACGGGTTTTCATAGAGAGCACTTTCGAATTCGCTTATCGGGAGTGAACGAAGGCAGCCAGGTAAGAAATTCCATACTTCTATTGTGAGAGGAAAGAAGCTGCACTTGAAAGTATTTGTACGGGCATAGAAAGCGTTTGATTGAGCTCGTGGAGGAGGAGGAGGAGGGGGAGCAGGAGGAGGAGGAGGAGGAGGAGGAGGAGGAGGAGGAGGAGAAACATTTATTAAAAAGAAAGGACAAGCAGGTGTCTTTCTGTTTGTGCGGGAGGCGCCCTTAGTCCAGGGCTCCTGCGGCTCTTGCTGTCTCCCGGGCCCGCCACACCAGTTGCTGCTGGTTACGAGGGTCCGAACTAGTCAGCACGGCCTCCCACGGTTCGGGTGTGGGGTTGGGTATTTGCGGGGCCGCCTTCACGTTGGGGCACGCCCATGTGGTGTGATATAGGGAGGCGTAATCATTACAAAGGGGACATTTGTATGAATATAGTGTAGGGTGTATTGCGTGTAATCTGCTTAAATGGGGGTATGTGTTGGTTTGTAGTTGTCGCCATGTTACGGCGTCTTCACGTGAGAGGGTCTTGTGTGGAGGCGGGTATTGTCGTCTGTTCAGTATGTGGTGTTGTAGTATGGCGTTGTATTGTAAAGGTACGGGCTCCATGGATGTGGCCGTATCCCTCTCTTGTGGCGCCCGGGAGGAATGAGCTCGGGCTACAGCGTGCACACGTTGATTTCCACGGAGGGACTCGTGTCCTGGAGTCCACACTATTTCAACGTCCGGGAATTGGGAGGCTTGTTTGAGGAGTCGGTGGGCGATTGAAGATATTCTGCCTCTCGCGTAGCTACGACAAGCTGCCTGGGAGTCAGTAATAATTGTGACGTACTCGTTGGTCGTAATAGAGGTGATGGCCAAGGCGATGGCTGTCTCCTCCGCTACGAGGGTGCTGGCAGTGCGCACCGTCATCGAGACCACCTCTTGTAGGTTATAGTCGACAACGCTGGCCGTCATGGCTGCTTTTTGGGGGTACTGCGCGGCATCTGTGAACAGTGTGGTGGGGAGACTGCCATATTTTGTCTGTAGAGTTTTTGCGCGAGCTTGGCGACGATCGGCATGATGTTCCGGGTGCATGCTTCTGGTGATAGGGGCTACCTTGATGTGTTCCCGGAAGTTGGGGGCCAGATATATTGTTTGTTCGTGGCCTTTGCCGTGTGTGGGGTAGCCTAGGCGCGCTAGGACTGTTCTTCCTGTTGGTGTGAGGGCTAGTCGTTCTTGTTGGCTTGTGAGGTGGGCGTCTATAATTTCTCTTATAGTATTATGGACTCCTAGGGCTTCAAGCTTGAGTGTCGCTGTTCCCGGTGGTAGGCCGAGCGCTTGCTTGTAGGCATTCCGAAGAAGTACGTCTAATTGATCTAGCTCCTTGGGAGTGAGGCGCAAGTACGGGGCAGCGTAGGCAATGCGGCTGATTATCAGGGCCTGGACGAGCTCTATTCTGTCGTCTTCTTTCAGTCCGTATTGTTTCGTGGTGATACGGCTGACTATTCGCATGATTTGGAAGGTGGTCTGCTTGAGACGTTGGATGGTGTATGCGCCTCCGCCGTCCTGTTGTATGTGGAGTCCGAGAATGCGGACGCGGTTTACTGTTGCTATTTCTTTGTCGTCGAGGGTGAGTTTGATGTGGGGTAGTTCATTGAGTTTTCTTCGTGATTTCTGTCGAACGACTAATAGTTCTGACTTCTCGGGGGAGCACCGGAGACCACTTGTTTTTGCATATTGCTGGACGACGTCGGTCGCTTGTTGAAGGGCGTCTTGTTTCTCTCCTTCGGAACCAGTGGTGGTCCAGATAGTGATGTCATCGGCGTATATTGCATGCCTGATTCCTGGTATTGCGTTGAGTTTGTCAGGTAATTTCATCACAGCAATATTGAAAAGGGTGGATGATAGAACAGCACCTTGTGGTGTTCCTTTGTTGCGAGTAGGTAACGTCGGGGTTGTGAGTGAGCCAATGCCTATTGTGGCCGTGTGGTTGCTTAGAAAGGCGCGTATATAATTGTAAGTATTACGACCACAGTTCGTGAGGCCTAGGTTTGTAAGGATGGTATGGTGAGCCACATTGTCGAAAGCGCCTTTGAGATCGAGTGCTAAAATCGCTCCGGTGTTGTGCGGTGAGATGTGTTCAAGGACTTGTTCCTTCAGCTGAAGAAGGATGTCGTGGGTAGAAAGGTGGGGCCGGAATCCGAACATTGTTTCGGGAAAGAGGTCGCTGGATTCTAGGTAAGGTTGAAGCCGGTTCAGAATGACATGTTCCAGAAGCTTGCCTAGGCATGAAGTCAGTGAGATTGGTCTCATATTTTCTAAGCTGGAGAGTTTGCCTGGCTTCGGAATGAGTATGATGTCCGCGTGCTTCCAGTCTGCTGGTAGCGTACCCGCTTCCCAGTGATGTTTAAAGAGGTCAGTAAGCGATTGAATGGTGCCATCATCCAGATTGCGCAGGAGCTTGTTATTTATTTTGTCCTTGCCTGGGGTGGTGTTTCGTGTGAGTGCATGGAGTGCTTGTTGCACCTCAGTGATAGTGATCGGCTTGCCGAGGTCGTAATTGTCGCTCCCGCTGTAGGTTGGAGGTTGTCCTTGTGCGGGTTCGAAATCGCCTATGTACCGCGCCCGCAACTCCTCCAGGATTTCGTCATCAGAAGCCGGATGGTTGTGGAGGATACGTTGAATTGTTTGCTGGCTAATTGCCTTGCTTGGTGTGGGGTCAAGAAGATGGCGTAGCAGCGGCCATGTTTCGGCCGTGCTGAGATTACCCTGCAACTTGTTGCATAGTTGTCGCCAGTTGTGACGGGTGAGCTCTCCAGCATACCATTCCGCGGTTGCCGTGAGTTTCGTTATACGTAGTTTCAAGTTACGATTATGTTTTTGGCGCTTCCATCTCCTAACAAGGCCTCGACGTGCTTCCCAGAGGTGAAAAAGGTGCGGGTCTACGGCCGGTATGTCTGTGGTGAGTGTGATCTGTTTTGAATGTCTGGCTACGCCTTGTTGGAGCTCTCGTACCCACTGCTCGAGATCCGTAATACCGGTTGAGGAGTCATCCGCTCGCTCTTTGCGAAAAGCTGTCCAATCTGTGAGTGTTGTCTTTTTTATCGGGTGGCGTGCATGCGTAACGTTCAATGTAGTGGCAAGTATGCAGTGGTCACTGCCCAGAGTTTCCTCCGTGTTGTGCCAGGCAGCTTGCTGTATCCCTTTAGTGAGGGTGAGGTCAGGGCATGTATCTCGGGAGACGCTGTTTCCTAGACGTGTGGGGTATGCGGGGTCTGTGAGGATGGTGAGACGGTGCTGCTGTATCGTGTACTGGAGTGCAGTGCCTTTTGATGTGGCTGTCGTGTAGCCCCATGCCTGGTGAGCCGCGTTGAAGTCACCTACAATCAGCAGACTATTATTTTTGGCTTTGCCAATCGCTTTAGTCATCAAGTAGTCGAACTTGGCCTGCTTCTGCTTGGGTGGGCTGTACATATTCAGTATGAAAAGGCTCTTTCGGCCTCGTTGGAGTGGCAGGATCTCAATTAAATTAAGATCGACATCACTGCCGTCTATTGTGTGTTGTGTGGTCGCGAGCGTTTTAGATGTAAGTGTGGCCACGCGGCTTTCAGGCGTGGTGGTATGTGTGTTGTAGCCAGTTTGAGTTGGGTGTGTGCCTGTTTCCTGCAGTGCGATTAGGCTTGGTGTCGTTTTGGCGTTACTTATGTACTGTCTCAGTGACCCTTGCTTGCGTTTTTAGCTGCGAGAATTCCATTGCCAGATTATGAGTGGGTTTTCGTTCCTGCGGTTGTTTTTGCTATTCGTCGTGGCTGACGGGTGGATCGGCAGGGTGTCCCTGCTCTACTTCCTGTTGTACTAGTGTTCTAAGTTTCTTGCGTCGCTGATCTTTTGCGAACCGTGTTTCTTCAATAACACTTGCCAGTTGCTGGATGCTTTGTTGCATTGCTAGGAGCTGCCGTTGCAGTACATCAACTTTCTCCTCGACTTGTGCGATTTCTGTTGGTTTTGCTGATTCCGCGAGAATCATCGGTTCAGAACGTTCCGAAGATGATGGCATTGAGGGTGGGCTTATTGGTGTGGAATGCTGAGTGGCAGTACGAGTGACGTATAGTTCTGCAATCTGCGTGCGAAGTTTGTTGTTTTCTTCATGAAGGCGTTTGTTTTCTTCTCTGATGGCCTTTAGCTCAGCTAGAATTTGCAGTTGAAGATCAGTATTGCTTATGGGTGAAGAATTGTGTGGGGTGGGTGCTGTGTGTAGACTTGATGACAGGGTGTTGTCTTGGTGGGCTGTGTGAGAGGGGAAAAGCCGTGCTGACCAGCTCACCGCTTGTGATCCCGGTACAGCAGGTCCGCTGAGGTTCCGGGTCGCTCCTTGTTGGTTCCGCGAGCAGGAGCGAGACCTGGAGCGGGAACGCCTCCGTTGCTGGTCTGTACGTGACCGAGACTTCGACCGTGAGTAGTCCCGGCGGCTGGTCCTTTGGGATGCTGAAGATGCCTTCTTCAGTCGATCAGGGCACTCCTTGGAAGCCGTAGGATGAGGCCCCTGTCATAAGGCGCACCTAGGGTGACAGAGGTGGTCCTGAGCGGGGTTCCGTGTACCACACTGGGGGCATACGTTTGCTCCTGGAGTTGGGCATACATCGGTCCGGTGGCCGACTTGGTGGCAGATGCGGCAGAAATGCGTGGTTGGTCGGTATGGTTTGCATCGCACTTCACCGCTGTAGTATCGCACGTAGAAGGGTACAGCCTTGCCAGTGAATGTGATCACTGCCGCAGCGGTTTGTCCGAGCATACGGACATGTAAGATTTCTCGGCCAGGTGCATAGAGTCCGTTAAGGAGGACTTCTGTGGGAGTTCCTGCGGGAATGCCGTGAATGACCCCTTTGACGGAGCTGTCGGGTGCCGCCACGTATGCCGTGACTGCAAATTCTCGACCGCCCAGGTGAATTGTAGTGATGCGACGGATGCTCATAGCTAGCTCTTCGTTTGGTTTGCTAGCGCTAGCGATGTTTTGAACTAGGTCAATTCTTACAGTAAGGGTCCGTACGTGTTCAGTAGTGGGGTGCTGACATGCCAGCTTGATGCCTTCAGCAACCTGTGGCGTGGTCCAGGTGGCAAGGTTGAGTCCTTCTCGGGGGCGGATGATTACCTTGAGGTCATTTCGGGGTAGCGGTGGGAGTCGGGCTTGTCGGGGAACCGATGGGTGTCGGGGTTGGAGGGGTGGATTGGTGGGAGTCGATGTTTTCTTCAGACCGTAATTAACAGTGAGCCAGTTTCCGCCGGCAGGTTCATCAAGAAGTGGGATTTGTGCGTGCTCGAGATTCATTTCGGTGCCATGATTGGTGGCCATTGGAGCGCCGAACTGGGCCAAGTTCTTCGGCTAGACCGTACCCGTCGTTAGGCTTAGCTGGGCGGGCGCCTCTTGCAAAGTTCAGAGTCCGGTAATTCGTGGAGCAAGCGACTCACAGTATAGCTTTGGGTGTCCACGTGTTCCGCTCGACGTAAGGAGTCGAGTGAGGCTGGTTGTGGCGGCGCTGACGTCAATTATCCAGGGTTTAGCGATGTAAAGGCGGAACCCATGTGCGGTACAACCGTGCGCAGCCTCTTCTTCGAGCTCGCGGAAGTTACGCTTGCAAGAAGGCTTGGTAAAAGATATGCAAGCGGTTGGTGAAGTGTGATAGGATTTGTGAATTATGCTTCACAAAAATGTTTATGATTCCACCTAACGACTTACTGAAAGTAATGTTAGTTACAGTGTAGGGACGGTAGACGAGGGTCAAAAATACCGGTCATACTGGTGAAAAATGAAACGGACGGCTTTTTCCTGAACTGCTTCTAGTTTGATTATGTTTTTTTCGGTATGGGGTGACCAGACTGTTGCAGAATAGTCGATAACGGAGCGCACAGGAGTTTTATACATTAAGAGTTTAGTTGCCTTTGGAGCCTTTTGCATAGTATCACGTTGGTTACCAAGTTGTTTTAGGGCCTTTGAACATGTTTGGTCAATGTGTGTAGTCCACGAGATATTGTCAGTAAATGTTACGCCAAGGTATTTGTATTTTCGAACTCTGGTTAAAGGTGACCCATTCAAAAAATATGTCGCAATTACAGGTGCTGCTCTTTTCGTGCATGACAAAACAACCGTTTCTAAAGTTAATCTTCATTTTCCATTTTTCGCACCAAGCACTGAAAGAGACAAAGGAACTGTTCAGTCGCTTATAACTAGTCGCAGAGTCAATTACGTCGTATAAGACGGAATCGTCAGCATAAAGACAAATGCTGGAGGAGACATTTTTGCAAGCTCATTGACATAAATTAAGAACAATAAAGCACCAAGACGGATCCTTGAGGAACACAGGAGCCAACTTCAAGTATAGCTGACCTTACAGAACGAAAGTCGACGTATTGGGACCGGTTAGAAAGGAAATTTGCAATCCAGTCGACCAGACGGGAATTTTTTAGTACCGCATTTAATTTTTGCAATAGGTGACAATGAAGTAATGAATCGAAAGCTTTAGAAAAATCTACGGAGATTGCGTCAATCTGTTTACCGAGATACAATTGATAAGCACTGTCATGGGTGAAGTCGATTAACTGCGTGATAGTACTGAAACCACGTCTAAATTCATGCTGAACATTAGATATAATGTTGTTCGACTCAAGAAAATCTATTATGTTTTTGTAAATAACATGTTCCAGCATTTTGCACGATTGGAAAGTTAAAGAAATTGGTCTGTAATTGATTACGTCTGTCGTGCTACCTGTTTTATAGAAGGGTATTACTCTTTCAAGTTTCCATGATGAAGGAAAGATTCCCGTTTCTGCAGACTTATTGAATATAATTTCAAGATAGCGTGATATCCATTGTGAATAGTGAAGTAAAAGCAAATTCGGAATACCATCTGAGCCACTAGACATTTTTTGTGTAAACTTATATCAAATTAAGAACGTCATTCACATTGACTGAAATGTTGGAAATTGAAAAATCTGAATCATTAACAAGACTAGGATAGACAAGATAATCGTTTGCGTATACCGAATGGAAATATTCATTGAATACCTTGGAGATGCGTGCAGGATAGGTTACAATTTCATCATTGATAGTCAATGAAGATGAAGAATCAGTAGCAGGCATGACAGAGCGCCAGAACTTCCTAGGACTATTTCTTAGCAACCCCAGCTGCTCGACATGAAAGAAGAAATATTCGGCCATATTCATTTTCAAATTTAGTTCCGCTTTGGCAGAGGTGAATCTAGCAATTGCATCTGGATCATTACTGCGTTTTGAGCGTCTCGGTCTTCTAACGCGGCGTGATAATTGCCGAATTTCTCTTGTCATGAAAGGGATGGCAAGATTTTCTTTCTTTTTAACGGAACAAAGCATTGAATACACAGCTTTGTACTGTTTTCAAAATGGCGAACTATTGTATTGACGTCACAATTTTCACTGAGCGTGCAACATGATCCTAAATGTACTGATAAAACACCAAGAATAGACGTGTCGTCAGAGCGATTAAAGTCCAAAAAAGTTTGAATTTCGGCATGCGGTTTACAGAGTGTGCAGTTTAGCGATATAAACACTGCCGTGTGATCTGGAATGCCGTCAATAATTTTACACTCAGACAGCTTATCAACAAGGTGTGAACTGATGCACACCAGGTCAAGAGGTGTGTTTTGTCTTGTTGCGTTATCAACTGAATGAATGAATCTTTGATGTTTAATGGCGCAAGGGCCAAGTATTGCCAAAGAGCGCCATGTCCAGCGCTATCAACTGCTTGCGTAAGCCGAAAAGATAAATAAAAGTTAATTAGTTCGCTACCTAAAGAACTACCATGTGATAGTGACGGCCAATGAATATCTGGTGTGTTAATGCCCGCCATTAGAGTTAAACTAGATGAACAAAAACTGTGCTTGTTGTTATAATCGGCGGGCAGAAAATGTTCTCGGGTGAGGAGGCAGGTGGATGGTAGAAAACAGACTATGATTGTTCTTTTTTTTTGCGTAGGTACAATTTACACCAAGCAGACTCAAGATCTGCTGGAGGACAGATAACCGAAAAGTTTGTCAGATTTGAAAAGAAGGGCGACACCGCCTCTCCTGCCAGATTTGCGGTCTGATCGGACAGCTACATAGCTGGGTGGAGTGATTTCAGAGTCAAATATGGGATCGTGAAGCCAGGTTTTAGTGACACCAATGAAATGAGGGGAATAGGAGGCTACCAGGGAAAGAAACAGCGGGAACACACTTACTAGACTTCTTGCGTTCAAATAAAAAAAGCAAGCTTCTAAGAGTCGCGGATACATCACTGTGAAGACGACGTAGCCAGGAGAGTATTTGGCATGCCTTCAGAAAGACTTGAATTATTACCTACGGGGTTTGCAGCCATACCACAATCGTCAACTAGGGCGTTAGCTGTATCATTGCACCTCTAGCGGACACCATTTATAAAAACATCGTCATAACGCAACCTCAGCACAAAGCCATAGCCACCAAAATAAGAGGTTGCTGCCAATAACGTTTTGCGAATGACATGTACATTAGCCGAGAAATCTTCAGTAATGTAAAATTTTGTTCCTTTAAACTTTGAGACAACTTTATTGACTTCTACTTTGTTCCTAAAGTCTAGTACTCGTAATATAACCGGGCGCGATCTACCTTCCCGTTTGGTGCTAATTCTGTGACAGTGTTCAATGGGCGCGCATTCAATTTGAAGTTTCTCTGTGAAAAATTGGTGTACATTAGACAAAAGCATATGTGTGTGTTTTCAGCATTATATTCGCCAAGTCCGTGCAAAATTATATTGTTGCCTGTGGAGCGATTTTCAATGTCATCATTTTTCAGTTCTGAAACGGCCTGAGATAAATAGCGTACGTCAGAACCAGAATGATCAAACGAGACTCTAGGATTAGCGCTAGTTTTCTCGAGGGCGGCCACACAGGATTCCAGAGCATCAAAACGCTTGCTAATAGTTTGCTGGAAAACCTTGATGTCAGCGATGTCACGAGCCATCATTTTCTGCCCAGCCAATAGTTCGGTCAGCATTCCGGGAAGGCTGTTCGAGTCATCATTTATATCAGGTTCAGCTGAGCCCGTAGTTTCATCAGAATTACTGATGTTACGAGTCGTCTTACTCGTAGGGCCGGGATTTAACTCTACATCACCGCTAAGGAGAAGTCGATTTGCGCTGAACAGTGCATGCAAAAAACGAGACAAAAACCTCCGTAGGCAAGAGAGCAGCAGCAAACAACGAGCATCCGATCTCAAACAATGGGCGTGTTTAAAGTAACGTACCTGCAGAAAAAACAAGACGCGATTAGGCATCCTGTCGGTGCTGTTGCGGGCTTACCCACTGACGAGGGAAGCTGGGTCCAGGACTTTTAAGCGTTGTGTCGATGACGTTATTGACCAAGAGCCTGCTCCTGTTTGGCCATCTGATGGCGTCACATATAAATTGGAACCAAGAGGTGCGACGTAGGACTGCTATCGTACTTGCCAAAGCTGTCGCACGGGGAGGTGACAGGGCAGTTCGGACGCAGATCATCATACGCGGGCACAGGCTGTAGCTTCAAATGCAGCGCATGGTCAACGGACGCATCCATATCGAGGCACCTCGAAGAAAAGCCAGCGTTGAAGATTCCAAGTGAACAGCAAAGAAAGTGCACGAAAAAGAGACGCTATTAAGCAACCTGTCGGTGCTGCTGCAGTCTTGCCCATTGCAGTCTTGTATACTATGGGCTATGAAACACGTTAGGGCGCTTACGCGTTAGCGGCAAAATGAACAGTTTTTTCTTAGAATTCGTAGCCTCTCTGACAGAACAGAAAACTAACGTTATAACGCTTCAGAACACATTTATAGTTATACATCTCTATAAGTTGAAGCCACACGTACTGCTATTTCGTTTTTAACTTCGAGCGCCTCACTAGCTCGGGTCACATAAGCCTTGAAGCCCTATATAACAAAAGGCAGAAGAATTCAATAAAGGCACCTACCCATGCGAGCATGGTGAACCGAGCTATGCCCCCAGTATGCAAACCAGGATGTTTGGTACGGCGCTGCCGGCGGGTGAGAACCATCAGTAGACCAAAAATAAACGTCGCACTCACAGCGGTCTTCAAATTTGCAGCGTCCCCGCAAGACGCCTCTTACGTCGCAAGACGAAAGCATATTTACGCTTGTATTCTGCGCAGAAGATAATGACGATGGGACATTAACGGACTCGACTCGTAACATTAACGTCTAGTGTTGTTGTTGTTGTAGCCTGTGGCACGTGTGGCTCCTACCCACGATGGGGGATTGGCCAAGAAATAGTGGGTGGCTCAGATTGGGTGAGGACGTAGAAGACGTCCCTCTGTTCCATTTGTTGTTGTTGTTCTCCTGAGTGGCAGTGCCAGATACCCACAGTGGGGGAATGGCCAAGAATCGGGTGGTTCAATTAGGTGCATAAAAATAATAATAATACCAAGGGAGTTAACAATTTGAACGTTGGAGTTTAAAAGTAAAGGTTTTGTGTTTGGAGAAAAAAGGTAATAATCAGATGAAAACCGGGTATAAAATAATAATAATAATAGTAACAATAATCATTAATAATACATAAAAAATTAAAGAAAGCTATGGTTGGGAGGGAGAACGATCAATCTAACATGCAAATCCATTGGTCTCAGTGAGGTAATTTTGGATTGCCAAGCAAACATTTCTGTGCCTGAACCCAATAAAGGAGGCTCCAAAAGATAGGATCACAGGCACTGATAAAGTTAGACCAATAGAGCGAAGCGCGATTTTGAGTAGTCGTTTTCTTATAGCAGAAAAATGTCTGCAAGACAACAAGAAATGGTCTATTGTCTCCGCTTCGCCACAGAATGAGCATAATGGTGAGGCGACCAGACCAGACCTGTGGAGGTAGAAGTTCAATGCAGGTATACGGCAGCGCAGCTTCGTGATGGACACTTCAATTTTCCTTGTTCGGCAAAAATCTCTGTTCCAAGGGTGTAGGAGATGTCCGTAATCCACAGAGTTAGTAATTTCGGGGCCTGATACTGTCTGTATAATGACACTCCTGCAAAATCTAGCAGCAGTAACATAAGCAGTGAAAGGGCAGCAAGGGAGAATCGGGCCGCTTATTGATGCCTTGGCTAGAGAGTCTGCAATTTCATTCATGATTAGTCCTTTATGGCCAGGCACCCAAATCAAACGCACGCTTCTCAAGCAACCAGGTACCAATGAATGAAATATCCTCATCACGCGAGAATCACTAGAAGCAGTAAGGCATGAGCACAATGATAACGACTCAGTGACTATCACGGCTGACGTAATTGATGGTTCTAATTTGCGTAATGCCAGCACCACGGCCATGAATTTGGCTAAAAAGATCGGTATGAAATCTGGCAGCCGAAGAGAAAATGTCCAATTGAGAATCGAGGAAAATATTCCTACACCTGGCTTTTCTTCACATTGTGAAGCATCTGTAGCAATTACAACGTTTGTTTGAAGGTTTTTCAGATGATCTTGTGACATACCGTCTAGAATACGGTGTGGAAGTAATTTTGCATCATTAGGAAAAATGTCATCGATTTGAATATCCGTTGCAACAGCTCTGTCGGGAATAGGAAGTACATCGCATATGCGCACGCCCAAAGAGTCAAGTAATTTTTGCACGAATATAATTTGCGGAGTATGTAGTCGCGGCCAGATGACACCAAAAAACAATGCAGGTTGTTTGCAGGTTGAATCTTTGCAGGTTGAACAAAGATTGTTTGAGGATGACGCAGCGGTGATTCATAAATCCTTAAGAACGTCTGCACCCTCAAAAGCCGGAACTTGCACGAACGTGAAGGAACACGGGATTCTAGATAAAGAATAGAATTTGCAACAAATTTAGGAAGACCTAAACACAGACGTAATGCTGCTCTTTCTAAGAGGATTAGAGGACGGGACATGTAGGCTGGAGCTCCAAGAAGAGCACGCAACCAAATTCTAATACAGGGCGAACGTACATACGATATATCATTAGGAGTGCAAATCTTCTCAATCCTATTCGACGACTGCTCAGCCTACGCAATATGCCAATTGCACGGGTACCTTTCCCAGTCACATGATCTATGTGTGAGCGCCAGTTGAGAGAGGCGTTATAAATAATTCCGAGGTATTTAACAGATTCCACATGTGGTATGTCTTGAAGGTGGTAAGAGAATGAAATGTGCACTATGTCACGTATCGGAAAAATGAGAACAGCACATTTGCTGGCATTGAGTGTGAAGTGACTAACATCTAACCACCTCTCCAGACCAGAACGGTAAGTTTGCAGTCATTGGTATAGCGTGTGGATGTCGTTTGCAGATGCAAAAAACGCAATATCGTCTGCATAAACATAAGTAGTTATTTCTTGATGACAAGGTAGTGTGCTCATGAGAATATTAAAAAGCACCGGGGAAAGAACTAAGCCTTGCGGTACGCCTCTCGTTTGTTTGTGCTTAGAAGGAGGGCCGCTTTCGTAGCAATCGAATTCTCTTTCACCTAAGAATGACTGAATCCAAGCTGCTATATGCCGAGGAACACCAAAGGAAGTTAACCGACTGATCAATACAGTGTGCTCCAAAGTGTCGTATGCTTTAGCAATATCGAGCGTCACTAAGGCAGCGTATTGCTTATGACGACGAGCGAGTTGTATTCGGCTTTCTAAGACGACGTGGGCGTGCCAGATGAAGAAGCCGGCCCTGAGACCAATCTGAAAGGGACTAAGAATGGAATTATCAATAATAAATTTCATGATACGACGGCGAAGAAGCCTCTCAATAAATTTTACTACGTTTGATGTAAGCGCAATGCGCCTAATGTTCTTCAATACATACCTTGCTTCTTGTTTCTTAAGCATCAATATTACTTTAGCGAGCTTCCAGTGCAATGGAATCCAAGCATATTTAATTGAATAATTCACCAGGTCTGAAAGAGCGTTAGGCGATTCCTGTAACAATATTTTAACATTGCATTTGTGACGCCATCAGGGCCAGGGCCTGAATTCGGTAAACATAGTGTAGTCTCATTTAGTTCAGCTGAGGAAATTGGAGTAAAGCCATCCCAAGGATGTAATGTAGAATGAATAGCCGGAAGTGTGGCCGTAAATCAATTTTCTAAGCCTTCGGCAATCTCTTCTAGGGAGGCGCTCAGTTCCTGCGGGGTCAAAACAATTCAGTCTAATGTTAAGGCTGTTGGTAGCACCTTCCTAGCACGAAGTAATGCAAATAAAGCACGCTTCTTTTTCCAATTAGATAGATAATCGTAATGTCTATGATCGCATTCCTCTTTGGCTCGATTAACAGTACGCTTAAATACACCAGCCTGAAACTGATAATTTTTCAAATTTGTCGGGCACTGATTATGCAGAAGCATTTTCCAAGCGGCTTTTCTTTTTCTATAGTCCCGCCTACACTCACTATTCCACCAACGACAAGCGGTGCCTTTAGCCGAAGGGATGACAAATTCAGCTTGCTTCCGGGAATCCTCTAGAATTGAGCAAATGATTGAAGCGATTTCCTTATCATTGGCATTGGCAAGTTTCGAAACGGCAGAACGCAAGAAAGTCTTAAATTTCGTATGGTCCACAAATGTGCATGCCTGGTATTCTAAAGATGTTATTGGACAATTGATTTCAAATGACACAGGAAGATGATCACTGTTGGTTGCTGAGCCAACTGCTACACACGACAAAACCTTGATGCCAGCACTACCAAATGTCCAATCTAACACTGAACGAAAGGGTCCTCTAGCAAACGTTACTTGTCCTGTGTTCTCACATGAAAGGTGACTATCAATAGTCCACTCCTAAAGTCGCTTACCACACAAATCTGTTCTTTAGCCCCCACGACACGTGATGCGAATTAAAATCCCCTACAAACAAAATTTCTTTTCTACAGGCAGCCACAGCCATATCAAGTTGACGCGTGCTTTGCACGCCGGTGGGGAAATAAGCGTTTATAATCGAAAATGGATGGTATCATGGGCGACATAAATCTATGGCTAAAATGTCGCAGTCGCAGTCCATGATTTGAAAAGAAATTTTTGCCTTGTGACAAATTTTACTGGAAACAAGCATCATTAATCGTCAACCTCGCGATTCTCGGTCTAATCGGAAAGACCTAAAACCTTTTAAATGAAAATTTTTCTCTCGTGAAAGCCACGTTTCTTGAAGAAGTAAGATATCTGGATGGAATTGAATAGATAGACAAGATAAATCTGTTAAAGCTGAAAATATAGAACGACAGTTCCACTGCAGTACTTTGAACTGTCGAATGGTGTTCAACGCACAGCAGAGGCAACTGCCGCCTTTAGAATACTTTCTGTAAGCACAGAAGTTGGTTGACTCTTTTTTTATTTTGTTTTGATAGTTTTTGAAATTGGGGACCCCATACGTTTGGGAGCTCGAGTGTCAAGTTCCATATCTGTGACACTAACAGTGTCTGAATAAGAGGGCTCATCCTCGCGTGGTTGGACTAGCGAAGTAGTGTCTGTGGAATGTTCTGCAACTGTGGAAGGCGTCTCTACCTCGTTGCTAGGCATTCGAGGTGTGGCGTTAGATACTGGGGACTGCATTGGTGTCTTAGTGGTCTGCATTATTTGCATCATGTGACTGGAAATGATTTGCGCTAAGCAATCAGAGAGACTGGATATCAATTTCTCCATAGCTTTAGCCATTGCTTTTTCCACAGCAGAGTCAATTGCTTCTGAGAGATTAAGATCCATGCTTGGAGTGTTGCACGCTGTAACACCAGAGTATCCGAAGGCCCTGTCCTTCATAACTGAAATTGCATCTCTTCGGGAGCAGCGACGGCGGTCGATTATTTCAAGAATTTGTACTTCTTGAGCGCGAGCTGAGCAGTTTGAATAGTCTGCTGGGTGTTCTCCCTCACAGAGGCAGCACTTTTGAGATTGAGTAGAGCATTCACTTCAAGAATGACCATCCCCACAGGTGCGGCAGCGCAAGCTAGACTTACATCCTCCTGCGCTGTGCCCGAATTTCCAGCATTTCTTACTCTGGATTGGACGTCACGCAAGCAACTCTGCACGGAACACAAGAGGCCACACCGTTATTTCAGATGGTCATGATGTGCCCACAAATGTTGCAATTACAGATTCTGTCGGAACCCTCTCGTTGTTTGCCAGTCGATTGCAGCGGTAGATAGCAATGACGCCTGCGGCGGATGGCTTGGCCAGGGTTTCAGTACGACTTAATCGGGAGTCTACGCCCTCCACAAGACCCTTGGTGTACGCAAGGTCAGGCGGAATGAAAGCACTCACCGGGGTGGAAGCTAATGAAGTGCATTTCAAGAGTTCTTCAACTGGTCGGGTGAACGACACACTATACCTCCCCGTCCGAACGCTCGCACATCAGTGATGGTCTGGAAGTGGTTGGACAGGCTGCCTTCTGGACAGCCTGTGGATTCGTGATCCTGATGGAACCTCCATTGGTAGGCACAAGCGCCACAGGAATGGTGCTGATGCCACTGCGAAAAAATAAATCTATGGGTAATTCCTTAGGTGGCAGGGATGCTGACCAGGCGGATCGCGCCTGACCAGGAGAACTGGTAGACATCAGCTCAAGACGGCTCACGCAAGGAATGCCAATCAACCACGAACTAAAATAAGGTTATTGAGACACCTGAAACCACCCGATACTGAGCCAAAACACCAATGCAGGTCAACGACACGGTCGCTCTATCGAGCAGCAACCAGGGAACGAGTGCGGCGGTGAACGCAACTCGTAAGCCCTCGTTCGCGACTCGTTCGTTCATTTGTTTTTAAACAGGTTGTCCTGTTGTTCTTGAAGAACGTCTTTCTCTTGTGTTCGCGTTGTACCGTGACACTTGTGGAGGTGCGGGGTACTTATTTGTCCTGATACTCCGGAGCCCTTCAGGGAGTCGTCCATCTAGCCCGGACGCGCTGTCACCAGTTACGACACCCGTGCATCGCTTTAGTCGTCGACTGCTGCGCCTTGCCCCGAAGCTTTCCCCTCTTCAACCACCTCTCTGCGGGAGCTGCACACATCTCGCAATGGCCAAAACCAGCTCACAGCAAGCACCCCAAAGCAGCCAGTTTCCCAGTCCACAACAGGTGACCGTTATGCATCCACTGGTTCCCGATCGCTATCGCGGTGCAATCTTCGGAGACATTGAAGACTGGCTTGACAAGTATGAACGCGTCGCACAGATTAACCAGTGGACTGAGCAGCAAAAGCTTTCCCACGTCTATTTCGCTCATGACGACAGTGGCTGTACTTCGTACGAGAGCCGTGAAGCTAGCCTGACGACATGGAATGACTTTCGGCAGAAGATCATGGATACTTTTGCGAGTGCCGACTGCGCGACCGCGCCCAGCAGGTGGTGGAGCTACCGGTGCAACAACCTAATGAGTTGGTCCCAATGTTCGCCGAGGACATGGCCTGCCTCTTTCGTACTGCCGACCCGAACATGACCGACGATAGGAAGTTGCGCTACATCCTGCGAGATGTAAAAGAGCAGTTGTTCGCGGGGCTTGTGGGGAATCCACCAGTCACCGTCGCTGACTTTACGAAGAGGCTACGGCTATTGAGCGGGCCCTTCATCAGCGGTGCAGGCAGTACGATCGACTGTCGACCAGCACTGCAATCAATGCCGCCGCAGGCACTGCCGAGTATCAGAATTCCTTGCGTGAATTGATCATAGAGCTTGTCAGAGAGGAAGTGCCAAAGATTCTGACACCGACATTTGATAGACCCGTAACATGATCGCCGAAGTGGTGCGCGATGAAATCAGGCTGGCGTTCCCGGCAGCCGATCTTCAAGATCACCAGCGTCCCATGACTTACGCCGCTGCTGTCCGATGTCCACCACCCGTCACAACCACACCGCCGTACCACCAGCCTCCGACAGCCGATCCTTGATCGCCGCTGGAAGACGATGCTTCTACAGTGAGGGGAAACTCCCCGGTTTCGGTGGCAGAGGATTGGGCGAACCCGAAAATCCGTTTCCCTTGCATGGCCTCGTAGATCGTCGCGCGCATGCGCGCCGATCCAGTTGGCCGAGCCCTTCCCTCTAACTCCTCTCCAATCGCCCTCCCTGGTTACTCCCGCGCAACTTCCTCACCTTCGAGTGTCTCCGCGCGCACGCCGTGCCACCCCGCCGGCCCGGCGCCAGCTCAGCCCGCTGCATGACGTTTCATGTTTCGTTATCTGCTGTTATCGCGAAGCGTGCGCTGCTGTGCGTTGACTGGCGTGGGTAGTTTCGTCAGTTTCGTGGTCCTCGGTTGCTGTCTGCTTGTTCTCCGCGATGTTTCACCCGTTTCACGACTCGTACCGCTCGTGCATCGTGCAGTGGAGCGCAAATACCTCATAAACAAGCCCTGCGAGGTTTTTCCCGGTGTCTAAAGACAACAGGTGAGCGCTCAGACCCAAGGACATCAGAAGGCGCATGTACACGAACACAGCCCTGTCCATTTGTGTGCTCCATGAGGCTCCGGACGTCGTTGCGCCTTGACTGACTCCTCCCGGTAGAGAAAGCTGACAAATAGATGTTCCTCCTCATTGTCACCTGGTCTATGACTTGTGTTTTTCTGTCTCATTCTGCAACTTGAGTAACATTTCCAGCTTTCCAAACCGCCCTCAGTGCTTTTTCTTTGTGTCACGTGCTAGAAGCGTACCAACCGCTGAAAAATTACTGTTCGTGTTTGTGTACAATCTCAGTAACCGCCGAGGAGAAAACCACGCGAACAACCTTCATGTTTAGGCATTATACGTTTTTTTTCTTCTGGAAAGCATAAGCATTGCAAGTGTCCTACTTGCAGATTTTTTCATTTCGTGTTCAATATACAAAGGAGTGCCTAGTAGGTACGACTTAGTGCCTTAAGTGACGCAATTTTACGGCTAAGCATTGCATTCGGGTCGAAAGAAAAGTCGTGTTGGTTTATTTTACCTGGTCTTTGATTGAGGAATAAGCCTTTCTGCGAATGTTTTCTATGTGCTGCTGCAAAAGCCGACTACCTTCTGTTCCCCTTGCCACCGTTACTCAAGTTGTGGCCAAGCGCAAAATAATGTGACAATGTCTATTTCAGTTTTAGTACAATGTTATTTTTGTTCTGCCATGTATTTTTCAATTTGTTCAACAGTAATGAACATGTCACGTATTTCATATACTTCTGTGCAGATTTATAAGTAAGCTCTTTTTTATGTATGTCTCGTTTTCAAGCAATGTAAGCATTTTACTCTATTTTTTAGGTATTTTGCGTGTCATTGTTTTTGACATTACCAGTGAGTTTTTCGTTTTTATAGTTGTCATGACTATGTCATACATGTCGTCCAGTTTTGAACTATCTTAGTGCATATATCAGAAGCTTGTCTACATTTCGGTCTTGAGGGCGTTATACCCGCCGTGGTTGTTCAGTGGCTATGGTGTTAGGCTGCTGAGCACGAAGTCGCGGGATCGAATCCCGGCCACGGCGGCCGCATTTCGGTGGGGGCGAAATGCGAAAACACCCGTGTACTTAGGTTTAGGCGCACGTTAAAGATCCTCAGGTGGTCAAAATTTCCGGAGTCCTCCACTACGGCGTGCCACATGATGAGAAGGTGGTTTTGGTGCGTAAAACCGAATTATATAATTTAATCTTTCTGAGGGAGTTATATAAAAATCTTGTTTTTTATGTGTGTACATGAAACGGCATTCGCGTTTTCTAGCGCTTTCTTTTGTTATTTCACCTCTGTGAACTTTTGTGTTTAGTACACTTGTATATGTCATGCACCTTTCACTTTTGCTCATTTTTTGAGCGTGTATCACACCACATTATAACAAAAATCTGTTTTCGGAAACGAAGTCAATAACGCGAGACCAAACATCTGTTTTGTTGGAAGTGGCATTTTTTTTTATGTCCCGGCACATGCTGGTATAATCTAAGTAGGGGCAAGCATGCGTGCGTGCGAACGCATAGCCGGCGTACCACGCGCCAGCTCGCAAGCATGCCAATGCACTGCGTAGCGCGCGCATTGCTTGCGAGCTGGCGCGTGGTGCGCCGTGGCAAGCGCGCGACAAAAAAAGAAGAAAAAAAAAACACACCGCGTACAGGTAAAAACAAAACAAAGTAAGTGGCGCGCGTGGCATGGGGGAAAGGGAAAAGTGAGCGGAGCAAGTAGCCATAATAAAAACTAAAAAAAAAAACGAAAGACGTTTGGGAGAGGAGGAGCCAGGCGGCTGTTGTTCCTGTTGCCATGACAACGTAAAAAGTCGTGTGCGCCGCCATTTTGCTTCTGCGTCGCCCGCCGTTTACGGCCGTAACTGAAGGGGACCTTGGCGCTAGCGTCGAAAGAGCGTCTGCTCGAAAACAGCCAATAGCAGCCATGCGGAAATTCACCCCCCTGGCTACGAAGCGCGCACCCGTTATGCGGCGGCAGTAACACAGGCAGCTGTCGTTCGCCGCCCCTTGGTCAACGTCGCAAAACGACGCAACGGGACGGCCGCAACTTCGGAGAACTGACGTATGGCGCGGCAACCACTTTGTTTTCACTGCGGAGGCGCCGACCATATTTCACGTAATTGCTGGCATCGTGACACATCATTTCGACCTCATCGTCCGTGGTCCTATGGTCGACGTGCAAATGACTATTCTATGCTACGCCGCGACGACGCTACTTTTCGGGAACCTCCAATAGCGAACCCGAATCACGAATCCGTGCCCAATAATAGGTCCAATTTCGGCCGTCGGTCGCGTTCTCCAACCCCTCCACGTCAGATGGCTTCACCTACTGGACGTACTTTTGCTGACCTCCGAGAAGGAAGGTCGCCCAGCCCACGCCGGGGAAACTGAAGGCGGCGACCTCTGGGGTTAAGGTTGCAGGCCCGCCGCAAGACAATAAAAAGCCCCCAACACTCCCGCTGCAGAACGCTGTGAAGCCGATAAACACCGAAGAAATTGTGAGCGCCGACATTGGTGTTTTGGTGGACGGACTGCCAGTTACAGCGTTAGTCAACACTGGTGCCGACTTCTCTATAATGTGTCAGGAACTCATCCTCCGCCTGAAGAAAGTAAAGACGCCATGGACGGGACCTCACATAAGGACGACAGGCGGCCAATTACTGATGGCTACTAGAAGATGTACTTCTAGAACTAATATCGGGGATTCTTCTTTCGGGGCCGCCTTCATGGTTCTGCCTGTGGTCTGTAAAGATTTGATTATTGGAATGGATTTTCTGAAAGAATATGGCGCCGTAATTAACATCCCGGATCGCATGGTGACGTTTTATGAGTCCTAGTTTAGTCTATTGCTTATCGCCGCAACACCACTCCTTTCGTCTAACTGAAGACGACGTTGTCATTCCACCTCGATCACGTACCCTTGTTTCGGTAGCATGTGGGCTACCGTTTCATTACGAAGGTGTTGTCGACCAAATAACCACGTTGTTGTTCACTCATGGTATCTCGGTCGCACGAGGAATCCTAAATGTCACTGACGGGCGCCTTCGAAAGGGCACGGCTGTGGCTTATAATGACGGTGTTGCGGATGTCCGTGGCTACTGTTCACTACTCCAAGAAGCGCCTACGCAAGATTCAGCTTCCGTACTTGACGTCAGCACTGCTTTGTCGCCGCACGAACGAGAACGGGTTCTAACGCTACTGGCCAAATTCAGTGACTGCTTTGCGTCAACGTCCAGCGTCGGTCGGACACCTCTAACGAAGCACCGAATAATTACAGAGGATACGGCAAGACCAACTCACCAAAATCCTTGTCGTGTTGCTTCCAGAGAACGCGAAGCCGTACACCAAGAAGTGACAAAAATGCTTAAAGACGACGTGATCCAATCACCAATGAGTCCCTGGGCATCTCGTGTAGTTCTAGTCAAGAAAAAGAACGGCAGCTTGCGTTTCTGTGTGGACTACCGAAAACTAAATCAGCTGACAAAGAAAGACGTGTACCCGCTTCCCCGTATAGATGATTCACTCGACAGGCTTCGACACGCGCGTTACTTCTCTTAAAGGGATTTAAAAAGCGGATATTGGGAAATCGAGGTAGACCCGAGAGACCGTGAAAAAACTGTTTTGTGACACCACACGGCCTATACGAATTTATGCTCTTGCCTTTCGGCTTGTGCTCTGCCCCTGCTGCGTTCCAACACCTCATGGACACTGTGCTTTCGTGCCTGAAGTTGAAAACCTGCTTAGTGTACCTCGACGACGTCATCGTGTTCTCCGCAACATTTTAAGAACATCTGGAAGGGTTTGAAGCGGTTCTGCAGTCCATCCGGTACGCCGGGCTTACCCTGAAACCGGAGAAGTGCCACTTTGGCTTTGTGGAACTACAGTTCCTTGGCTAGAATAGAACTGGCAGAACTTTCGAAGTTAATCAACAAGCGTAAGACAGCTGACATAAGGAAGTATAATATGGATAGAATTGAACATGCTCTCAGGAATGGCGCAAGCCTAAAAACAGTGAAGAAGAAACTAGGAATTGGCAAGAATCAGATGTATGCGTTAAGAGACAAAGCCGGCAATATCATTACTAATATGGATGAGATAGTTCAAGTGGCTGAGGAGTTCTATAGAGATTTATACAGTACCAATGGCACCCACGACGATAATGGAAGAGAAAATAGTGTAGAGGAATTCGAAGTCCCAAAGGTAACGCCGGAAGAAGTAAAGAAAGCCTTGGGAGAAATGCAAAGGGGGAAGGCAGCTGGGGAGGATCAGGTAACAGCAGATTTGTTGAAGGATGGTGGGCAGATTGTTCTAGAGAAACTGGCCACCCTGTATACGCAATGCCTCATGACGTCGAGCGTACCGGAATCTTGGAAGAACGCTAACATAATCCTAATCCATAAGAAAGGGGACGCCAAAGACTTGAAAAATTATAGACCGATCAGCTTACTGTCCGTTGCCTACAAAATATTTACTAAGGTAATCGCAAATAGAATCAGGAACACCTTAGACTTCTGTCAAGCAAAGGACCAGGCAGGATTCCGTAAAGGCTACTCAACAATAGATCATATTCACACTATCAATCAGGTGATAGAGAAATGTGCGGAATATAACCAACCCTTATATATAGCTTTCATTGATTATGAGAAAGCGTTTGATTCTGTCGAAACCTCAGCAGTCATGGAGGCATTAAGGAATCAGGGTGTAGACGAGCCGTATGTAAAAATACTGAAAAATATCTATAGCGGCTCCACAGCCACCGTAGTCCTCCATAAAGAAAGCAACAAAATCCCAATAAAGAAAGGCGTCAGGCAGGGAGATACGATCTCTCCAATGTTATTCACAGCGTGTTTACAGGAGGTATTCAGAGACCTGGATTGGGAAGAATTGGGGATAAAAATTAATGGAGAATACCTTAGTAACTTGCGATTCGCTGATGATATTGCCTTGCTTAGTAACTCAGGGGACCAATTGCAATGCATGCTCACTGACCTGGAGAGGCAAAGCAGAAGAGTGGGTCTAAAAATTAATCTGCAGAAAACTAAAGTAATGTTTAACAGTCTCGGAAGGGAACAGCAGTTTACGATAGGTAGCGAGGCACTGGAAGTGGTATGAGAATACATCTACTTAGGACAGGTAGTGACTGCTGATCCAGATCATGAGAGTGAAATAATCAGAAGAATAAGAATGGGCTGGGGTGCGTTTGGCAGGCATTCGCAGATCATGAACAGCAGGTTGCCATTATCCCTCAAGAGAAAAGTGTATAATAGCTGTGTCTTACCAGTACTCACGTACGGGGCAGAAACCTGGAGGCTTACGAAAAGGGTTCTACTCAAATTGAGGACGATGCAACGAGCTATGGAAAGAAGAATGATAGGTGTAACGTTAAGGGATAAGAAAAGAGCAGATTGGGTGAGGGAACAAACGCGAGTTAATGACATCTTAGTTGAAATCAAGAAAAAGAAATGGGCATGGGCAGGACATGTAATGAGGAGGGAAGATAACCGATGGTCATTAAGGGTTACGGACTGGATCCCAAGGGAAGGGAAGCGTAGCAGAGGGCGGCAGAAAGTTAGGTGGGCGGATGAGATTAAGAAGTTTGCAGGGACGGCATGGCCGCAATTAGTACATGACCGGGGTTGTTGGAGAAGTATGGGAGAGGCCTTTGCCCTGCAGTGGGCGTAACCAGGCTGATGATGATGATGATGATGATGAGTTCCTTGGTCACGTCGTCAGCCAAGCAGGTGTCCACCCGGATTCCGAAAAAATTGCCGCCGTCGTGCCGTTTCCCGTGCCATCCGATGAAAAGGCTGTCGGGCGCTTCCTCGGCCTCTGCACCAATTACCGGCGGTTTATTGCAGACTCTGCTCGTATTGCGTCGCCGTTAACTCGCCTGACAAGAGACGACGTTGCTTTTGCATGGGGCGACGAAGAGCAAGGTGCATTCAACGACTTGCGGGAACGTCTCGAGGCACCTCCAGTGCTTCCTCACAATGATAAGACCGCTCCTACATTGCTCCACACTGATACAAGCAATGTTGGCTTGGGAGCTGTTCTTGTGCAGCACCAGGACGGCACAGAAAGAGTACTTGCCTATTCAAGTAGAAAACTCACGCACAGAGGCTAATTACTCCACGTCTGAGAAAGAATGCCTCGTCGTAGTATGCGCGGTGAAGAAATTTTGCCCATATTTGTATGGCCGCCAACTCACAGTTATCAGCGACCACCACTCACTGTGTTAGTTGAGAAACCTTAAACATCGTTCGGGACGACTGGCTCGTTGGAGCGGCTGCAAGAGTTTGACATGACTGTCAAGTACAATTTGGGGAAGCGACATACGGATACTGACGGCCTGTCTCGATCGCCGATAAAGTCGGATGCTCCACCCGAAGAAGACTTGGCATTTCTTTGTGTTCTGGATACATCTACCATCGCGCAACAACAACGGGACGACCTTGAGTTCCTTGAACTCATCACTTACTTAAAGGAGAGATCTGCGAAACCGCCCAGAGTTTTCGCGAGAGGACTGTTGTAGTTTTGTTTGCGGGCAAAAGTACTTTACAAACGAAACTTTTCTCCGACCTGGTCCCCTATCTGCTCGTCATTCCTGCAGCTCTTTGTACCGAAGTATTTGAAGCCTGTCGCAACGAAGTGACTTCTGGTCACTTAGACTACGCGAGAACGTTGGCCAGAGTGCAGCAGAGGTACTTCTAGCCGAGACTTACCACCACCGTGAAACATAACGCTCGCACTTCCCTCGACTGCCAGAAGCGCAAGTCGCCTCCGTCGAAACCTGCCGGTCTCCTACAACCCTTTCCAGGTTCCTCGAACACCATTTGACCAAATCGGAATGAATATATTGGGCCCACTTCCGACTGCTACGGCAGGGAATCGCTTTGTTATCGTGCAACCAACTATCTCACACGTTACGCTGAAACAAAGGCAATCCAGAGAAGCACAGTAGCCGAGGTGGCGCGCATTTTCATTGAGCATGTTGTGTCCCGACACGGTGTACCAACCGTCGTAATAACAGAGCGACGAACCGCTTTCGCGGCTGCACTTTTAATCACGTCTTGCTGCTAAGTGGAACGGCTCATCGGAAGTCAACCGCCTACCATCCACAAACCAACGGATTAACAGAACGCCTAAACAAACAAGACATGCTCTCCATGTACGTGGATGTTGAACAGGAAAACTGGGACGATAGCCTACCTTATATCGCCTTTGCATATAAAAACAGCGAAACAAGAAACAACGCGCATGACTCCGTTCACCCTTGTTCACGGACGGAATGTACGAAAGATGTTGGATGCAATGCTTCCACATGACTTTGACAACACTGATACGGACGCCGATGTGTTTACGCAATGCACAGAAGAGGCTCGACAGCTCGCACGCTTACGGATATGCCAGCAGCAAGACTACGACGCAGGGAGGTATGATCTTAACCGTGGAATAGTAATCTATGACGTCGGCGAGGAGTGTGTGTTTGGACACCCATACGGAAACGAGGCCTGTCCGAGAAGCTGTTAAGACGATACTTCGGACCATATCGAGTATTGCGCCGACTCAGCGATGTCATGTACGAAGTCGTCCCCTATAGTCCCAATTGTACGCGGCGCCGCACGCACCGTCCCTAACTTGTGCACGTTGTCCCCATGAAGCCGTATGTGAGCGAAACACTATGCGAGAGACTCACTTCTGCGAGTGACATTGTTGGTTTAGCATCGGGGCGATGCTCTTTTAGGGAGGGACAAATGACGCGTGTATTCTACGCAGAAGACAACGACGATGGGGGCATTAACGGACTCCGTCAAGTGGGTGGTTGAGATTGGGTGAGCACGAAGAAGACGTGCTTCTGTTCCGCTTGTTTTTGAACAGGTTGTCCTGTTGTTCTTGAAGAGCGTCTCCCTGTCCCCTGTCCACGTTGTAGTGCGACAATATTTCTCTACAAAAGCGGCCGTAACCCCCTTTAACAGAAGAGGCACCTACAGTACGTTGAATGCGATACGCAAACAGCAACAGCGTTACAGCCAATTCAAGCCGCGTGCACACGGTCGCGCTCGATGGTTTGCCCATCAACGTGAGGCACGTCAAACTAAACGCTATCGCTTTTTGAGCTGCCGATACACCCTCGCACTTCGGATCTACGGGGGCAGCCACCGGCAACGCTGTGCTGATGCAGCAATTGGAGACGCATGAAAACGCTCGGTCACCGTCCTTAATGTGGCCGACGAAGGCGCAGTCTCGTCGCATATGTACTGAGAAGGCGACGAAAAGTGTACGTAATTTTCTTCAGTCCTGGCTAATCGACCAGCAGCAGTCAAATATTTCCAAGTCAGTCATATACAACATCCTTCACTCAAGCAACCGCTGCAACGGTTTATGCGAGGACAAAGACTAAGCTTAAATACCCCATTCCAAAATAAGAGCAGCCAAAATATATTCCTATGGTAATTGTTTTAGTATCTTACTTTTTGAAGGGCAACTAATACCGTTAACATTTGTTACCTTCTGCCGGATTTGAACCGTGATATAACAAAAACTGTAGGTAATGCATTCTTATTCATGTAAGATGTAACTGCTGCTATTCACGGCTTCTGATGCAAATGACTTAAATATTCGTTCCAATTCAGTGGAGCCGTGCTAAGAAATGCACCGCATGGTCCTCGGCCGTCTTTATTTGGGGCAGGATCTACTGGCCACATAATAGCATGCCGCAGTCTTATCACCTTTCATATGCGGATCTTCACTGCTCTTTGTGCCGTATATGACTTTTTCACGCATGACCCTTCTTGCGAGACCGCATACATGCCTTTAAACATGCGGCACGCTGATCAGCACCACTTATATCCGGGAGGTTAACCAGGACATGACTAAGAGTGTAATGGTCACTGGAGCCGCAGCGACCACACACGTGTTGCAGAGTCACGACAGTAAAACGTCACATGATGACTAGATACCCGCAGATAATTGGGGACAGGGGTTGTGGTGCTCATTTCCCTTCGAACGAAGCGGGTGCCCGTGAGCACGCCAAGTTGTCCCCTCATAATACCAGCGTTGACAGACAGAACCTTGCCGTATGGTGATGGTGCCTGTACGAGGACTTCGTTCGGAATGAACGATGGCAGCATAAAGAGGCGTAGGTGACCTGCGGGCCGACGGGAACGACAGGACAGTGCTCGCCACCGATGAAAAGGAAGCCAGCATCGACGTTTAGAGCCATGGAAGCTATGTTCTTGACGGTGACTTGGAAGTTGAAGCCTGCCATGTACTGGACGCAATAGACCTAAGAGAGGCCAACTATTCAGGCCGTCGCATCGATGACGGCCTCAGGACCATTCTCCGCAGGGACAGCAACATCGAAGACCTCGGTCTGCGAAGGGGTCCACGGCACTCTAGGTGTCATGGCGTGAGAGGTGGACGCCCCTGACGTGAAACACGCAGGGACGTCAGCAGAAGCACTGTAAACTGTGGCTAAAGTTAGCTTGGTCCAAGTTAGCTGCGACACCCTGTATACTACTACAACAGAGGTACCCATCCGGGGCAGTTGCGCACCGAATTTGGTATGTAATTAAAATCCTATGAGCGGTGGTATATTATAAAGCCACAATTGAATAATAAACATTGCACACATGGAATTACTAATTGAAACGTACACATATCGCACCGAAAGCCTAATTCTAAGCTCACGATGATCCCTCAAATGAAGGAAATTCTGATTTCGGACGTACCTTGAAGGGTTTGTAACTCGTCAAGGGGCAGACGGATACAAATGAGACTAGTACCAAACGATTTGTCTTGACGAGGTCTATCGTAAAATATGGGTAGATTAAACTGATCACGTGAGCTCGATTTCTCCGATAAATGGCGCTAGGTGTCGATTACTCCGCTAGGCGGCGTGCGTGCAGGCGTATGCAAAGAGCCGCAAAGAACCCAATGTGGCTATTCAAGATACCATCACCGTCGTATCCAAGTGTGTTTCCACGAATATAAATTTGCCTGCGTTTCTCATGGATGATTTCAATCGCAAAGAAAGTACCTTTCACGCAAGAAAGGAAGACTTGTTCTGCCTGAAACTATAATCAGACGTTTATGAACCGACCACCCAATGGCGAACTGCGTTGGGCTTGGTTTCCTCTGACTTCGTGCGAAGGGGCCGGAATTCGTCGTGGCCCGAATAAGTTCCATACATAACTACTTCAGTGATCACAGGACTGTGGTTGTGCTAATTAAGAACAGCCGAGAAGAATAATGTGAATCCATGAATGACGACGAAAGTGTTATGGAATAGGACAGTTGGTCTAACCAATCAAGCGAAGAATATGATGAAGGTGCCAGTAAAGATGTTGAGCAGTGATGAATGAATGAATGTGTGTTGTTTAGTGGCACAAGAGCCAGGTGTGGCCAAAGAGCGCCAAGACAGTGTTAGTGATTTCGCGGTGGAAGGATGAGTTCTGTGAAGTTGATTTGGCGTGGCTGAAAAGGGGCCTAAAAATAGTCGCTGTAAAGTGCGCAAAATCTACGTGGAATAAGATTATGGCGATGACTAATAACGAGTACTATGAGCGTTACACTGCATTGCGGAAGAATTATATGATAGTGCTACGGAACAGCCGCCACAGTGTGGCTGCACTGAGGAGAAAGAAGACGACGTGTGTGCCGGCTTAATATAGCGTCGTCATTTTGGCCTCCCTTAACTTCCTTGTAAATAAATTGTAGATAGCATTCAGCTTCAGCTACACGTAACATTAATTTGGTGGAGGTGGACGTTCCCCGTACCCGTCATGGAGCTTCGCAGCGGTCGCAACGGCGACAATGCAGCTTCGGCTCCTGCTGGCGGCCCTTCATCTACGCAAGCGTCTCCGCCTGCAGCCCCGACCTACGTCGCCGTTTCCCCACCTCAGGATCCTGGTGTTTTCAACGGAGTCGGCAGTCCTGGAGTTGACGACTGGCTCCGCTTATACGAACGTGTCAGCACCAGTCACAGGTGGGATCCGACTATTATGCTTGCCAACGTTCTTTTCTACCTCGACGGAGCTCCACTGGCGTGATTCCAGACTCACGAAGAGGAGATCTCGAGCTGGGATCTCTTCAAAGACAAGCTCCGCGACCTGTTTGGCAATCCGTTTGGTCGACAAGTCAATGCCAAGAAAGCCCTTGCCACACGTGTACAGATGTCGACCGAGTCCTACGTGTCGTACATTCTCGACGTCTTGGCCCTTTGTGCCAAGGCTGACCCGAACATGTCTGACCCGAACATGGCTGACCCGAACACGCCTTCAATTTACTGGTGTTTACAAACGTCACCAGCATCGATACCATCCTCAAGGAGTGCCGCCGACTCGAGCATGCTAAAAGCCGCCGGGTATCCCAGCACATCACACGACTTCCCAACAAAGCCGCTACGTCGTCCTGTGACGACCTCTTCTACCAGCCGTCGCGATGTGACAACTTAACCCGCATCAGTCCTCGTGAGGTCGAAGCGGTACAACCGGCGGCCCCTTCATTCCCGTTACCTGATCATTCTCCGGTGACAATCTCCTTGATCCAGGCCGTCGTCCGTCAACAGTTGTCCAACGTCGGCCTGCAATCCATTCGTTCCGTACGCTCAGAACCTCTTTCTCCACGCCCGTCCCCACCCCCTCTTCTTACTCCTTTTATGTACAGCGCAACCCCTCCGAATGGCGAACCGTGGTAGACAAGCCGATCTGTTTTAACTGCCGACGCATTGGACATGTCGCTCGCCAGTGCCGCAGCCGCTGGACTTCTCCGACGCGCTATTCTCCTGATTACCACTCTCGTCCCTCCTCTAGCGCGTCCTTTTCCTTCGCTCCTGCTATGCCCGCCCCATCATCTGACCCTGCGACATCTTTGACACAACCCCGCTACTCCCGCTCGCCTTCTCCCTCCCGCCGCCAATCTCGCTCGTCCCCGTCACGCGGTGCTCCTTCTCGGACCTACTCGCCGCACTCCCGATCGAAAAACTAGATAGTGCAGCTTCTGGAAATTCTCGCTTCTGGAAATCCTCGCTTCACCTTACCCACGAACAAGAATCTTTTGGACGTTCTCGTCGACAATGTTCCTGTGTGCGCGTTGATTAACACCGGGGCGCATGGGTCAATTATGAGTGCTGCCCTTCGCCGTCGGCTCAAGAAAGTCCTGACGCCTGCCCCGACCCGAGTTGTACAAGTCGCCGACGGAGGGACTGTCGCTATTGTTGGAATGTGTTCTGCCCGACTCACCATTGCTGAGAGACACACTGTCGTTTTCTTCACCGTCATCGAGCATTGCCCTCACGAAATCATTCTCGGTCTGGATTTTCTTGCCAATCATTCTGCCCTCATTGACTGTTCGGCCGGCTCACTTCGCCTTGACTTGCCTCTTCCTGCCGACCCTGTGGACCCGCCTCCAAGCCATTTGAGCTGCACGGATTTCATTCGCCTACCACCTCACTCTGTGACACACGTCGACTTGTTGTCCTCACCAGCTGTACCTGACGGCAATTACGTGGCCGCAGCTATTCCGGCCGTTATGCTTACACATGGTGTTACCATGCCGCACACTGTGCTGAAAATTACTGGAAACTACACCTACCTTCTCCTTGTCAATTTCGCGCTAACCGCGCACGTTCTGCCTCAGGGGATCCCGTTGGCTATAATTAGCGCTTTGCAGGTCGATGAGGTCGAGCCATTTACAGTGGAAGATCGTTACAGCTCAGCTTGTACCTTGACGTCACCGCACGGTACTGACGTCGAAGCTCTTTGCCGCGTTCTTGAAGGCTATCACGGCATTTTTTACTTTGACAATCGACCCTTAGGTCAAACGTCCGTCGTGACCCATCGCATAAATACTGGCGATGCGAACCCTATTCACCGACGTTCATATCGTGTTTCTGCGTCGGAGCGAGCTTTTATCCAACAGGAAGTCAAAAAGATGCTTGCAAAAGACATTATCGAGCCTTCCTGTAGTCCCTGGGCGTCTCCCGTCGTACTTGTCAAAAAGAAGGATGGAACGTGGCGCTTTTGCGTAGATTATCGCCACCTGACAAAATCACAAAAAAAGATGTGTACCCTTTGCCACGTACTGATAACGCTCTAGACTGCCTTTACGGTGCCACCTATTTTTCTGTTATCTGCTTACGGTCCAGCTACTGGCAGATATCCATCGACGACATGGACCGAGAGAAGACTGCATTTATTACCCCTGACGGCGGTTATCAGTTCAAGGTGATGCCTTTCGGTCTCTGTAACGCGCCCGCCACCTTAGAACGAATGATAGACTCTTTGCTTCAGGTGTTCAAGTGGTCTACCTGTTTATGCTATCTGGACGACGTCATCGTTTATTCGCCCACATTCGACACGCATCTAGACCGTCTTTCAGCGATTCTTGACGTGTTCCGCTGGGCCGGTCTCCAGTTGAACTCATCAAAATGTCACTTCGCTCGCCGCCAAATCGCCGTCCTTGGACACGTCGTAGACGCCAGAGGCTTGCGACCCGATCCGGAAAAAATTTGCGCCGTTACGAATTTTCCTGTTCCGAAGTCTACCAAGGACGTTCGTAGTATTGTAGGGCTGTGCTCTTATTTCCGACGCTTTGTGAAGGATTTTGCGACCATCGCACGTCCCCTTACCGACCTCTTGAAGAAAGACGCCCCTTTTCCTTGGGGTCTTGACCATGCCGCATTTTTTTCGCAGCTGACTACTCTCCTTACCACGCCTCCAATTTTGGTCCACTTTGACCCGTCTGCCTCAACGGAAGTACGAACTGATGCCAGTGGTCACGGTATAGGAACAGTGTTAGCACAACGCCAGCGTGGACATGATCGCGTTATAGCCTATGCCAGCTGACTTCTATCACCCGCCGAGCGCAATTATTCAATCACAGAGCGCGAGTGCCTCGCTCTTGTGTGGGCTGTTGCGAAGTTTCGTCCATACTTGTACGGACGCCCCTTCTGTGTTATTACTGATTATCAAGCTCTCTGCTGGCTATCCTAGCTCAAGGAACCCACGGGAGGACTCGCTCGCTGGGCGTTGCGCCTGCAAGAATATACCTTCTCTGTGGTGTATAAGACGGGACGCTTGCACCAGGATGCCGATTGTTTGTCCCGCTGCCCCGTCGACGAGCCGGCTGATGCGGACGCCATCACTTGCGTTTTCTCTGTGTCCCAGCTGCTTCAAATCGGCAACGAGCAACGCCGCGATCCTTCCTTACGAACCCTCATCGACCGTCTGGAGTCAACTCCTGGCGACGCCTCTCTCAGGATGTTTCTCGTTAAGGAGGGGGCATTGTACCGCCGCAATTTTGATCCACACGGCCTTGACCTTCTGCTCGTCATTCCATCGCACCTGCGTTCGACTGTCCTCCAGCAACTTCACGACGCTCCCTTGGCTGGACACTTGGGCGTCTCCCGCACATACGACCGTGTGCGCCGTCGATTCTTTTCGCCGGGTCTCGCCCGCTACGTGCGGCGTTACGTTGCCGCTTGTGAGCCCTGTCAGCGCCGGAAGAAGCCCTCCAGACCTCCAGTTGGATGTCTCCAGCTGATCGATATCCCACCCGAACCCTTTTTCCGTGTTGGTCTAGACCTTCTTGGACCATTTCCTTTCTCGGGCTCCGGAAATGAATGGGTCGCCGTCGCTACTGATTATGCTACGCGGTACGCAATCACGAGAGCCCTCCCGACAAGTTCTGCTACTGACGTTGCTGACTTTCTTCTGTATGATATCATTTTAGTGCACGGTGCTCCGCGCCAATAACTCACTGACCGTGGCCGCAGCTTCCTCTCGGCAGTCGTCGAGGACATCCTCCGCTCCTGCTCGACAAAGCACAAGTTCAGCACGTCCTACCACCCACAGAGCAACGGCCTCACGGAGCGCCTCAACCGGACCATCACCGACATGCTTTCGAAGTACGTTGCGACCAACCACCACGACGGGGATCTTCACTTACCATATGTGACGTTCGCGTACAATTCATCGCGTCACGACACCGCCGGCTATTCACCATACTATCTCCTATATGGCCGATAACCCACGTTGCCCTTGGACACTTTGCTGCCCTCGGCCACACGTTCAACCACTGAATACGCCCGCGACGCGATCGCACACGCCAACCACGCGCGCCAGCTCGCCCGCACCCGTCTCGAGGCCTCACAGGAGCATCAGAGACGCCTCTATGATTGCCACCATCGCGACGTACACTTTTCTGCGGGTTATCTGGTGCTTCTCTGGTCACCCATTCGACATGTGGGCCTTTCCGAAAAGCTGCTGTCGCGCTACACTGGCCCTTACCGTGTGGTGCGACAAGTGACAGATGTCACGTGTGAAATCATCCCCGCCGACCTCTCAGCGTCATCATCAGCAGCAAGTGACATCGTTCACGTGGCGCGACTAAAATCATACCACACACCTTTCACCGCGGATGTGTAGATTAAGTACCCGGACGGTGCTTCTACAGCCGGGGGTGATGCTACGGAACAGCCGCCAAAGTGTGGCTGCACTGAAGAGAAAGTAGACGACGTGTGTGCCGACTTGATATAGCGTCGCCATATTGGCGTAAGTTGGCTTCCTTGTAAATAAATTGTAAATAGCATTCAGCTTCAGCTACACGTAACAGTATACAGGACATGTAAAATGCAAAAATTAGCTACAGCACAACTGCCTGAACAGAGCCCTTCAAACAAAAAAGCCTGGAGGCATGTGCTGTACAGTACTACTATCAAAGCGGCATCCTCTGAAAAGAGGAAGCGCTACGAATGTATGAGACTAATAACATGTAAGACATCTCTTAGGGAACCTAGGACTGTGTTTGTATTAAAAAGTGGTTCTGGAACGAGAAACATTAGACGATGAAGAGGAATGTGGTGCCGATATGCTAAGCAAAACTGTCTCATTCTCTTAGATTCGGCTTCCCGACACTCCAGGAAGACGTGGAGGACGGTCAGCCTCTCTCCGCATCTACTAAAGGTTGGAGGGTCATTTCCAGTGAGTAGAAAGTTAAGGGTGCCAAATGTGTGTCGTATTCTGAGGCGACAGAATAGAACATCTGTTCGGCGTGATCTTGTTGCAGAGGGACGGAATCCTAGCTGCGCCTCTATCACGTGGAGCTTATTACTTGTTTCCGCGACCCATATGCACTACCAGTGGTTTCGAAGCCTCCTTCAAGGCTTCAGATCTGTGACAGGCGCATCAGCGGTAGTGTTGACAGCTTGCGATGTGATTGACGTGGCCAGCTCGTCCGCGAGAACGTTACCCGCGATGCTCCTCTGGCCAGGCACCCAGCATATAATATGCTGGTTAGATATGTACGCTTTAGACCCAAGATGGAATATAGTTAAATAAATACTGGATTTTTTTTGTGTATTGAGTGACATCAAGGCTTTCACTGCGCTTAGGGAGTCTGTATATGTCGCTGATTTTTGAAGTTTTGATTTTCTTATATGCTTCACAGCAGACAGTAATGCGTTGGCCTCGGCCGTAAAGATACTTGTTTGCGGGTGCAGTACATCGGATTCTGAGAAGAATGGGCCGATGGCTGCATAGGACCCCCCGGCATTTGGCTTCGAAGTGTCTGTGTAGAGCCCTGCGCAGGAGTTCTTGTGCTGGAGTTCTTGGAAATGCATTCGATTTCAATCTCTGGTGCGTGTTTGGTTACTTCTAGAAAGGATATGTCACATTCTACCACCTGCCACTCTCATGGTGGTAAGAACTTGGTTGGATGCATTAAGCGTAGCTCGAGGAGTGGGACATACATTTCATCACTAAGCTCCTTCACACGCAGCGAGAAAGGCTGTCTTACAGAGGGGTGATTACGGAAAAGTGTAGCACACGTCATATCATTAACAGTGTTAAAAGATTAATGTTGGTGATTGGAGTGTATTTTCAGGAAATATAGGAGACTGATGTAAGTTCTCTGCAGGTGGAGTGACCATTCATTTGATTCCGCGTATAAGCTTTCAATAGGGCTTGTCCTGAAAGCGCCAGTGGCTACGCGGACACCTAGATGGTGGACATGATCAGGATCTAGAATTAGTAGTGCGTTCAGAGCGGCAGAGTTATATACGACGGCTCCGTAGTCCAATCGTGATCGAATTAGGCTCTTATAAACATTCATCAGACACTTCCTGTCGCTACCCCATGTTGTGCGGGATAGAATTTTAAGTAAGTTCATTGTCCTTAGACATTCTTCTTTAATTAAGATATTTATTGCGAGCAATGAAAGTAAGCTTGGAGTCACGTATAATAACTGGAAATTTGTGTTCTTTATTGATAGGCATTTGATGTCCACACAGTTGAACACGAATATCTGGAATAAGGCCTCTCTTTCTAGTAAAATGAACACAAGAAATTTTGTGGGGATTGGTTTTAAATCCGTTTTCATCTGCCCACTTGGACACCTTGTTCGAGCCCTGCTGTACCTGTCTCTCGCATACTGCGAGGTTACAGGATTTGTAGCCGATTTGTATGTCGCCCACGTAGACGGAATAAAAAATGGCAGGTGGTAATGCAGCACGAAGCTTGTTCATCTTCACGATAAAGAATGTACAACTAAGCACGCCTCCCTGGGGTACACCTGCTTCTTGTGTAAAAGGTCACGACAATAGGTTGCCGATTTTCACGCGGAAGATACGATTCAATAAATAGCTTTCCATTATTTTCAGCTTATTTCCACAGATACCCATACCCAACAGGTCCCGGAAGGCCCCGTAACGCCTTCTCGATATGGAGGAGTATTGATAAGAAAAACTGTTTATGTACAAATGCATCGCGGATATATTGAGTGTACTGTTGAGTTCAAGGAAATGTATCAGTCTGCGATTAATCTTTTTTTTTCAAGAATCTTACGCAGGCAGCATGTAAAATCTATCGAGAGATAACTTGCCGCCACGGATGGGCCTTTCCCCTGCTTCAAAAAATGGACAACAATCGCTTCTTTCCATTTGTGTGGAAAGTATCCGGCAGCCCGAATATTGTTGAAGAGTGCGAGTAGTGTAATTCGTGTGTCAGTGTGCATGTTTTTGGTCATGTCATACATGACTCGGTCAGGTCCTGCTGCAGTGCTCTTGCATGAGATCAACGCAGCTCTCAACTCGGCAATACTGAATGGCCGGTTATACACTTCGTCGTGTCTGCATTGACGTACGAATGGCTTAAGTACTTCTATTTCTTTGTATTTAAGGAAAGATTCAGAATAGTGTATCGAGCTCGACTCGCACTCAAAGTGTTCCCCAAGAGACTCTGACTGGTCTTGCAAGGTATCCCCTTGTTCGTTCACCAGAGGCAACGGATCGATTTGCTGCCCTTTTAGCTTTCTCAAGCCATTCCACACTTTTGCCTCCTACGTCTGTGAATTAATGGCGGAGAGGAACCTCACCCAACTTTCTCTCTTTGCCTGACGTCGTGTCCGCCTTCCCTGTGATTTAATTTGTTTAAACTGAATTAGATTTTCGCCATTAGGCGATCTGCGCAATACGCCCCATGCCTTGTTCTGTCTCTTTCGCGCCTTTCTACAATCTTCGTTCCACCAGCGAACACATCTTGTTGGTGAACCACCATTCGTCTGCGGGATAAACTTTTCGGCTGCATCAATAATAAAAGCGGGAAAATATGCAACCGCTTCATCTATAGTGAATTATAAAATATTGTGGTAAATAAGATGATTCTTTAAAATGCTCCCAATCCGCCGATGCTAATTTCTATCGAGGAAGATGCGGAGGGTTCTCAAGCAGAGTTATCAAGTTTAAAGTTACAGCAAAGTGGTCACTTGCATCGAGTATGTAGGGGTTAGGAAGCTGATTAATTAGATTATAGAAATCTTTTTTTCGCAGATGATAGTTAGGCGGTATTTATATAGAACACACAGTCACCCCATCCTTAAAAAGGATTGCCCGAACGAACACTGCCTCGTGGGGCGTCTGGAGGGTGAAGGTGCTGGCAAGCTACAGACTTTTCCGTAACTATTGCAACACCGCTGGAGGCGTTAGCGTCGTTGCGGTCTTTACGGTAGATTATGTACTGACGGAGAAAGTTTCTCTGTGTAGGTTTCATATGTGTCTCTTGAACACACAGCAACCTTAGATTATCTTTGTGTAGTCGATCTCTAATGTCACCTAGGTCATGTAGAAGTCCTCGTATGTGTTTCCATTATGATAAATGTGTTGGGTGCTGTGTGTTTAAGAGATTGAGATAGTTCACGGGCCCTTTCGAGGCGCCGTGACGTGAGTTTTGTGATAGTAAAATTCAAGCGTGGTTAGGAAGTACCATAAGCCCGGAAAGGGCTTTATCGCGAGGTGTGCCTCGGGGAAGTGTTCTTTGCCCGACGTTCTTGAATGTTTTAATGACTAGTCTTCCCGCTGAAGTGCAAAAACATTGCAGGCATGTCCATATATCCATATATGCGGACATTTGTTTTTGGTTAACCGGATATCAACACAAGCGTTTAGCTCTGATAGCTCGACAGGCATTACTTTCACTTCAAAATTACCTTCAAGGTGTTTGGTTGACTCTCTCGGTGGAAAAATATGGCTTCATTATGTTGCCAAGTGGAGGAAGACGGCATGCGTGGCGGAAGATAGATCAATCTTGCCTTCGTCAATTGAAGCACAAGCGCTTTTTGGGCGTCATTATTCACTACCGTCTACAGTGGCGACGACCTGTGGGCCCGATTGTGGCATCACTATCTTCGCGTCTCAATGTGATCTGTAGATTTGCAGGAGACCAATGGGCTAATCACCCTTCTTCAAGGATCAGGCTGCGCGATGCACTGGAGACGAGTCGAATAATGTACCAGCTGCGTTTAATTTCCCCCTCGCTATCCCTGCTGGAACGAGTTGAGGTTTTGTACAGAAATGGCTTATGGAGGGCTCTTGGCGTTCCGCAGACTGCTCCTAACGATGCAGTACTTTATGAGTCTCTATCGAGACCCCTTAGCCTAGTCGCTTCACAAAAGTTATTGATGCAAATTGGCCGCCTCAAACAGACGGTAGCCAGGCGAGCCCTTCTACAGCGCCTTCGAAAGGGATCTGAGTCCCGAGCGTGCTTGGCCCTTAATACTCTTAGTTACCTGGGTCTTGACGCTAGAGGTCGAACTAAGAGGTTGAAACCACCTTGGTCATTCGCGAGCATCGATTGTTCGTTGACAATTCTTCACGTTCGCGCTAAGTGGAGTTCTCCTTCGGCGACCACGCTTTCGCTGGTACTGAAACATCTTGAGACTGAATATGCACGTCATCTTCAAATTTTTACTGATGGGTCTGTGGACGAAGTCAGATGATCTGTTGCAGCTGCTTTTCGCTTTCCCTCTTCGAAGTATGATTGTTCTGTTCGCTTCACTGGAGTCATGTCCTCCACAACGGCCGAAAGCGTTGCAATTGAGGCAGCTCTAAAGAAGCTATGGTTTCGTACGCCTCAACCTGTTGTCATTCTTACAGATTCAAAATCTGTCCTTCATAGGTTAAAGCACGGGTTCCCTACTGAGGCCTTATGTCTTAGCTCCCTACGGTCGGCGCACAATCTCCATATCAAAGGCTTCTCCATACGTTTCCAATGGGTGCCCTCGCATATAGGAATCATAGGCAAGGAGATGGCGGGCAGCCTCCCCCATAGAGCGCTGTGTGGGAATCCATTGAGAAAAGTGCCTCGAGAGGACCAAAGACTCTTCAGAGAAGCGGTGTTGTGCCAATCCAGTTCTTTGTGAAGCTCACCTAACAAGCCATGTGTGACCAAGGGCCTCAAAAGAAACCAAGCCACTTTGCTGCTCCGCATTCGCACGGACTCTCCTCGTGCCCCTGCGTGAATGTATAACACTGGCCTGCCGTTGTCTCCATTAGGTTCAACGTGTGGTGTGTGCGGTGACATTGAACATTACCTTATGAGCTGTACTCTGTATAACGCGGCAAGTAGTGTGTTATTCGGGTCCCTCAAGAAGGCAGGGGTGCCTCACAGTTCTCTACAGGACATTGTTTTTTCCCGCGCAAAAACCAGTTGTGTAAGAAGGAGGTTTCTCGCCTTCTCTTAAATTACCTGCAGAACACAGATTTGGACTCCAAATGGTAACCTTAGGAGTGACTATTTGTAATTGTGAGGTCCGTGTATGATTTCCATCAATTATTTATTTTGAATGTCGCTACGGTGGATCGATTGCCGGTAGCAAATGCAAGGCTAATCCCACCAGTAGCCTACAACCACTCAACTCAAAAACTCAACTCAAGAACGCCCCTCCTCCCTTGCCTGACACCGTTTGCCTCGCACGCCACAGGACAGGGCGCGTATCCTGGCTGCGTGAACCCTCGTCTCGTTCGCGACGTCGCGAAACCAAACAAGAAACTGCCGCGAGATCTCGCCATCGTCGCGGTAGAGCGAGAAGCGGCGGCGGATCCGCCGATCCGCGCGTCAACAGATGAGAACACGCTCTCTTTATTCCGGCGAGCGAATCCGCTTCGCTCGCCGAATTTTTGTAGCAATGTGAACGGGCCTTTAAATTGAATAATAGGGCTTAGGAAGGAGGATCCTTATAGGCAAGATTATCACATTTTCGCGAGCGACTTTCTTTGCCATATTACAAGTTACTGCGAGTGATCTCGCAAGCTCAATAGAAGAATATTTCTCAAAAGAGGACCATGTCTTGTCTTCATTATTTGCAAAGGTCAGCCACAAAAAGAAAAAGAACAGGCCTCATGACTGTCGACGGTTTTGCTTTAGCACTGAATGAATGCAGTGACACAACCTACTGCCACCTTGGAAGAGAGGTATGTTTGAGGCGTGTACTTCAACTGGACCTCTCTTTCGCGATTCTCTAAGAATACGGCGCCATCTACCGCCCCCACCGCAAACCCTGTGCGTGACCTCCGAAATGCACAGCGCACCGGGGCACGCGAACTCTTCGAAACGCGTTGTGCGGCAACCGGGCTCCTATATTGTACTTATTTTGGACTTCCATAAGAATGCCACTCGAAGTTATAGTTATGGAATGCAATCTTCTACGGTTAACTTTTTTTTTAATACACCTGATTTGTTTGACGCTTTGCACACCTATTTCTCACAAGTTGGGCATGCAGTCCACCACAGCAAGTGAAATCCTGCGAAAATTCCTGATATGGCTTGTTTTATAGCAAGGCGTGTGAAGCGGGTAGTTGTTTTTTATTATTCAGTCACTATTCTCCGACAATTCCCTATGTCATTAGTTATCTTTCATTACAGAATTCAGGAACTCACCCAGATTGCTACCAAAAATAGTTTCGCTGGGTTAAAGCAAATAAATGTTTTGAATGTTGCAGTGACATCCAGGTTCCCTTTCTTTTAAACAAAATAAGAATGAAACGCATATTATGTGGCTGTAATGTGCCTAGAAATGTGCGCTCTTTACCATAGGCTGGTAATCTGTATTGATTACGTTCGACAAATTTTTCCCCGGAAGTTGACTTCATGCCCTAAAATGTAGAACAGAACTTGCAAGTCAACTATCAGCATCTAAGGCGTGATGAATAAAGAATCAAGCCCGATATAAGATCCACAATCTAAGCATCCCCTTTGCACTGCAAATTCTTTTAAAAGTCGCCTTTTCCTCGCAAAACTGTTCCCCGTAGGTTATAAAGCACTGACACTTATTTTTCTTTTGTAGGATACCAGCGTAAGAGGCTATTTTGTCTAAATCTGTCCGTTTTTTGTATTGTGAACTTAAATTTAAATGTATTTACGCAGAAGCTGCAGCTTCAATCACGAACAAATACACACATAAATTATTTAAAAGGGAAAGACGCCTTAAATATAAAAAAAAAATATGTGCCGCATATGTAACCTGCCACAGTACTAGACATCTTAAATTATTCGCTCCGCCATGTGTCACATCATTCAGAACATTGCATGCAGTTTTTTTTTTCCTGTATATCTATATACCTTTATTTTGATGATGAGCTTAACAAACGTACATCTAGTAATGTAATCTTCTTGAGCGGTTTTTTCGACGCTAGTAGTCTCCTTCGCCATCCGGGCACAAGTCACGGCTGTGTTTTGGCACGATTACTCCACACGTGTCCACAAAATGGTCGATGCAGTCTTGCGGCACATTGTCCTTAACCGCTGTATTGGTCCACAGTATGCATTCTGTTCATGAGGATAAAAAGCAAGGTAAATAATTAGAGCGCACGTTTTTACTAATATTCTTTATTTGCATTGCTTTTCAGACTTCGCGGTTTGACGTTGGAGCCGTTTGTATTTGGAGCACCATTGCAGTTAAGGTTTTAAATGGTGCTAAGAAAGACCTGACAATATCTAGTCTGTTTAACCTAGTCTGTTGCTGTAAAATGGTAAATTAGCATTTCACTTCTGGCAAAACACTAATTTTATGAGGATGCACAGATAAAAGACCTTAGCTTTCCTGTGAAACGTGCCCATGAAACAGCGGCTCTATCGACATAATTATTCTTATGGATAACTTAACATTTTTAATAATTTCATTTACGTTCGTATGGGAAGCGGTCACGGAGGCGACCAGATTCAGAATTTTTTTTCTAACAGAGTGTGACAAGGAACTCGCCGTTAACAATTTACTAGTTATATCGAAATATTAACGCAGATTGTGACTTACCGGCAGGTTGACCCCAAACATTTAAGGCAACTCGCTACCTGCATTGGTGTTTGCGCTGTATTGCAAGCAAGTCCTCATAACAAGACTATGATGGTTCCAATTCTTAGTGAGGTGCATTCGTGCTCAGTCTGCAATTACCTTCTCTGTATTTTATATAACTTACGCACATTTACTGATGATTTTAGCGCTTGTACTTTGGGCTATTAGCGATTAATACTGCGGAAAAACTTCCATTGCTCTGAGATGCGCGGGCGCATTTATACTGCTTGGTAATGCTGTTTTGAAACTTTTACAGACTATATTTGCCATTGTTCGTCACGGATATCAATTTCACACCTGCGCAAAGTACTTTGTTTTCTCTCAGACGTTTTTGAATACCTGCTGCCCTAGCAATTTACTACGGCGTCATTACCAACTGAGATCCGCATTTAAACACGGCAACAAGGCTGATCATTCTGCTTAGTTCTCTCGGAACCTAAAGTTTTTAGCTGTCTTGTAAGCGAAAACAAAATCCGGCTGCTCTCCTCGCTTATAGTAACCACATACCTAATCAATCTTTTTCGGCCCACCGGTGTTGTGAACTTCGACCACAGCATGAAAAGTTCATACCTACGGTCATTATGCTATAAGAGAACAATAAATGTGCTTTTTCTAAGTGAAAACATGATAAGCGCTAACATTTTCGAAAATTTGTTATAGCGTTGCGCCAGCGATCATAGTTTCGGTTCTGAAAACGCTGCGCTATATTCGAGCTGTCCAAATCAGTCCCTACCTGTTTGCTTGAACATCATTGAGGCGGTCATGTGCATTGTACCCACTTCAGTATTCGTTGTACATCAATTGTGCTACTGCAAAACCTTTTAATTCAATTCAATTCAATTCAGTTCTGTTCAACATACTGATTTAGTTATGTTTCTTTGAAAGCAATAAAGGCGCAGTCACAAAACCCTACTACACCGAGTAGTTTGACGAGGTGGCCACAGCCTCCCAAGGACAGCAACGGGCAGTTCGCAGAACAAAATCAGATTACACAGAGTAGATGCTACAAAGATGGTTGAAATTTCCTAAGCACAGAACTGAGAGGCAATTTTTATTTCTAAAAAAAAGCAACTTTAACGCAATGAAAAAAATTTTGCAAGAAACAACGCGACATTGTAATATGGTAACATATCAGAAAGTTCAACAATTAAAAGGGTGATAGATGAAAGTATTACGAAGTTTGGTAAAACCAAGCAGAAATAAAACGTCTTTTGACAAGAACATGTCGTGAACGTCTTTCAATGTTATTTTTGCAAGGGCGACCCCATTTTATTGTTGCAAGTTATTTAACAGCGAAGGTAACCGGTATCGATTCAATTGTTTTGCATAGTTCGTAAGAGAGCCTGCTATATGTCATTGTTAATGGTTACGAGTGTCAGATGCTACTGTTTTTCTTTTAATATTTGGCAAGACACGTAGGTGTCATGCATTTCATCAACACTCGGTAGCTCATTACTGAGGAGCTGGTAGATTGCTTGCTTGTTTGCTGTGGTACCGATCCTCACTTGGGAATGTTGTGTTCTATTGCTAATAACTACACTGCACAATATGTTCTTACTTAGGCTTTGGGTAATTCCCGTCAACTCCTATCGGGCACCACGTGGCAATACATGCAATATCAGGCAAATCGGGGACATCTGTAGTCTCTTATAGAAGATTTTCGGAGCCATTTTTTTCTCCCAGCCATCAAACTTTGTTGCTTCAAAGATGGCTTGCGGTAGGGGTTCATTTGAACATCTTTTTGCCGCAATGGGCCTGGTGGGGGGCGCTCTGTTGTTCTTACGCCAACAAGCAGTAGAAAATTTTCACCATTTCAAGCGCATAACAAAACTTTACAGCCTCGCTGGCCTCTTGCACATTTCTCTTTCAGTCATGGGTCAACTAAAACGTACTCATAAAATATGGCGTCAGCTTTAGTGCTCTCTGAGGCTCACTAAAATCTCTAAGCGGTCTCACGTAGACTGAAACTGTTTAAGATCAGACTTCAGCACATGTTACTCAGAGAAGCACTCACTATGTCTAACTCACTCATACATTGAGCGACAAAATAATACCTGGCAGGCTCACTCGGCTGATAGGTTAACGAGCTGCTACCTTATTTATTCGAATCTTTTATATAGTGCGGTGGAAGCTTCACGCTTGAAATGTTCATGCCCTTGTTCCCACAATATTGTAGCAGATATTGTAGCAGATCGTGTTAGGTGACTTGCCATTTCAAGTAGGTGCTTATTTTATCGGGCTTACTCAATTTCATAGCTTGACCGATTCGCAAGGTATCACTGGAGTATAGCGCACACGCACTCGTAAGACATCGCAAAGACTAAAAAAAAATATTTCAAACGCTATTTCATACAGTTCCTAAATTCACTCACGCTCCCACAAGCTCCGATGCATTGAAACTCGAGAACAATCGAACACAGGCGGCATAGTCTCACTTGTGCCAGCTACTGATACAGCTCACACTTATACGGACTCCACATGACACATTCAGATGAAACTTACATGAGCTCAAACGTACTATTATTGACTCACTTAAGACTCATACCCTACTTGCACTCAACAGACCGCACTGCCAGTCGCAACTGGCTTTGAGTGCTAATGAGTATGAATACGACAGCTCGTTGATGGCGTTCAGCGGCCTGCGAGTCAAATACTTCTTGATGCTTCTATAGCCATCATTTCCGAAGGTCTCTGAGAACTTGTGGCTCCTTTAAAAATCTCATGTTTTACTGCATCACAGCAGTCAAGCAACGCAATGAAACATTTGGTTTTACTTTTCTCTGCTTACCTTAACAGAGGCTTGTATAGCTTAAACCGCATGCGATTTAAGTGGCACATGCAGAGTGATGCAGAGAGAGAAATCGCAGAATGGTCATCCTGAATTATTCTGTGTTTTACTGGCCGTATAATAGTACACAATTGTATGTATTGCAGCACTAGCAGTGATGATACCATGTCATAACTTTCTCTCTTGTGTCAGTGCTCGAGATTCTTTGTTTAGCGTTATGTGCCATTCCGCTCTAAGGTTTAGTCTTGTCCTCGTGTGCACAGTACGTATAGAAACTAGTCTGTACTTGTAGAAACAGTATGTGGAAGCAAGTTTGTACATGCAGAAACAACCCTGTACTTCCAAATTCAATACAAATGACTGAAGGATCATTAAACAGCAATTTTCTTTTTTCGACTGCTTTGAGAAATATTTTCTTCGCATTGCTTGTGATCCATCATTTGCTTCACGTCAGACAAAATTGCAACCTAATGCCAGTCGCAGCATCATGTGAGAACGTGGCCATTACTTATTTGGTATGATATCTCGGAGCATGATCTTTAGAGGTGTGCAATTCCTGAGATACTGGTGTTAACACATGTGCTGGTACAGTCCATCATTTTAACCTTTCTGCAGCTTGAGCCAATATTTGCCATTGTGACTGGTACTAAGCCTGCTGCCGACGCCCGCTCATAAACACACGCACAAACACACATACGCACACACGAACACACGTGCACGCGCGAAGGCAGGTTCGTGGTGTTCCTTACGGTTTCCGTTGAACTCCACACTAACGACCACGCAGTTCTCGTAGTTGGAATAGTATACAACGGCTTCCTTCGGAGTTTCATCTGCAAGATTTCATAAACGAAGGAAAGCTTTATTGTTTCAACACTTGATTTGTAACCTGGTAATAGGCTTTTTATCACCCTCTCAATGAAATGTATTTTGAGATTTCAGCATTGATAACATTCGCGGTGCAAACGTGCAAAATTTATAACGAGTGCTTTCAAAAGCTGTAAAGCAGCACATAACGATGTCATCTGCAATTTCCTCCAAATGACTAAGTGCAGAACGAGCACTTCTCGCACATCACAGAAAAAATGTTATACGTTCCATGTCTTTGCGAAATAACTTACTCAACTCAAAAGAGATAATCTTGGGTGCCCTCTGCATGATATTATAACTCAACAGAGTGTAAAGTGCGAACGCAGGTGCTGTAAAGCCAGATATGTTCCTCACCTTGTGGTATAGTAAACTGAACTGTCCCTACGGGGCCGCCCGGCTGTATAAAAATGGGAACTTCGAGCCTGTGGAGGAAGTAAATATTGCTTTGAACTCATTGTATGCCTCAATTATGTCTTGCTGACCATTCATTCTTAGCCCGTAATTGACCAGGCACCAGCTTCACATTCTGTAACCTTGAATATTCTGTGCTTTTTGACCATACTGGAAAACACTATTTAACGCACCTAATCGTTCACAAGCAGTTAGTAGCAGACTCTTCTATATGGAAAACCCAGAGTTGCAGATGTCACTGCAGTTTATTGTAGATGAACGCTTCATGATAGTATTTCTGTTTGGTTAAGAAAAAAATTCGCCACTCCTTATCTAATAGTCATCTTTCCTGTGAATTTTCATACCACATCGCTTCCGATGCACCGTATTAAGGGCCCCTGAAACGGTTCGGACAAATTTTGTAGACGCGTATGGTACAGCTTAAGTAGAACATTCGCACCACAATTTAAATGAAGCGTTAGGTATTAACGGAGCTACAAGCGATCAGAAGTTACCCTCCTCCCTAGCCATGCTTTTCCTCCTCAACTCGTTCGCCGAGTGATCGCGGCTAAGCTCCGTCTGCACTGGTTCTGCGTCACGATGCGACGTCACATCGTCCACTTCCGGTTGTTTTGGAGCCCTCCCCCGCCCGCGCGAAACTTCTCTGCTAGCCGCTTGGCCGTCGACCCTAAGCAAGAGCTATCGAAGCAGCGTGCATTGCGAGCATTCTGTCGTAGCGCCGAACGTGTCTGGTATTCCGGTAACCGAAGCCAAGCCGGTCATTTTGGCAAATGACTAGAGGAATAAACTCAAGCTGATGAAGGAACTTTAGCGTAGACGTACGTGAGCTGTCTGATCGGTCTGCACGGTCCATACACTTGTTGGCGCAGCGCTTAACCATCCAAACAAAGCGCTAATATTGCTCTAACCAAGTGTAAAACATTTTAAACATTTATAAAAACAACGTGTTGATGATTACACTCCTGCGAAAAATACACACCAGCAGCAAAGAAGAATACACTTCGTTGCTGCTACTGTGTATGGTTGAGCTCTGTGCCACCAGGTGGCTGCACCGTGCAGACCATTCACATTTGCGCTTCTGCTCATTCCATGGCTCATCCCGTTACGGCACAGTCAAGCGGCCAGGCCCTGTCCCCTTGCGCTTGCGTTTGCCCTAATACCGGAATCGCGAAACGCTATTGCGTTAGCAATCTTCCTGTGTAAAGTGACGGCCACAAACGCGCAAATCCTGGCGCTGATCGGATAGCGGAAGTCCGATGCGCAGCAGCCAGTTCGCTCGTATACTGCCTTGCAGAGGGACAGGATGTCGCAGCTTGACATACTGCCAGTCGCTACGTTTGCAGTCCACAAGGCAACAAAGTCCAATCATAGTGCTCGCGAAAAGACAGACCGATTCTGACCGCGGAGCTCTCGTCAAAATGAAGTACGTTGTAACACAAGCAGACGACACTTGCTGTGTGCCGGAAGTGCTTAAGTGTACTGAAAAATTGTTCTTGTGCATTCTCTTTATGTTGCTTTCTTTTTATAAAAACAAATGAACTAACATTCCAACTATTACGAAGACCATTTGTTTACCATAAATTTGGAAAAATTATCGAGCACGCGCCCTGGTCAGCCAATCGGATAGCGTGCTCCACTGACGTCATATGGGTGATTTCCGTCATATGGGTTGGGGTGGCTTAAAATTCCGCCGAGCAGTGTGCTGCGATCAGCAGCGATGTGCATTTTTAAATCCTTATAATAAATTACGCGCTTTACGCGGAGCACTTAGATGTGTCAATTAATGATCAGAAGGACCTACTCTAACGAATCAGTACGTTTGTAGAAAATTGTCAAAATCGTTTCAGGGTCCCTTTAAGATATTCATTTCTGCCACCGACAAACGTCGCTCTTTTTCATACTTCAAAGCAGTAGAATATACATTCTGAATACATTGGGTATGAATGGACACCTAAATGCAAACAGCGAACTTTCCTGCAAAGTAAGCAAGCCAAATCAATAGTCGTTTTTGGAGCATGGTGGAGAAATATGTATTAGCCATCGTTATTAGCATAGAAACCTGAGTAGGCTAGGGCATTTTTTTATTTTATAATTTACCGCATTAAGCAATCGTAGCGGATATTGAATGTTCTCCCTTCTCGCGCCTAACACAATGTCACAGGAATTAAGGAAGCCGCTGCATCATAGCTCGAATCTTCTTACGAGCGTGCGCAGACTCCTTCGGTCAATCAGGAAGGCAAATAAGTGTTATGTCAAAGTAAGAAAACCTAAAATTTGTGTCAGTCACATGGTTGTTTTTATGTTTCAGCGCAAAAATTTTGGTATCTATTATTTCGTCAGTAGTAGAGCCCACATAGCCGAGACTCACATGTACAGGACACTAAGAAACTTCTACGTCAAAGGTCTGCTTATGCAAAGCTGCCCTAAACAAGCTATAAGCTGAACTTTAAGCCTACTGGGCGGGCGAAATCTTATTGCACGGCAGTACTGTTTCCTCGAATGTACCACGTGACGCTATCTAACACAGAATATAATTAGTTTACAGCAGAATCTGGTACGATTAAGGTTAATGCGCTGGACTCAAAAATGATTCTTGACTAGGAATTCTGTACGTTCACAGACTTCGGTCAATTACGGCAATACCTGCCTAGGTCGAAGGAGCACGTCTGAAGTAACATACTTGAGCCCGGCATCTTTCGGCATGCTGTCCCGTTTTATTTTGGTCAAGTTGAAGAGCTCGTGTTAATCAGGGCAGTTCAGGGCATCTTGAAGATTAACCTTCGTTTTGACTTGCTACCAAAACATTTTGTAAGCACATATCTTATTAACATATTATACTTTGTAACGTTTTTGGTAAAAAAACAGCACCTTGAAACTATTTCGTGCTCTAATTTGCCTTATTAACTGGCCACTAGCGAGTCAATGCGCTTTTCAAAAAATATTTGCCCATACCAAATTAAACAAGATTTCATATTACTATGGACAACAGGCGTCACCCTAACAAATAATAATGCAGCCGCACCTAATACGATGTTTGTAAAAACTTTATCGGCTACCTCGAGAACCGGGAATCATGTGACACATTTATCTGTGTCTCTGTGACGTAGGTTCACAGACACACTAGGCTTTAGGAAACACTGCAATAAAGAAACTACGGTTGGCTCCTATAAATGGCTTCTTTGAGAGCTAAATATGCTAAATAATTGCAAGCTTTCCAGACCCCAGATAGAACAGCCTGAAGGTATTGATGTGATCATTATTACTATATTATTTTCAATACTGCCAATACTTCCAGGTTGGCGTGCCGATTTTACATGAAGGTATATTAATACATCAGCACCACACGGCAAAACAAACAAGAATCCAATACAGTGACAGCTACAACAAAGGTATAAGAGCTGAAGGTACACACAATGACTTTCCTTAATGATAACTAGGAGCGAATACCGAGATGAAATTAGATGGGAAAGGTGCTTGTAACCCTATAACTTATACCCACTCATAATAAATATAATATACAAAGTAAACAACAGCAAAAGGTAATAGAAATTATACATGAAATGGAGTGGTACTCAGATACATAACAGCAAACCATTCTGATGCTAAGCACATTCTGATACTAAGAACGTACGTAGAGTGATAAAGTGATTCTGACGATTCGACAAATGACATTACGATTCATACGAGAACGAAGAAGGGAAGTCGCCATTTTCACTCCCAATGCACCTACGATTGTGAAGGAGCACTGCATTTTCTACAGCGCAGTTATGTTTCGTGAATGCATCTCGCTTACGCGTTAATATGCGCAGATAAATAGCCGCGTAATATGATATAGTAGAACCGCCAATGATGAGAGCATGTTGGATACTTCACTGAGATCCATATATATTTCAGGATATACTAATTTTTATTTTTGCTTTGTATTTTCTATTCGCCTAAGAGATTGTACTTACCCTGTTGACGGGAACACCCAGAGATATGTGGCTGATAATACCGCCGGGTCATACTCGAGTCGCTTGGCAGACATGCACTCAAAAATTGTGTCATTGTCCGCATCAGATATAGCCACAACATAGTCGAAGGTCGATATTAACTGTAAGAAAAATTACATTTCAATTATCTTGCCCAACTCAGCAATCTTTGAAGGACGCAAGCCAGCGATAACGTGAGTGGGAGCCCAAAGTGGAACGTTCCTTCGTCTCAATAAGTGTTTGCTAGAATCGAGGTTATGTTGCTTACAGGTCATTCAGTAGCACACTGTGTTCACGTAGCAGCTTTTTCTAGACTATCAGGTTATGCAGAATTTCCAAAAGTTATCCGTGCGTGATAGGACATTTCTAGTTCTTCAACTCGACGACCGAAATAGGAGATACTTGCACAAACGACGAAATGCACATAAGACTACTAAGAAAAATTTAATAATTAGACTTTGTCTAATTACATATATTGGAATTTACGAACTGCTACCTGTGAGTTCAGGAGACCTCCACTGGGAAGGATTTCTGAGGATGCCACAGGTTTGGTTATTTGCGCAGCGCAACCTGCTGACAAAATGAACTGGTTCACTTACGTTTTTGATAAAACATTCGTTAATCCATCAAACCGCGAAAGTAACTGGAATGCCAATGTAGTTCCCCACTCATTCTAGGAATCAGTATCTTGAAACTGGTGTTGTCCTGAGAATTTGTTCAGCGTGAATAAGTACCCTTTCGTGAATAACTATCACGATCTGTGCCGTAAGCAAAGTACCTTCTTTAATTATGCGTTTCGATTTTTATTGCTAGTAATGTTCACTTCTTCAACTTCTGCAGCTCATAGACTATAATTGTGCTATCTGGCACAGATGTTTTCCCAAAAATCTATATAGTGCGCAACCACTTCGTATTCTAGAGTAAAAAAAAAAAAGTTGTGCGCAAGTATTGTTATAGTCAACCCGCTTTCGGCTTGTCATGGATATATCAACTTGTCTCCGAAAGTGCACTATATGAAAAAAATGCCACTATACTGAAGCGAAACATCCTTTGCAAATACTTGGCTTTTTCTGTTGTCTAATTCTGTCCCACCACATAGGACTAAGAGGGAGCACCCATCCTGCAAAAATTACCAACAAATGTATAATTTTTTCTCTTCTGAACCAAACTAGTATACAGCAGAATATTTTGCTACTGATCCTCGTACAAACAGTGAAAATGTTCACAAATTGATTCCTAATATATGGTAATGAAATGTGAATTACCCATGAAATAAGAGATCGCTCGGACAACATGGCCCAGGTGGCAAAAAACATTTATTTGGGCAACGAATTGTATGATACACAGTTGTTCATCGAATCATACTGATGCAAGCATTCTTTTTTGAAGGGCTGCCTTAACTCATAGAAAGAGCAATACGAATGTCAACTTGAATTTTGCGAGAAGTTGAGTCATCATCATCATCATCAGCCTGGTTACGCCCACTGCAGGGCAAAGGCCTCTCCCATACTTCTCCAACAACCCCGGTCACGTACTAATTGTGGCCATGTCGTCCCTGCAAACTTCTTAACCTCATCCGCCCACCTAACTTTCTGCCGCCCCCTGCTACGCTTCCCTTCCCTTGGAATCCAGTCCGTAACCCTTAACGACCATCGGTTATCTTCCCTCCTCATTAGATGTCCTGCCCATGCCCTTTTCTTTTTCTTGATTTCAACTAAGATGTCATTACCTCGCGTTCGTTCCCTCACCCAATCTGCACTTTTCTTATCCCTTAACGTTACACCCATCATTCTTCTTTCCATAGCTCGTTGCGTCGTCCTCAATTTAAGTAGAACCCTTTTCGTAAGCCTTCAGGTTTCTGCCCCGTAGGTGAGTACTGGTAAGACGCAGCTATTATACACTTTTCTCTTGAGGGATAATGGCAACCTGCTGTTCATGATCTGAGAATGCGTGCCGAACACACCCCAGCCCATTCTTATTCTTCTGATTATTTGCGTCTCATGATCTGGATCCGCGGTCACTACCTGCCCTAAGTAGATGTATTCCTTCACCACTTCCAGTGTCTCGCTACCTATCGTAAACTGATGTTCTCTTCCGAGACTGTTAAACATTACTTTAGTTTTCTGCAGATTAATTTTTAGACCCACTCGTCTGCTTTGCCTCTCCAGGTCAGTGAGCATGGATTGCAATTGGTCCCCTGAGTTACTAAGCAAGGCAATGTCATCAGCGAATCGCAAGTTACTAAGGTATTCTCCATTAACTTTTATCCCCAATTCTTTCCAATCCAGGTCTCTGAATACCTCCTGTAAGCACGCTGTGAATAGCATAGGAGAGATCGTGTCTCCCTGCCTGACGCCTTTCTTTATTGGGATTTTGTTGCTTTCTTTATGGAGGACTACGGTGGCTGTGGAGCTGCTATAGATATCTTTCAGTATTTTTACATACGGCTCGTCTACACCCTGATTCCATAATGCCTCCATGACAGCTGAGGTTTCGACAGAATCAGGCGCTTTCTCGTGATCAATGAAAGCTATATATAAGGGTTGGTTATATTCCGCACATTTCTCTATCACCTGATTGATAATGTGAATATGGCCTATTGTTGAGTAGCCTTTACGGAATCCTACCTGGTTCTTTGGTTGTCAGTAAGGGTCAGTAACTACACGGCACGAACCACAAGTAACTAAATAGTTTTTATGAAACACCTCTCAGGGCCCTTTGACAAATACATGCGAGGTTTCCGCGCAGGTCACTGAAACAAGGCGAAATTTAGCCTCCCACAACTGAACCATGTATAGGATGTCGTGACGAATAGTCAGAGTTATTGGGCACGTCCCAGCGTGTTAGCCTCAGCTGTCTGTAACAATACCGATAAGTGACAGTTCGGATGCTCATTCACGTTCATAAGTTTCCTGGCGAAAAGGCAAACAGGACACAAACTGCTACCCATCTTACCTGAAGTGCGCCGTGGTGGTGCCGCCACCTCAGGCAATGACGTAGTTTCTATGAAACAAATTCATTGGGAGACTTCAACAAACGCTGTCTCCAAAGTAGAATCATTCAGACCACGAGCAGTGGCTCTAAGCAAAGTTCTTGTGTGCCGTGATGACCAAGCAGCGCATCTCGACAAGGAACGCGCCGCGCAATTCGCTGAAAAATGGGCCCCGCAAGTGTCAACTGAGGCAGCAGAGAAACGGGTCACACCACCACCACCAACCGCTACTCCTAAAGCTTTTATATTAAAGCGAAAGCTTTACTGGCCGCGAACTCACGATTTCGCCGTGGCGTTGCTCTGAGGAGGCACATGACATCACACCGCGTTCCTCGTCATTGCGCTCGCCTCCGCTCGCTGCGCCAGCTGCGTCGCATGCCTGATAACATGTCGGAGGACTGAAAACGAGAGCTCGCGTGCGCCGCAGCCACAGTTGAGGCGTTAGTATGGACGGCGACAATTCGGATAAGCAGTTGGAGGGCTGGAATCGACATCGGAACCAGATGAAGAAAAAACTAATCGCCCATGAAACAGACGAACAGTGCGCCGAACGACTGGCAAAACACCGCAACATAGCTAGACAACCAGACTAACCTGGACTTGCAATCAAGATTAACCAAGGCTAACCATGTTGTGCCTTAGCTTTCGCTACGTATATCCTGGCATAGCCGAGATAAGCCACTGCCAATTTTATTGATGCGAAAACGTCAAATGACTCACTGAGCCAGAAAGCCTCCCGTCTGTCGTCTCTAGCAGCGAAACGACAGCTAAGCTCCCATTGACATACGCTGCGACGCACGTCCCCCGTGCGCCTCGACGGGGTTGCCATTAACTGCGATGCCATGGCACGAGCGTTCCTCGCCGGAGGTAATCGGGCGAAAGAGAAATCTGCTGTACGGAAAGTGCGCCAGGTGTTGCGTGAGGTGGAGAGGGCGCCACCACAACGCCATGTCACCCTTGCTGTCGGAGGTCCTCGTTACCCGCGCGTTCCTTCCCCGCGCGAGCTTTCGTCTGCGTTCTAACTGCGCCTCGGTAAGGCTAAATCTAAACGTGCCACGCATCTCAACGCGCTCGCTTGCACGCGATGGGCTCATAACTCGAAGGACCACTCGGCGGCGTTCAATGGACACTGGATAGATGGATGGATGAATGGATCGATGTTATGAGCGTACCCTTTGGAACGGGGTGGTAGGTTGCGCGACCAAACTCTTGCTAATACACTGTCTAATGTCCTACCTAGGTTAAGCAACAAAAAAGGGAAAAAAACACTATGAACTACCACACCCAAATTTTCTGATCCCCTATTGCGAACTGTGCTTTTGTGCGTCTCCGTTTTTTGTCGTTTCCGTACTCTTCTTCCACCAATCCTCCAATCGCGTCTTATTAATGCATATTACGGACATTTTTATTTCTCCACTGTTCCCCCTGAAACCAAGGGCTTCAAGGAAGCCAGTGGTGCCTAAATCGACCGCTGGGTAGACGTCTTCACATTCTAACAAAAAATGCTCCATAGTTTCCCTAGCTTTATTGCAGCAACCACATGCTTCGTCTTCCTTCTTATATCTCGCTTTATAGGTGCGTGTTCTAAGGCATCCCGGTCTCGCTTCGAAAAATAATAGGCTTGCCTTTGAGTTTCCCGCGGAATGTAAAAGTTGTGGACACACTTCGTGCATATTTGATCATATGTTCTGGCTGTGCCCCAACCAAAGGGCTTCGGATCTCAACAGTGAGGAGGACTGGAGTCGGCGCATATCCAGCGAAGTCCTCCAAGATCAACTCCTGGCCGTCCGAAGAGCTCACGACATCGGGAAAGCCTTTGGCCTACCGGTGCCTACGTGGGCGGAGCCACCGACTTAGCCTGGGGGCTTGTGCCCTCGGACCCTAGTTTCTCTGGACTAAAATAAAGTTCTTGCCATGCCATGCCTTGCCTTTGAGTTATCATAACTTGTTTCTTTCCTGATTTCGTTTTTTCCTGTTAAAAGCTTACTCATGGCAGGTTTATTTTCCATTGCCGCCACCCATGACATCGTTTCAGCCTCTCTGACTTTCCGCTTGACCTTCTTTGTTGCTGTGTTGCCCACCCTGCAGGCCGCATACTTGCTGGTAAGCTTCCTACTTCTTCTCCTTCGCTGTAAATCAATGTTTTTCCTGTGCAGATACCTGAACACTCTCCCATACCATTTACATTCTTCCATATTCCTCAGCCGTTCTTGATACTCAATTCTACTGCGAGCTTCCCTCACTTCAAAACTAGTCCAGCCCATATCACCCTACAAAGCTACATTTGTTGTCTTCCCGTGAGCGCCCAATGCGAGGCGACCCACCGACCTTTGGTTCCCATCGAGTCCTGATAGTACCCTTGATTTAAAGCAAACAACCACATTCCCAAAAGTAAGTCCTGGAACCATTACACTTCCACATACCTCGGGGGACCTCGTACCTATTGTATCCCCATAGCGCTCTGTGCTTCATTGTGGCTGCATTTCTCTTCCCTTTCACTGTTATTGTTTTTTCCCTGAGTATCTATATATCTATTGCCTTCGTTTATCCATAAACCAAGGTATTTATATTCTGTTACCCGAGGTATTTCCTGGCCCTGTATCTCCACTTTCTGTTCACTGTTTTCAGTGAATACCATAACACCTGATTTTTTATCACTAAATCTCAAACCTAAATTGTTGTATTCCTGTCCACAGATATTAGCTTTGATACAGATACATGATACATACATGATATCAGATACACTTTGCAAAAAAGTGAGCGCTCCCTGCCTTAGGCCTGAGGAAGCGTTCGGTGCGCTGGGTGCGAGAGTATTAGTGTGGAAAACATTCCCCGTCGTCGCCTTATTGCTACCTGTGCCATCGAGTTTCTTGGCGCGAAATCCAGCTTGCGTTGTTTATTGAGTCTCAGTACGTCGTTTAAAAAAGGGAGGAGGACTGCATTCCGTTTAATTTTTTGGACAAGGGATGGACTTGCGACTTTTCGCGATGCTCGATCGCCAGCGACCTGGCATGAAACTTTATGCACTCAACAACGGCGACCGTGCGTTAGGCCCATCGTGGTTGGGCACTTAAAAAGAGGGTTACGTGAAGAACGTTATGCTCAATCTGAGCGTCAGTGACCCACAAGTGCTTCTTGTTCAGGCAGCTTGCGTCTACCCCATTGGATTTGACGTCAGTTAATTTACTTTTAGTTATCTCTTCCTGCAGTGTTGTCGATATGCATTAAAATGCGCATTTAGTGCTATGCAAACTGTTACATATATGTATTAAAACAAAGATAAAATGAAGTTCAGGGATGAACTGGATCAAGAGGCTTGGGTAGACGCTAACACATACAACCTTTGGCATCGTGAAGTGTCGAAGCTGGCCGCATTCCGTCGGGTAGTCTTTGCTTCATATCGCTCACTTGCACTTCGATTAGCAGCATGGAATGATCGCGGACTTTGCGCCCTATTTCCGAACAGAGTGCATTTATGTCATATAACTCCTCCCATCAAGTTGCTTATCAATGTGCTGTCGAATGTGTAGCGACGTGCGAGACGGTATGACATGATTTTCGAAATAATCGTTAGCATATATGGCCCTCGATTTTCGTTTCCTCTCGCAATAATAGCGCGTGCGTTAGCTGTCGCGCGCACACGCGCACGGTTTAAGCCGGCAGTACGCCGGCGGGGCAAGCCCGCGCGCTGAGATCTATGAGCGCACACTGAGCACGTGAGCGTGCTCTAAAACAAGTAGCCGGAGCTGCGACGCACATGCCACACTGAAATCCTACTTCGCTGTCATTAACGTGCTCTTACATGCCTTTTTATCTATGCAACGTCCGTGCCGCAGCACTGTAGCCTGGCCGGAATTTCGGGTGTATGTGAAAATAGTTGGTACGTAGTCACGTCGGCTACAAAAGTGTGAAGCTGGCCAAAAATGTAAGAAGGGCAGATATTAATACGAAGGACTCATTACAGACGAAAACTGATGACTTATAGCTGCTATAAGTGGTCGCTGCGAATCCAAATCCTTGAGTTACCAAACTGAGCCATCCGCACTCTACCGCACTACGGCGTTCACCCACGACGCTCTTTTTAGCGTGTGCCGCTACCCGGACGGAAAAAACTAAATAACAAGAATGACGTTATTCTTGCCGTTATAGTTCGTGCATCCATACGCAACGCAGTGCGCTGGAATGGCATTCAGAAACGTGGACACGAGAGCTTGCCTGAGCGTGCCAGAAAGCCCAGCCAGGCGTGGAGTCGTCTGCTAGCTTTCTAACCGCATAAGAGCCGCTCGCGAGCAACGCGCTCGCGCATGCGCACCAGCTTTTTTGCAAAGTGTCCATTCGACATTGATGATTCCACATTCATAACTTGTAAGAAGTGCCGAGGTGTCCTCCGATTTTTTTATCGCTCTATACAGCTCTCGGGCGAAGGTGCGAGTGTCTCAAGCAGCTAGTTTGGTATAGACGTTATAAATTGCCTCCGGCAGCCTCAGCAACGTTTTCAAGGGTGGGGCTAGTTTTGACAAAGGCGTCCTTGTCATCCTCAGCAAATACTTTGAGAAGATTAATATGGTGACAACACAAGCGACGTTCCGTGTCGACCACGCCCTGCAATGAGGTACTGTCCCTAACATAGATAATCCAGGTGGGATAAAGGAAGAAAAAGCTAAACAAAGTTATTCGCATTAAAACAGGAGAAAGAACCAACTGGAGAACTGAATCACTACGAGAATGATGCATTGGAAGCCGAATACTTGTTGGGGTGTTAATAGATGGGTAGCGTTTTGTTTTTTGGTTATGTAAATCTAGACACGTGAGTCGATGCCTGGGACATCTAAAACTGTAGCGCAGAAGACTGTACGTATATGCCAAATTGATCTAAAAGTGATGTCCTCTGTTAGACCATGTCGGGTGCTTGCGAAATTTTACGTTAAACGAAGCCGGCCTCTACAGAAGAAGCTCGTTGGCGCAGAAAGCAGCAGCGGTTAAGAGTTGAGGACAAACAAAGCATTTCGAGATGTTACGGGGACACATGGGTGCGTACAAGAAACATGATCACAGGCTGATTCTCTCCCGCAGTTGTATGCTGTGCACTTTCAAGCCCTTTCAAGCTTTCTAACTATTTAATCTTAATATGGAGCGATTTTTCCAAGAAAACAAAAGTGATCACAAAGAAAATGCGGCACAACCTATCTCATGACGCCTGTCGCCGTAATGTGTTCACCATTGAATCAATTAGCGATACAGCCTAGTGTCACCATCGAAACGAGTTATGTATCACACGTGTACTATAGTGGGACTGGCTTTAACCCTTCCCTAAGAAGACTCGGGGCCATTTAGAGGACAGTGCACAATGTGCCAGTGCATGCGGACGCTGAAAAACGTGTCATGCGGCAACGGGGCGTCTTTCTCGCGTTTCTTTCTGGACACGTTGTGCCACCTAGTGGCACTGCGAAGAAGTAAGCGCATGACCGTCGAGATCAGAAGCATGGCGCGACAATGCGTGTGACCGTTGAGACTTGTTCCTTAGTTGTTTCTGTAATTGTTTTAGTAATGGTTTCCTAGCGTGGGGGGAGCGGGCGGAGGGCGCACACCCAGAACTGCATACTTCGGAGTCTCAGTTAAGAGCGCACACACATATTGCATTCATGGCACAGCTCGTCAAAGCGCTGGCATGAAAGACATTCATTGAAATACCACACATATCCAGTGCTTATGTGGCGCAGCGACCTAAGGCGTCGGTCGCTGCCGCTGAGGAACCATTGCGCTAAACCAAAGCAAACTTTAGCTGCCCAGCATTGAAGAAGCTTAAATGATCTTTTTTGTCACTGTACTTGGGTAACTAGGTACGTGTCACAAGGAATGTGCCGTTCTACAGCACATTTCTGTGACAGGTACACTCGCTAACAAAATACCGCGGGGCACGCGAGCGCGTCGCGAAACGGCCCTCCTCCCCTTCTAACGGCGCACCCCTGGTGTGGTGACTGACGCCTGCGCGCATGCACGTCTCACCGAGAGTGTAATCGTGCATGTTTCCGCGCTTCCGCCTTGCGCGCCGGCGATATCCGAATGTAGCGGCGAGGTGCCCCTATTGCGATTGGCGCTGTGGTGGCTTCGACGGCCAAAACTTCGTTTATACAACTGAAATCAAGAGTTCATTTTTGTCTTGCCTGTTTCCTTCTATAGAGCCCATTTTCTGCCACGCTCTTCTGCGGCAATACGCCCCGTTTGTAAAAAGAAACAACGAAGATTGGCCACAAAAAGGTACAGCACAGGAAAAAAATGACTTGTTGCGTTCACCACCTGGCCCTATAGGTCAGCGCTCGTGACTCGACAGAAAGCGGCCGCAAAAGCGCGCTCAAGCTCTCAGTTCACATAGTTTTTTTTTTTTTTTTTTTGCACGTCTAAGCCACCACAGCACCAATCGCAAGACGTCGGCTTGGCTTCCCCTCAGCTGATAAAACATTCCAAAAGAAGCGAAATACACAAAGGCGCGTACACCCCAGTTTTCGAGAATTTTCGGGTCGGTGCCTCCAAATTGTCTGATTTCATTGTCCCACCAATACTTCCACCATCCTCGACAGCGCTTCGTTTACCCTAGCACCCACTCTATATTTATATTGGACCACAGAATATCTGTCCTATGTCTTAGGCGGCCTGCCCAGCTCCTATCTTTCCTATTAATTTCAAATACCGCTACCCCCCTTTGCTGTTTAATCTACACCAGTATCCTCCACTATTAGCGTTAGGCCTAACATTTTTTGTTCCATCGCTTGTTTGCGCGGTCCGTAACTTATTTTCCACCTTCATTGTTAACTTCCAATTTTCTTCGCCATATGATAGTACATGAAGAATGTATGACAATATACTTTTCAACGGCAGCTGTGAACTCCCCGGGCACCATTTGGTAATGCAAGGCATATGCACTTTGACCCATCTTTATAGCGATAGCTCTACTTCTCCAGGTACAAACCAAGAAAGCGCCTCGTTCGGCAAATCTGGTTTTCAAGCTCAACCAATGTAAAGCTTGGACTTAGCCTGCCACTACCGGTGGCTGCTGCTGCGTACGCAGCGTGGGCGCCGATATCTCGAAAGGGATCTGCAATGTGAACAAATTGCGCGGTTGCGCGGGCTTCATCTTCAAAGTGATCTGCAATGTGTAAAAAGTGTGCCGAATGCAGGTAGCTTCGTATGCTGTGTGCTTTCAACACTCATTTCGCGCTGAAGCGAGCCGTAGCATGAAGGCCAATTCGCTCGCTGCTGATGCCGCGCCGAGCAGCGTCTATGGGTAGGGCTGCAGTGGAAATATGGATGCGGTAGTTGCACACGACGCCGAGCTACGCCTGTGTCCTTTCCCAAAGCAAGTAAAACCGTGCTATCGCTCGACAAACTTGGTGTAGGCGCGTTCAACCGCGGCAATTTTAAATGCGAAGCATTTTCTGGCAAACATTTGTCACTTTGACAGTTTCTATCAATCTAGCCGTGTAATTCTTGGTGTTCTCAGGGTCGTTTCGGTAACTTGGTATGTATCTAAATTGGCATGGTATGACAACAATGTATGACGTAATTGATCGGTCATGACATGAGCACCATGATATGTGTGTCATGTAGGTCGGGAAAAACCGTCTACACCTCGGTGCTCTCACGATTGTTTCGTTAACTTGGCAGGCTCCCGGCACACTGCTCCGCATAACAAAGACTCCCACAAGGCTGCCGTTTTAGCCATCTGCCGTTTTTTTTATTCTTCTGTGGCATTCCGTATCCATCTGAGTAATCGATCTAGATAATCTTACACCTGAACATACTCTAGAGGCTGACTGCCGATCACCAATTCTTTTTTGTTTGGCAGATTATTCAACGTTACCTTTTTCTTCTACATACTATAATACCTCTGCATGCTTCCTTCGACCTAGTCTTCCACTTTTTCTGTTAACGGGCTCAATGAATTGTTGCAATCTGTCCCCAGTGTTGCTTAACCGGATAATGTCATCGACAAGCTGAAAGTTGTTAAAATATTCGCCATTGATCATCGCCCTTAATCCTTCCTAGTCTAATAGCTTGAATACTATGTGTCCAATGAATATAATTGGAGAGATTGTGCCTGCTTGCGCGACCATTTTCTAGATGTCCATTTTTTTCTACTTTTCTTGTGGGCAATTAAAACATGTGAAGCTAGGACTATCACAGAAACAGAGTCGAAGCCTTAGAAGTTGCGTATACGAGCGCTATGGGTGAACGCATATAAGAAAGTTACACATAAATGAAATAATTATTGAGTTGTCTGCTGAATGATGCAAGCACCACGGCCTTGATGTCAAGTGCATTCAGTCATTCAGTACAATGCTTACGATATCCCCTTACACCCCTAATTACACACAATTGTCGTAACTTTGTCCAAACTCACTGAATTAAGTGATCGAACTGTGCGCCACAGCGAGAGGGAAGAAGGCAGCATATTTCGAGCGACGTAAATGCTCATCTTGCTGATACGACGCGTTTTAGTTACGGCGCATAGCGTCGTGCACGCTTCAGATTGTTCATTGCGCGAAAAAAAAATTTAATTATAGGGTTTTACGTGCCAAAACCACTTTCTGATTATGAGGCACGCCGTAGTGGAGGACTCCAGAAATTTCGACCACCTGGGGTTCTTTAACGTGCACCTAAATCTAAGCACACGGGTGTTTTCGCATTTCGCCCACATCGAAATGCGGCCGCCGTGGCCGGGATTCGATCCCGTGACCTCGTTCATTGCGCGAAAGCAGGCCACTGTGGTCGCATTTTTCATGACGTCATGTTCACCTGACTACTGCGAAGCAGGCGCGGAGCAGCGTAAGACTGTCGCAGGCTGGAGGAAAATTCATTCGGTGAATTCAGAAACGCTTATAAAGGGTTGCTTGAGTGAGAGGTGGAACATATAGAAGTGATATCGCACGTAGGGGCTGAAAGACGTGAATGACATCATTTCGTCCAGGACTGATAGTAGTCTGGGGTTTAGAATAATCAACGGTAGCCAATCATAAGACGACGATGGTTGCCCTCTGCTATCGCTTTTTTTTTTCGTTTGATCTCCCATGGCCTGTTGCTTGTTATTGGCTTGTTGGGCGCAAAACAAGAACTTAGTGGTGTCTTTTTGAGCGTTATGATGCCCGCTTCTGTGCAAAAACAAGATGTCTCCGGGGATATTTGTCAGTGTGGTTATATGAATATAAACATGTGCATGCGTGCGTGCGCACTGTGTGTGTGTGTGTGTGTGTGCGTGTGTGTGTGTGTGTGTGTGTGTGTGTGTGTGTGCGCGTGTGTGCGTGTGTGTGCGCGTGTGTGCGTGTGTGCGTGCGTGTGTGCGTGTGTGTGTGCGTGTGTGCGTGTGTTTGTGTGTGTGTGTGTGTGTGTGCGTGGGCGTGTGTGTGTGTGTGACTCATGCGACAATTCCTCGCTACGTTAATGAGGTGCACTTTATTTCACAGCATCACTATTGTTCGAGCAGTCCACATAATGATTAGGTATCAATGATGGTACGTGATTTTATCCGCCACTTGTTTTTTTTACGTCCTCGTATTGTCGTCCTGCTTCATAGCATAGACAGCATTGCCATCCCTCGTACGCGTACGTTGGTTCACAACCTAGGCCACCGAGTGGGTAAAACCGTGGGCATGGACGCTACTTTACTTCGACTTTGTAGTGAATTGAAAAATGCAGCCATATAATAGAAGGCTTGAAGCAAAAAAAAAAAAAAGACGACAGCCACCGACCAAGAGAAACGCTAAAAATTATTAATTCTTTAAGACCTTTTGGCTTCATACGGAAGCCTTGTTCACAATGGGGTGCTCCGCCGTTTCTATCGGTGGCGTTTAGCGCCGAGCACCAGTGCACCAAGATATCCGGCTTACCCCTTCCGGCCTCCTTATAGCATGCAGCCAGTTCAACAACCTGAAGCATACTGCAGCAATCGTCAGCCGACTTCCGATGTAGAGCCTTTCGCTCCTCGTCGGTCACCTTCACCGCGCCGCCGTTTTCTTTCACCTATGCGTCCCCGGCCATGCAGTCTTGAGGCGGAAAACTTACTGCTATAGCTTCTGAGGCACGAGCTGCGCCATCGTTCAACTGTCTAAGTCCTCGCTTGTCCCGCGCCAATTTTATTGAAGTGTTTGTTGAAGGTGGACAAACTCGCCCTAGCTGACACTGGTGCGGTTATTTCCGTAATGAGCTAGAAGTTTTGCCACTCCAACCTTAAAGTGACGACGCCACCTTCAGGGTTTTCTCTCCGTACTGCGAGCGCACAACATATTCAACCCATTGCAGGAAGTACGGTCAGGGTGCTCATACAAGGCGTGAGCTACAGCGTTGAGTTTCTTGTGCTGGCTTCGTGTTCCTATGATGGGACTTGGGTGGGACTTTTGTCGCGTAATCATGCTCTTATCGGCTGCGCTCGTGCTCACGTCGAACTCTATGTATTTTGCGCGACACCTTCTGCCTATGTGGCCACTCCTGGGGATAGCAAGATTGTCGTCGCCGTCGATACTGACCTGTAACCTCACAGGGCCGTTGTTTTTTTTTGGTTTCCTGCGCCGCCCTTCCCGATGCCACCGTTCTGTTCACGCAATCTGACAAATTTCGTCGCCACCACCATACGTCACTGCCAGTTATCATCTTTGCGCTTCAGGATAACCCCGGAGTACTCGTTTGCAACCCCAACTCGGGCCCTCTGACCATGTACCATAATGAAACGCTTGGCTGTGTGTACCCTATAGACGTTGACGTTATCGTGCCCCTCGATCCCTTTGAGCCTGAGCCAAATCATCAGCTGAACGCCCTGCCACCTCACCTTGCCTCCGATGCCGCGCCCTCGGATTCTTTTCACCGTTCAATCAACAGCGACCTCGCTCCGGCTGAACGGATGCAGCATCTTGCCCTTCTACACGAGTTCTCTACTTCGTTTGTCTTACCGCGAGCGTCACTCGGCCGAACCTATGCGGTTGTTCACGCGATTGACCCTAGGACTCACGCTCCCTTACGACAGCGCCCCTATCGTGTGTCACCTGTGGAGCGTCGTGTAATTACGGAACAAATTGACGACATGATTCAGCGCGGAGTCGTCACACCTTCTTGCAGCTCCTTGTCCTCTCCTGTTGTACTGGTCAAAAAGGAAGATGACTCTATTAGGTTCTGCGTGGACTACTGGCGCCTCAACAAGATTACTCGCAAAGACGTTTATCCTCTCCCTCGAATAGATGATGTCCGAATACCCTCCACTTGCGATCGAGACATTGGCAGGTCCCTATGGCTGTGTGTGATCGTCAGAAGACGGTGTTCGTTACACCGGACGGCCTGTATGAATTTACAGTGATGCTTTCGGGCTTTGCAATGCGGCCACAACATTCGAGCGGATGAAAAATATGTATTTGCTACCTCGATAACATCGTCGTGTTCTCCCCGATTTCGCCTCACATATATCTCGTTTATGCACAATTCTCCGCTGCCTTACGAACGCACGCCTTCAACTCAACCTGAAGAAATTACACTTCGGGGCTCGCCGTCTCACCATCCTCGGCCACGTCGTACCCAAGAAAGGAGTTCTACCTGACCCGGACAAACTACGTGATGTCGCCGAGTTTCCGAAGCCTACTACCATCAAAGAACTTAGAACCTTTGTCCACTTGGCCTCCTATTTTCGCCGCTTCGTCCAAAATTTCGGCTCCATCATCGCTCCGCTTACGAAGCTCCTCGCTGGCCCCATCGATGTTTCTCAATGGGCATCCGCCTGCAATGGCGTCATTGCGACACTGTGCCGCCTATTTACTTCGCCACCCGTGCTGCGCCATTAGGACCCTGCTGTGCCAGCTGAAATACATACAGACGCCAGTAGTTACGGCCTTGGTGCAGTTCTCACACAACGCAAGCCCGGCTTGCGTCAGTATTTTGTGGCATATGCAAGCCCCGCCCTCACCAGGGCGGAAGCAAATTATTCGGTCACCGAAAAAGAGTGCCTCGCACTTGTGTAGCCTCTAGGAATATTTCGCCCTTATTGGTACGGCAGACATTTCGACCTGGTAACAGACCATAACGCACTCTGCTGGTTGGCTTCCCTAAATATCTCTCTGGTTGCCTCAGTCGTTGGGCTCTTCGCATACAAGAATTCCACATTCGCGATGTTTACCGATCCGTGCGCAAGCATTCTGACGCGGATGCGCTCTCTCGATCACCCATGAAATCCGACAAGGGCCCACCTTCAGCGGTGGACTTTTCCCTGAATGCTCTCACCATCACATACATGTCATCGGAACAGTGCAAAGACCCGTGGATTGCATCCATCTTCCAAGTTCTCGGAGCCTCTTTACCCGCTAGCCAGGCCGTGCCCTTCGTCGCCAAGCCATGCATTTCGCAATACACGATTCACTTTTATACCGCCGCAACTACCAGGACGATGGACGTAAATGGCTACTAGTCATACCGAAGCACTTGCGGGCCGATGTATGTGCATTTGTGTTGTCACTGTTCCATGCTGATCCGCAACATGCCCACGTTGGGGTGATGAAGACGTATCAGCGGGTCTGAAAACACTGCTACTGGCATTTAACCATGCAGCCGGCTAACTGCAGCCTCTACCATGTCCCACCCACCCTTTCGAACACATTGTCAACGACCTTTATGGACCGGTCTCGTTCTCTATCGCTGGCAATAGCTTTATAATTGTCACCGTCGACCATCTCACGTAATACGCTGAAAAAACTCCAGTACCTGCGGCCGGTGCTTGTGACGTCACTTCCTTCATATTGCGTCAGCATATACTGCGCCCTAGTGCACCACCACGGGCCGAGTGTTTTTGTCCAGCGCCATACAAGAGCTCCACCGCTCGTGCCCTATCGTTCATCGCACATCTACTGCCTGCCACCCTGAAACCAATAACCTCACGGAACGTTTCAACCGCAGGCTGGGAGATATGCTGTCGATGTATATTGATTCTGACCACTCCAATTGGGACGTCGTTCTCCCCTTCGTGACTTACGCATATAACATCGCGACAGTCAACGACCGGTTCTTACCATTTTTTTTTCTTTTATATGACCATGAACCGTCCTCACCACTTGGCACAATTTTACCGTACCGCCCGGACGCCTCTCAGTTCAGTCCAATTGCTGACGTCGAACAGCATGCAGAAGAGTGTTGTCAGCTGGCCCGCTCGTACACGTCCGACAGCCAAGCCCTCCAGAAAAATTGCCGTGACGACGATCAACATGTGCAGAGTTTTGCCGTTAGATCCCTCGTCTGGCTCAGACTACCATTCCACTCCCCTGCCCTCACTTCCAAGTTTCCTGCCATGTACCACGGTGCTTACCGCGTCATCGAGTGCCAGTCTCCCGTCACTTATGTCATTGAACCGGTCAACCCCTCTTTGGACAAGGGCGGCCTTGGTCGTGACACGGTTCCCATCAGCCCCCTCAAGCCGCACCACGACCATCTCATCTTTTCATCGCCTTGAGTCGCCAGGATGGCTCCTCATCGCCGCCTGGATTATTGTAATGAAACAGAACAGGAAGCAAGCAGTAGAGCGGCGCTCTCATTTTTATATTACGCGAGCGCAGATCACGAGCGGTTGGCACCGAGGCCGTTGTTCTCTTGCGCCTGCGCTGGTTTTTCGTCGGTCGCTTACCGTCAATAAATGCCCTTATTAGTTGCAATTCTTCCGCAGTGTTGCTGAACAGAACAATGTCACCTACAAACAGAAGGGTGCTGGGGCATTCGCCATTGATCCACACTTCTAAGCCTTCCCAGCTTAATAGCTTGAATACTTCTTCCAAGGAAGCAGTGAATAGCATAGGAGAAATTGTGTCTCCTTGCGCGAGGCCATGAATAAGATTTAAAAGTTATAAGTTGGCTTGAATTTAAAGTGCAACACAATCTATCTGGTAATGGCGATGATGCGCTTTCATTTATGTATGAAACGTAATTTTTTGTGAATTCTTTTTTTATTTTCTGTGGCACTGATTAAAATAGAAATGGATGTCACAGGAGTAACAATTGTTTAAATTCTTAGCACGACAAGATGCCATCGTTCAACATTTCAACCGCACGCGGGGAGATATGCTCTGCATGTATATTGATTCTGATTTTTTGGTGAATTCTTTTATTCTAATTTTTTTCTGGCGCTCATTAAGATAGAAATAGAAGTCACAGGGGCAACAATTGTTTAAAGTCTTACAACGACAGAAAGCTGTCGTTCAGCGTTTCAACTGCACGTTGGGTGATACGCTCTCCATCTATATTGACTCTTACTACTCCAATTGTGACGTCATTCTCCCCTTCGTGACTTACGCATATTACACCGCGACACAGTCAACGACCGGTCCTTCACCAATTTTTGCATGTTGCATGCTGTTAACACATTAGCATGCTGCTAATAGCCAAGGTTCTTATAAAAATTTGAAGTAGTCAAAATGAAGAAGTTACTTTGTATGGTATGGCCTGTTGAGGAACCTAGTAATCATGGCAGAAAACTGGCTCATACAACAAGCAATGGAGCACAGTAAACTGCCACTATGGCATCACGTAATGCAATTGCCATGTTGTTTCACAGGTAGAAAATGCTTAGCGAAATTGACAGACTCCATTCAACCTATGAATGATAAGGGTTTACGGAATGATCATTTTTATCTTTGCGAAGTTTTAAAGATTGCTTGAGGCAGACAGCATAATTCTTGCTCGCGAGCTGGGTTTTTCAAAGCGGTGTTGCATATTTACATGCAACACATTCCAAATTCACAAGGGTATTCAATGTTCAGACTAGAAATCTTCAACAACATTTCAATGGGCTTTCAATGTGGAAATACGACATGGTTTCAACAATACACCAGTGACTTAAGGTTAAGCGCATGAGAGCACGTAGGCCAACAAAACGAGACGAAGACACAATGTTACTAACATCTGAATTTTTATTGCACATGGTTAACACATCGCCTCCGCTTGTTGTCCTACGAGCTCTCAGTTATGCATCAACTAGCCCACTAGTCCGTTCTTTTGAATACATCAATGACTTTTCAAATTAAAGTGCCTCAATAATGTTTTGACAAAATATCCCTGGCCAATTATCAGCGCTTGTCAATTTCCTCAATGATGTTTAAACAATACCACATTGTGCTATGAATACCATAGGTTGACACTGACCAATGACATTTCAATAACCTTTCAACAATTTTTATAAGGGATGGAATGCTATATAGACAACTCCAAATGAAGGAGCACGCGCGGTCTGACATAAACAAATGTGCACAGTTTATAGTGACGAACGATAGAAAATGAAACAAAGATCTGAGACGCACAAGAAATGCAGCGCAGTAACTCCTAAGGGATTGGTTGGGCCGGGAGTTTGTTCACTATGCTAAATAAGAGATGCAAAGGCAGACAATCAGGTGGTTTGATCAGGTTATGTAATTTGAAGGCATATGATTGCGATGCACGTGACTACGATGCCCTAAAAGGATAGTGGCAGATAACTGAGAGACGCCTCCATGCTGCATTGGAGATAAAAAAAAAGCTGAATGTAATGTCCATGCACAGGTTATAGTCAATCATTAGCATTTTATCAGACGTGACTCAGAGAAAAAAAAAGAAAAATTAGCTGCCTCATATCAATGCTTTTCGTACCACGTGAAGAAATGGCAAACTAGGATGCTACGTATATGTTAAAACCGCTTATATTCCTGTCCCAAGGCATCCAACATGAAGTTTTTTCTATAGTTATTCCATTATCAGATTAAAGGGGACAAAGCTAAGAAAGACCAACGCTCCATAAGCAATAACAAACATTCCGCGAACACTCTCTTGAATCCTGTCTCAGTTGTATGGTTGGGCGGAGAAAGCACCACCGCAAACAAATGTATCTTATTTTTCTTCTACCGATGAAAGATGTTTAAAATGATCAGACCTTCTTTATTGGACTGATGAAGGAAATAAATTATTATTTTTATAACGAACTAAGAATCCTTACGTAGAATTATAAGCCAGTATGTGAGAAATAACTATGTGAACTTTTGTTATGATGAAGAATTTATTTGTGTTCATTGTCAAGATATGTAAAGTTGTACTTCAAGTAATTTTAAAAAATGCCTTCTATAGACTTTATTCCGAAGAAACACGTATCGCACACGCTCGCAAACATTCGAATCTCGTCACGTGACAACTTTTTTCAGTGAATGAATGCTGCTAAATGATTGTGGGGAAGGCGGTAAATCTTAGATGATCAAGCATTACTTTTGGGATACTTGGCGTAGACTGACTCTTATACATTACGAACGGCAACGAGTCTTACCAGTTGCCACGCACTGCACAATAGCAAAAATACTGGTTCCGTAAGTGAGGTGGCCGCAAAGATGTCACCAAAAGTCGTAAGATAATTAACGACGAACAGAGAGAGAGAGAGGAATATAGGAAGGTAGGGATGTTAACCGGTCAATAGTCTGGTTGGCTACCTTACGCTTGGAGAAGGGAGAATGGGAAGAGAGAGAATGGAGAGAGAAGTTGCAGATACGTGTACGGACAGCACTTGAGTTAACGCCGCTCTCACAAGCCAGAAGTTCTGAGAAAGCACAAAAGAGCCTTCACTGCCTTCTGAGCCGTGTCTCTCTTACTGGATGAGCTGAAGATTAGGGGTTCGAATCGAGTATGAAAGTAATCACAATGTCCTCTCTGTACAAATAACCCAAAACTGTTCAATAGTTTCGCTATTAGGAAACAACGTTCTTCCACCACCTGCAAACGTTATAAGCTTGCACAGTGATAAATCGCACTGCAAGGCATTACATTTAGGACAGCTAGCTACCTTTATAATGTCTGCCCCGTCGTACACCTTGTGATCAAGCTTCAGGGGTCCTCCTGGAAGGCCCAGCTCACCCATGACCACAGTGGCTGGTAAGAGCAAGGCCAGGAAAAATGCAGCCCAAGTTTGCATCGCAGCGTCTCTGAACACTCCACTGAGAAGGCTGCTTGATGGCAGGCGTTATTAAAGCCAGGCGTATAGCCATTGCGTCAGCCTGCAGGTAAAATGAAATGCGTTCTTCCGTTTGCTACGTTTTTACATTCCTTATTGGCGTACAGACTACTTTTGTTTGCGAACCAGACTTCTACGATTCAAAGCACAGCAATGCAGCTCATTTCACCCCGCCAGGAAAGCCGCTTGGAGACAGCTGCACTTAAAATCATGCGAGCATTCGCTGCCATTGTCAGCAAAAAAAAAAACTTGCTTATCGAAATTTCGTTATTTCCGAGAGTTCTTATCGATGCGGGCAGCATTGGCGCTTGACAGCAGACCGGCAGTGACGGAAAAACCTTGGCTGCATGGCCTCACTCGGCGCTCTCTAAAGAACAAATATACCGAACGTGCTGTCATTTTATTTCATGCCCAGGAACGTATCTCTGCTTATCTCAGCAGAGAGATTCATGCTAAACTAACTATGTGACACTGCGAGAGGACGGACAGTACAGAATTTCTCATTAAGTCGTGGTAGTTTCCACTACCACGTCGGGGCTTTATTTATATTTTTGAAAGTTCAACTGAAGCGAATAGGCTTCGTCTGCTTTCCTACAGATATATATATAATATATATATATATATGTATATATATATATATATATATATATATATATTGACACGTGTACTTATCTTTATCGGGCGACCACGTTTCGCCGCCTAACAAATGTAATCGCACAGCGCGGGTCGCGCCTGTATGTATCCGAAGTTTCTGGTAAGTTATCGATGCTCCTACCCGGCTGTGTGTTGTCGCCGAACCTTGTGCTATCTGGTTTCATCGCGTGACGCGAATGGTGTAGAACTTTGTGGAAGGCACGCGGGTCCGAACGATTAGTCTGGAACATTCGACGACTGCTGTATAAAAGCCGACGCGCTTGACCCGCTGATCAGATTTTCGACGATCGCTGACTGTGTTCGCCGCTGTCGCCATTCTTTGAGTGTAGCCTGTTTTTGAGGGCACGAGTTCGCCCAATAAAACGCTAGTTTCGTCTTTCGCAGTTGGGCTGCTTTCTTCACCGTCACTACCACGTGACAATATATATATATATATACATATATATATATATATATATATATATATATATATATATATATATATATATATATATATATATATATATATATATATATATATATATATATATATATATATATATAATACATTTTCATTAAATGCTACCGGTTTGGCAAGGTGCATCTTGTGGCATATATTTCATTCTATCAATGTGTTATCGCAAATTTGAAGTTAAAAACACTTGGAAATCTCTTCAAAGACTAATGAACAGGGTATCGATAACTAGAAACTCATTTTTGCCATACACACTCGGAGATTACAATTTCGGCGCAGCTAGAGTCTACGTCATTCCCGGCGGTATATCAGTTCATACAAATGTTTGGTCCAATATTTTCAGGTGCAATGGCAAACAAAGCTTGAAAGAGTGGTGCCAATATTGACAGTGCCATTTACATTCCTCGTCTAATGTTTACCTAAGGTTAACAGTTTGCCGCGAGTCTCGGCAGTGCCATTCCGATAGACACCCAATGGTTTCCTTGATCACACATACAGTAAACAGTACTAGTACTGCCGTGCAACAAAGCGGAAATTATCCGGTCCATACTACCATAATTTGCCAACATGGGTTGTATGTTGTTTTTTGGGGTAAACACTGGCCCGATAATGGCATTTTTCCGTGAATGCTTATTGCTAGCGTTTGCGAAAACCGTGTACTGCTAACGTCTAAAAACATAAATAAGAAAAAATTCACTATGCTTAGCGCAGAAACTAGAGCTGATTTACTTAGTGACATGTCCAGAACCCTTCAACAGACCTAGTACCACTTCATCTTGTCTGTTCGACATTAGACACAAACATTACTATTTCGGTTGAGATTTATTAACGCCCCAACTTATGCTTATATGTCGCATGAGAGAGGCAGACTTCGCGTTGCTTTCACTGACCTCGTTAGTCAGTTGATTGGTTGGCTAAGTTGTATATTACAAAAATGGACGAACACAGTTGGTTAGTATATTTTGAACAGAATATAACAAGTTGTAGCGCAGCGTGCAACCTTAGACGGCATCATTTCTGTGCCTCTTCGTCACGTCTTATATGCGCTGCGCCAATGGCATTCAATACGACACACCAAGACGTACAACATGGAACCTGGGGCTACTTCATTTCTGTGCCTCTTCGTCCCAACTTGTAGACGCTGTGCCAATAGCATTTCATATTACTCACAAATAAACCCAACGTGCAAGCTTAGACTACTTCATTTCTGTGCCTCTTCATCCCGTTTTATATGCGCTGCGCCAATGGCATTTAACACACTGAACACACATTAGTCTATTAGCCGTCTACAAGACCTCTTGGTGAGATGAGGAAAGCGGCTTAAAAATTGTTATAAACGTTTACAAGATATGATCAAGGCGTCTTGGCAAAATATTTAGGACTTCTGGAAGACGTCTTACCAAAACTTTGTCGGATGTTTTACAACGTCTTGTAGCCGTCGTGAAGACCATCAAGTTCACCGCCTAATAAACGATATAAGACGTTTTGCAAGACATCTTGCAGCCGTTTTAAAAAGGCTACGAGATGTTTTGTAGCTGTTTCAGGAATGGCTATGAAATCAAGGAGAGTCTATTGTGAGGCTAGTTTGTACGACATATTTTTGCTGAACATAAACTGCGCTAGGGAAGAGACACAGAAGTAGAAAAGAAAGAGCTTGATGTTTTTTGTACATAGGGGCTCGGTGAGGAAGTGTTCTATCGCCACACGGTTGTGATCTAACTTAGGCATGCGCATGGTTTTAAGAGGCAGCATTGTGTGATTTCAATAAACCAGTTGTTAGCCGGCGTTCGTCCTGCCTTCTTCAACCACGGTGTCTCGTCCCTAGCTGTGAGATGTGTTACATCATATAGCCCTTTTAAAAACTACTGTAAGAAATGTTTCGAGACGTCTTGTAGGCGTGTTACAAATGTTTTCCCAACCGACTAAACAGATTTTTGAAGAGCAAGCTACGATACCCTCTAGTCAATATTTGTGTACCGTAGCCTAAAATTTACTAAAGCAAATTGTTGGTTGACATTTGCAAATTTGCTGAGTGACAGGTCATTTAGGGCCCCAAGGTGACGTACGAACAAATGATTCAAAGCACTTTAAAATTTTGGCGCCACTTCTAGTCAGGAATGTTCAACATTAATTGCAAGCTTCAACACCTTAACACTGTATCGAAAAGCACCGCTAGTTCATTAGACTAGGGAGTAGTTCCAAAAAAGCACCCTGCGATAGAGATAATGAAGCGCGATGCGTGCCCCCCAATCTTGAAAGCGATCTCCTGTGGCTGCAGAGTGCGGCGAGTTGAGTCCGTAAGCGCTGCGTTCTCACCGTTAGTTTGCTTTGAAGCTAGAGGCAGCACGCAGGTGAATTCGCTCGCTGCTGCGCGCCCTATCATGAGAGCGATCTTCTTATTGGGCGGACGGTTTTCCGCGTAGGGTAGGCATAGCAATCAAGCATTTAAAAAAATACACAAGTCCTCTCAGACGGAAACGATGCTAATTAAGAAATGCAGCGAACCGTTTGTCAGTTCGGTGCAGCCATATGTTACGATGGGGTTGTTACATGGACCCTTCACACGGTATCTTTGGCATAAAAGCTCCACTCAGGTATATGACAAGCCTGTAAATAAAAAAGAAGATTGAATCATGGGGTTTTACGTGCCAATACCGCGACCTGATTATGAGCCACGGCGTAGTGAGGGACTCCGGGAATTCGAATCACCTGGGCTTCTTTAACGTGCACCACGGGTGTTTTTGCGTTTCGCCCCAATCGAAATGCGGCCGCCGTGGCCGCGATTCAATCCCGCCGCCTCGTGCTTAGCAGGCTTTAATCACAGACAAAAATACCGGATTTCTTACGATAACGTAAGTGGCCTATGGCATATCGCACTGATTATTCTGCTGGATTAGCCGAAGAGACGGACATGACACAAGTTAGTTTTAAAAAGTCTGGTAATTATTAAAAACGATAGCACGTCGTATATTACGTACGAAAGCTGGCACGTCGGCACGGCACAATTAGCATGAATTTCGTTGAAAGAAGCCTCTGTACAGAACAGCAGCCATGCACTTGACCTCACTATGAGATCGCCTAGAATACGCAGGATCAAAACCCGGCGTACGACAACAGGATTTCAATGGGGACGAAATGCAAAAAGACTCGTGCGCTGTGCATTGGGTGCACGTTTAGAAGCCCCGGTGGTAAAAAGTGGCCCACTAATACGTACCTGAGAATCATATCGTGATTCTGACGCGTAAAACCCCATATTTTCATTAACTACGAGTTTGGCTAAAGTTTCGTTATCTTGAGCCCTCGAGATTGAGGAGATTTAGATTCATGACTTGCTTTACGAAAGTCAATGCGGATTAACGTAGGCCAACACAACTGGTGGGTGAAACGGGGGGGCGCCAAAGAAGATCATGCGCAATGTTGTGTTCTCTCATCTTCCTCCAGAGGATGCCACCTTGCGCAGCCAGCCACGAAGATCACAATATTTTAATAATACCGACCAGCAGTCAGACGATTCGCAGCATGCCTGTATCTCGACAGAATGCGCAGTACAAAGTCAAAACAGAAAGGCGTATCACACGCAACCATCTCAAGGGAAGTTGAAACTAAGCACTTTGCTGTAACAAGCGTGCGAATTAGCGCGCACATGAAGGGGAATTACATTCGAGGCGGGAACATTTTTAATAATAAACATGCCAAACAAATTATTTCGGTGACGCGAGTTTGCCTGATTGCGTACCTGATAGTAAACGCGCGAATAGCGGGCCAGTGGAAGCGCAAGCAACGCAGTTCTATGTCGCCAAACGAGCGACGTTGGTTGAATCCTTAAGGTTTCGGGATACGTACAGCATCCGCTGCGATAAGCTATTAACGAATAATTAACTTCCCCTAATGCCCCTCTATGCACAGGGTACTAACTCTCCTGTACGCATTCCACGGACCATGCATGGCTGCAAATAGGAATGAAAGTTTGTGTGTTGACATTACATCTTCTACATGTGTTAGGATCACGGAGAAAAATATGTAAACGCAGAAATAGTCGCTCACAATGTGGAAGAAAAGCACTCATTTATCTTTGAAACACCTGTCTTAATGTTAGATTGGACACCACGGCAAGCTCACAGTATACTTTTAGAGTGCTGCTCGCAAACGTGACATGTCCATGCAAAGGTCATTTCGCCGTAGCAATTATCAGAAATAAGGCGCGTTAATGTGGTACTCACTTTTCTTGTCAGCAAAACGTAGGCATCGACGAAATTTTTGCCAATGTTTTTCAATGAATTGATAACTCAAATAAAAAATTCGCTTTTGACCTTTTTCTTTTAAATGCAATAGACCTCCTGAAACTCGGTTTAGTGGTCGCCGAAAAAAACGATTTCTTTTCGATGTATCAGATAGGAACCCTCCAGCTAAAGCTTCCTCTTAAACGCGATCCACAGCAGCGCGGCGATCAGTTGTTGCCGCAGGGCAACTTCGCGGCTTCCGAGCGTTTTGTAGTTTGTGGACGGCGCTAACTCGCGCGCTTGAGAGAATCTCAACTTTATACGCGCCATGGGTTGCATGACAAAATCATTCCAAACTGCGTCGATTCCAAATACGCTATTGCTCATCACTGATTGACTGAAATTCGTCCAGTCGCACCTATTTTTTCTGTCTGGGAAGCGACGTCGGGAAGCCTCAAAATATCGATGCGTCAAAGTGACGCTTACGCACTACTTCTGCTAAATTATACCGAACAAGCCCAGCACTATCATTGAATAGCCGGCGACTGCCCCGTTCTATTTGGAATAGAAAACGGCTGCGTTCTTGATAGCATGGACAGCTGCGGCTCGTCAGCTCGGGCGCGTGAGAAGGGAGCCCGAGTTTCACATGCCATACGAGATGTTTCGGCGGCACTTTCGTCTAAAGAATCTGTGCGGTGGCTGTGCGACAAAGTGGTGGACGAACACGGAGGCGTGCGAGCTACAGCGCTGTCCTTGGAGCGTCATGTGTTGTGCGCGTTGCGGTTCTTCCTCACGGGCAGTTTTCAAGGCTCAGTAGGAGGCGAGGAGACAATTGGCCTTACTCAGCTTGCGGTTAGCCACTGCGTGCGACGCCTGGTGGAGGCGCTCGTTCATGCTAACACACCGAAGAAGTGGGTCCACTTTCCGGGGATGTCGGAAGGCGGCAGTGAAAGAAGGGTTCCTTCGTGGTGGCGCCGTTCCCGGAGTCATCGGCTGCCTGTATGGCATTCTTATTGCCATCATCGCACCGAACGGTTAGCAGAAGGCCACTTTCATGTGGCACAGGGGGTACCTGCCCTATACAGCATGTTCATAAGCTTCGGGGAAGACGACGAAGTGCCTTCTTGGTAGAACGTGCTTCCGATGGGCTGCGCGAATTTTGGCCTTTTTCAGCATTCTTTCGATCTTGTTTTCCTAGGTTTTGTGCTCAATCGACGACGTAACTCGAGAGGCCCTCGAGGATACCGCTTTCTCCGCAAGTGGGACCTTATTTCCTCCGTTTTTGGACTTTGTGTGTTCAACGCAGCACGTAGCTGAGGTGCTGAGGCTACCACGGCCGACCGGGCTCGCGGCGACCCCACCGGAGGATCGTTTGCCGCTCGTGGTCACGCGGAAATTGTAAATCATGGGTACTATGGAAGGAGCGACTACACCCGAGCAATCTTCGGTTTCAGGACAATGGTACGCTAGCGAAGGAGGAAGGTACTTGCCGCTAGAGAAGAGCGGACAGAAAACTGCGAAACAGCGAGCCCGGCAGAGGCAAGCAGGCAGGAAAATGGCGGCCAAGTCGATCGAGCGTCAGCATACGCGCATTCCAGACGGCGCCGAGAAAATTGTTCTCCGACCACGTGGCGGCTTAGTTAAGCTTACGAAATATGGAACAGCATATCTGACTGACATCATCAAAATGTCGGCAGGGATCAACCCACGCGAAGAGAAGGAAGATATAATAACTCCAAATATGAAGCAGCACTCCGTTCTTGTCATCACTACGAGTGCGGAGAGGAAGCTGAAGTTCGCGAGCGTGAAACACCTCATGTTCGAAGGTGAACAAGTGGAGACTTTCGCCTACGTGGCCACCCCCGAGCACTGCGGAAAGGGAGTCATCCACGGGGATGACTCGGATACACCATCGAAGAAATTCTGTACAGCCTAGACCGCAAGAATAACCCAGAGATTCGAGGCATCCGCAGGCTGGGCAAAGTTTCACAGTCGATTTTTATTCTCTTCAAGGAGAAAGAAGTGCGAAGGTGGATTTACCTCAACGGGGCACCACACAGATGCCAGCTGTACCGCAAAAAAGACGAAGTGTGTGTCGCCTGTGGCCGACTCGGGCATCGCGCTGACGTTTGCCCGGACCCGGCGAACGTCAAGTGCCGTGGCGGCGGCCTCGGTAACCCGTCAAGTGACCACAGGTGTGAGCTGAAATGCCAGCTGTGCGGCAAAGGCCACGCCCTAGGAGGCCCCAAGTGCCGAGAACTCTTCCGAACTCGCTACGAAGTTAAGAAGCGACAGTGGGAGAAGATGGAACAAGCAACGACGACTGGTGGGGGACATCAGAGTCGACAACGTGAACCCAAAGGGGGAAAGACTTCAAGTTCCGCGAGGACTCTTTCCCAAAACTGGAAGCAAATTAGAGCAGACCATCGCCGCCGCCCAAAGGACGCTCCGGTTCCCGTGTCAGGAGCCAGTCCAGGGGGTGCTCGAGCTCAAAGGACCCTGCCAACCCATGGAGACGAGGTAGGAGCAAGGAGCGTAAGGGTGTGAATTTTGCGGGCAAGGTCTCCCAGGAAAGTAATCAGATGGATAAACAGGACGAGGAAATTGAGAAATTCAAGAAAATGGTCGAAAAATTAACAGGGATAGTCGATTCGCAACGGTCCGAAATCCAAAACTTAAAGAATAAAGAAATCACAGAGGCAGGCAACCCCTCCTCCGCAACAACCCATTAGACAGATGACCCCCCCCCCCCCACCTCCTGCGGCACGTCAACAGCCGCAAGGAGACGATAAGATGGTCACAGAGGCGTCCCTCCCGCCACCAACGAAACGCAAAATTCAAGACGCCGACCCTATTCAGGCTATAGAGAAAAGGGTCGAAAATTTGGAAAGGTTAGAGGCCAAGATGAATGAATTTATGAACCATATCAACATCCAAATTCAAGCTGTCCTCGGGGCAGTTCAGAAACAGGCCGAGGAAGGCCAAAGGCTAAGGAATGAGATGGTCGCAATGAACGGGTGGCAACAGAATATGGAGCAGATCGTCACGCAACTCCAAAATGGCCAGGCGCGCAATTGAAAATCAAATCTGGCAGTGAAACTGTCGCGGCTTCCGGCGCAAGCGGTTGATTCTGCAACAGTACATTCCGCTATTAGATGAGACTCCCTTGGTGATTGCCCTCCAGGAAACTGGAGGACCCGCAAAACTGTCTGGCTATCAGGCATTTCATAGTGGCAGGGGGGAGAAATCCTCGGTCACAATGATCGTGAAAGAAATATCGTGGCCATTGAACACGATCTAGAGTCGAGAGAGATCGAGAACGTGTTTGTCGAAATTCTAACTGGAAAACAGAAGGACCCTAGTTTATTCCTTCTAAATTTATACAGCTCACCCAGGCAAAGGAAGGTGAGGTTCAGGGCTCTGCTTCGCAAGGCCCTCAAAATTTCAATCAACCAGCCACTGTTGATAGTGGGGGACTTTAATGCACATCACCAGGAATGGGGGTTCCCGCACCAAAACCCGAAAGGCAGACAGCTGTGGGAAGTTACGCATGACATAGGGCTCACTCTGCACACGGACCCTTAGAGTCCAACGAGGGTGGGCAATAGCGTTAGTAAGGATACATCTCCAGATCTGACATTCTCGAAAACATTAAAGATCTAGAATGGCATAATTCGGATCAAAATTTTGGCAGCAACCACTACATAATTGTTTCCATACTGAAAGAGGGCCTTCAAACGCGCAGGGCTCGCGCACCGGCCGTCGTTGAATGGGATAAGTTTACAGGTGTCAGGAGAGCGCAGGAACTGAGGCCCATCAGAAACATCGAGGAATGGACGACGGCGCTCAAATCGGATGTTAGAAAGACGACAAAAACGCTCGAAGGGGATAACGCCCCTGAGATAGCGGAAAGCCGTCTTCTGCATATGTGGGAAGCTAAGCAAAGCATGGAGCGTCGTCTCAAAAATCAGAAATGGAACCGCAACCTCAGAAGAAGGATTGCTAGGCATAATGAGGAAATCGAAGATTATACTTTTACATCATGCGAACAAAATTAGGCCAACAAGTGTGACAAAATGGAGGGGAGCATGAACCTCTCCAAGACGTGGAACATCCTCCGGCACTTGTTGGACCCCGCAAGCTCAAAAACTCAATCCGGTATAAGAGTGGCAAAAGCTAGGCATGCGTTCGTAGGGAACGATGATTATTTCATGAAGAAATTAATTGAGACGTTCGTGGGGGAACTCCACAAGCTGACTATGGTAGAGCGCCTAACGAGGCGTTGGACGCCCCCATCACAGAAGCGGAAGTGAGGGCAGAGATTGTAAGACTCAGAACGAAGTCGGCTCCGGGCCCTGACGGGGTAACGAACAAAATGCTCAGGAACTTAGACGATTCCAATAGTTATCTAACGAAGTACATGCAGGAATGTTGGGGAAAAGGCGAGCTCCCACAACAGTGGAAGACGGCAAGCATTATTTTAATACCGAAACCCGGGAATCCTCCGCAATTGGAAAACTTACGGCCAATTTCCTTAACTTCATGCGTGGGGAAATTGATGGAGCACGTCGTCCAGACCAGACTGAGGGCTTTATGGAGCAGGGCGATCTGTGGCCATGTGAGATGGTCGGGTTCCGACCTCACTTGTGTACGCAGGACGTCATGCTCCAAATCAAACATGATATAATAGACTCAAGGTCTAAAGATGCAAAAGCAATTCTGGGACTGGACCTCACGAAGGCTTTTGACAACGTAAAGCATGAGGCGGTCCTGGAAGGGCTGGAGAAGATTAATGTAGGTACCAGGACATATCGATACATCAGGGACTTCCTGACGGGAAGAACTGCTTGCATGAGGTTCCAAACGCTGGAATCCCCCACAATTGAGCTAGGGAGTAAGGGTACGCCCCAGGGATCAGTGCTGTCTCCGCTACTCTTCAACGTGGCTATGAGAGAACTCCCCGAGCAATTGACAAAGTTCGAGGGAATAAAATTTAGTATATATGCGGATGATATCACCCTCTGGGTCAACCAGGGAAGTGATTCAGCCGTCGTAAGCCTGCTCCAGGCCGCCACCGACATTATAGTGAATTACGCGGCCGAGAGAGGCCTAGCATGCTCGCCGCAGATATCAGAATTGCTTATATAAAATCCGAAACACTTAAGGTGCAAGGCACCGTCGGAGATCAAAATTAAAGTGGCGGGTAAGGAGGTACCAATAGTCGAGCAAATTAGAATCTTCGGCCTCATTCTCCAGTCACACGGTCACAATGGCGAGACCATCGAGAGGCTGCAGAATCACGCAATACAGACCCTGAGCCTAATTAGGCGGGTGGCCAGCAAAGGCCGAGGGCTAAAGGAGAAAAATTTAATTAAACCAATACAGGCGTACATATTGTCACGTGGTGGTGACGTAGAAGAACACAGTAGCAATACTGTGAACGAGAAAACTAACTTTTATTGGGCGAACTTGTGCCCACAAAACAGGCTACACTTATAGCACAACGAAAGCGGCGAACACAGTCGGCGATCGTCAGAAATCTGATCAGCGGGTCAAGCGCGTCGGCTTTTATACAGGATCGTCGAATGTTCCAGACTAATCGTTGGACCCGCGTGCCTTCCACAAAGTTCTACACCATTCGAGTCAGGCGAATAAATCAGATAACAGAAGGTTCGTCGACAACAGACTGTGGATAGAAGCATCGATAACTTTCCAGAAACTTCGGATACATGCAAGCGCGTCCCGCGCTGTGCGATAAGATTTGTTAGGCGGCGAAACGTGGTCGCCCGATAAATATAAGTACACGTGTCAATACCCCCCTCTTAAAAAGCATCGTCCCGATGCTACAAATATAAGAGAGCGACACACAAAAGGACACTTATTAAACATAAGTAACAAAACAACGAAAAGAAATCAAGTCTAAAAGTCAGTTACGCGAAGTCCCAAAGTTCGTCAACGCTGGTGGTACGGCTTGAGTCGCACAACGTGGACAATTTCAGGTCGTGAGCGACGCCGCTGTGACAGCGAAATGCCGTCTGGCACGACCTCATAGTCCAGTACGCCAATACGTCGGATGATCTTGTACGGTCCGAAATAGCGACGCAAGAGCTTCTCGCTCAGTCCTCGTCGCCGTATAGGGGTCCAAACCCAAACACGGTCACCGGGCTGGTACTCGATAAAGCGTCGTCGGAGGTTGTAGCGTCGGCTGTCGGTCCTCTGCTGGCTCTTGATCCGGAGGCGGGCGAGCTGTCGGGCTTCTTCGGCGCGCTGGAGATAGCTAGCGACGTCAACATTCTCTTCGTCAATGACGTGGGGCAGCATGGCGTCGAGCGTCGTCGTCGGGTTCCTGCCGTAAACCAGCTTAAACGGCGTGATCTGTGTTGTTTCTTGCACCGCCGTGTTGTAAGCGAAGGTTACATACGGCAGGACCGCGTCCCACGTCTTGTGCTCAACGTCGACGTACATCGCTAGCATGTCGGCGAGGGTCTTATTCAGGCGCTCCGTGAGACCATTAGTTTGCGGATGGTAGGCAGTTGTCCTCCTGTGGCTTGTCTGGCTATATTGCAGAATGGCTTGGGTGAGCTCTGCTGTAAAAGCCGTTCCTCTGTCGGTGATGAGGACTTCTGGGGCGCCATGTCGCAGCAGGATGTTCTCGACGAAAAATTTCGCCACCTCGGCTGCGCTGCCTTTCGGTAGAGCTTTTGTTTCAGCGAATCGGGTGAGATAGTCCGTCGCCACGACGATCCACTTATTCCAGGATGTTGACGTCGGAAACGGCCCCAACAAATCCATCCCAATCTGCTCGAATGGTCGACGAGGAGGTTCAATCGGCTGTAGTAACCCTGCTGGCCTTGTCGGTGGTGTCTTGCGTCGTTGACAGTCTCGGCATGTCTTGACGTAACGGGCGACGTCGGCGGTAAGACGCGGCCAGTAATACCTTTCATGTATCCTCGACAGCGTCCGGGAGAATCCGAGGTGCCCAGCAGTGGGATCGTCGTGTAAGGCGTGCAGTACTTCTGGACGCAGCGCCGACGGAACAACAAGAAGGTAGTTGGCGCGGACTGGTGAAAAGTTTTTCTTCACGAGTAGGTTGTTTTGAAGCGTGAACGAAGATAATCCACGCTTAAATGCCCTAGGGACAACGTCGGTGTGCCCTTCCAAATACTCGACAAGGGCTTTTAGCTCCGGGTCCCCTCGTTGTTGATCAGCGAAGTCTTCCGCGCTTATTATTCCAAGGAAGGCGTCGTCGTCCTCGTTATCTTGCGGCGGCGGGTCAATGGGGGCGCGTGATAGGCAATCGGCATCTGAGTGTTTTCGACCGGACTTGTATGTTACAGTGATGTCGTATTCTTGTAGTCTGAGGCTCCACCGTGCCAGCCGTCCTGAAGGGTCCTTTAAGTTAGCTAGCCAACACAACGCGTGATGGTCGCTGACCACTCTGAATGGCCTGCCATATAGGTAGGGGCGAAATTTCGCTGTAGCCCAAACGATGGCGAGGCATTCCTTTTCTGTTGTGGAATAATTGCCTTCCGCTTTTGACAACGACCGGCTAGCGTAACCTATCACGTGTTCATGTCCATCTTTTCTCTGGACTAGGACGGCACCGAGGCCTAGGCTACTGGCGTCAGTGTGGATTTCGGTATCGGCGAGCTCGTCGAAGTGCGCAAGTACGGGCGGCGACTGCATGCGTCGTTTGAGTTCTTCAAATGCGTCGGCCTGCGGCGTTTCCCACTTGAACTCGATGTCACATTTAGTTAGCTGTGTCAGCGGCTCAGCGATGCGTGAAAAGTCCTTGACAAATCGCCTGTAGTAGGCACACATGCCAAGAAATCTACGCACTGCCTTCTTGTCGGTGGGCTGCGGGAACTTTGCGATGGCAGCTGTCTTCTGCGGGTCGGGGCGGACTCCAGACTTGCTGATGACGTGGCCTAGGAACAGAAGCTCACCGTAGGCGAAGCGGCACTTTTCTGGCTTCAGAGTGAGCCCTGATGACTTGATGGCCTCGAGTACTGTTGCGAGCCGCCTAAGGTGTTCGTCGAAATTTTCGGCGAAGACAACGACGTCATCCAAGTAAACGAGACAGGTCTGCCACTTCAATCCTGCTAAAACCGTGTCCATCACGCGCTGGAACGTTGCAGGCGCCGAGCACAGTCCAAATGGCATAACCTTGAACTCGTAGAGGCCGTCTGGGGTGATGAAGGCGGTCTTTTCGCGATCTCTTTCGTCGACTTCAATTTGCCAATAGCCAGACTTGAGGTCCATCGACGAGAAGTATTTAGCGTTGCAGAGCCGATCTAATGCGTCGTCTATCCGTGGGAGGGGGTATACATCCTTCTTCGTGATCTTGTTCAGTCGACGATAATCGACACAGAAACGTAGGGTTCCGTCCTTTTTCTTTACCAGGACAACAGGGGATGCCCACGGGCTTTTCGACGGCTGGATGATGTCGTCGCGCAGCATTTCGTCGACTTGTTCTCTTATAGCTTCACGTTCCCGCGTCGAAACTCGGTAAGGGCTCTGGCGTAGTGGTCGAGCGCATTCTTCGGTTATTATGCGATGCTTTGCGACTGGTGTTTGTCGAATCCTCGATGACGTCGAAAAGCAGCCTTTGTATCGTCGAAGCAGACTTCTGAGCTGTTGCTGCTTAATCACGGGGAGACTTGGACTTATGTCGAAGTCTGGCTCGGGAACTACGGTTGTCGGGGTAGATGCGATAGAATCCGAGAGGACAAAGGCATCGCTGGTTTCCACAATTTCCTCGATGTATGCGATCGTCGTGCCCTTGTTGATGTGCTTGAACTCCTTGCTGAAGTTTGTCAGCAACACTTTCGTGTTTCCTCCGTGCAGTCGAGCGATCCCTCTTGCGACGCAAATTTCACGGTCGAGCAGTAGACGTTGGTCGCCTTCGATGACGCCTTCTACGTCAGCGGGTGTTTCGGTGCCGACCAAAATAACAATACTGGAGCGAGGCGGGATGCTCACTTGATCTTCAAGCACACTCAAGGCGTGGTGACTACGAGGGCTCTCCGGCGGTATTGCATGATCTTCCGACAGCGTTATTGACTTCGACTTCAGGTCGATGACTGCGCCGTGTTGGTTGAGGAAGTCCATGCCGAGAATGACGTCTCGTGAACACTGTTGGAGGATAAGGAAGGTGACAGGGTAAGTCCGGTCGTGAATGGTAATTCTTGCCGTGCACATTCCTGTCGGCGTAATCAGGTGTCCTCCAGCGGTCCGAATTTGAGGGCCTTCCCATGCAGTCTTAACCTTCTTCAACTGGACGGCGATGTGTCCACTCATGACGGAGTAATCGGCCCCTGTGTCGACTAAGGCAGTGACTGCGTGGCCGTCGAGAAGCACGTCGAGGTCGGTGGTTCTTTGTCTGGCGTTGCAGTTGGGTCTTGGCGCCGGATCACGGCTGCGTCGTGTTGATCTGAAGCTGGAACGTCGCGTTGTCAAGTCGTCTTTCGTCGGTGTAGTCTTGGCTTCCCGACTTCTTCGGGACGGCGGCGTGTCGTCATGAAGTCGTCGAGATGGTTTCTTCGTCGTCTTCGTCGGCGGCGGAGGATCTTCGTCAGTTCGACGAACAGCAACCGCACCTCCATCGGTTGCTGCTTTTAGTTTTCCGGATATGGGCTGACGGACCGGCCCCGGGCTGGGCCAGTGTATGGTCGGCGCTGCGGCGACAGGTAGCGGCCTGGTGACGGCGAACGGGAAGCTCGTCGAGGGCTCCACTGAGTGGCGGCGAGGTAGTCGGCGATATCGCGAGGTCGTTCGCCAATCTGTGGCCGCGGCGCGTTAACGGCGAAACCTCGCAGTCCCATCTCCCGGTATGGGCATCGGCGGTAGATGTGTCCCGCTTCTCCGCAGTGGTAGCAGAGCGGGCGGTGGTCAGGAGCGCGCCAAATGTCCGTCTTCCTCGCGTAGGTCCGCTGGGCGACGGGTGGTCGTGCTGGCGCTGGCGGCGGCGGACGACGGAACTGCGGCGTGACAGGGCCCTGGCGCGGTCGCGGAGGGGGACCTTGACGGCGTGCGACGGCGGCGTAGGTCATCGCTTGCGGCTCAGGCTGGGGCGATACAGGGGCTACTCCAAGTTGTTGTTGGAGCTCTTCACGCACGGCGTCGGCAATCGAAGCCACTTGAGGCTGGGATGGTGGGAACAGCTTTTGTAGCTCCTCCCGCACGACCGCTCGGATAGCCTCGCGCAGGTCGTCGGTGGCCAGTGATTGAACTCCGGCGTAGTTCGTCGAGTTTGTGCGGCGGTCGAATTGCCGGTTTCGGATCTCGAGTGTCTTCTCGATGCTGGTGGCCTCGCGAAGAAACTCGTCCACGGTCTTCGGTGGGCTTCGTACCATTCCGGCAAAAAGTTCCTCCTTCACACCACGCATCAGCAGGCGGACTTTCTTCTCCTCGGGCATTTCAGGGTCGGCGTGGCGGAAGAGACGGCTCATTTCTTCCGTGTAGATCGCGGTCGTCTCATTAGGTAGCTGCACCCGGGTTTCTAATAGCGCTTGGGCTCCTTCTCGGCGTACGACGCTTGCGAACGTCTGCAGGAAGCCGCTTCGGAAAAGTTCCCAGGTCGTTAAGGTGGCTTCTCGGTTCTCGAACCACGTCCTGGCCGCGTCTTCCAAAGCGAAGAAGACATATCGCAGTTTGTCGTCGCTGTTCCAGTTGTTAAAGGTAGCGACTCTCTCGTACGTCTCGAGCCAGCTTTCCGGGTCCTCGAAAGTTGAACCGCGGAACGTCGGAGGCTCCCTGGGCTGCTGCAGCACGATGGGTGACGCTGGGGCTGTCATTGGGGTTGACGTGGTGGCCATCTTCCTAGTCGTCTCAGGCAAAAGTCCGTGCTCCGGGGGCAGTCCTTGCAGCCTGCGGCTACCTCGCTGGTTCTTGGCGACGTTGGTGTCTTCCGAGTGAGGGCTTGGGTCACGGCTTTGTGGGGGCGTCCGGTACATGAACGCAAAGCACCTCCACCAGATGTCACGTGGTGGTGACGTAGAAGAACACAGTAGCAATACTGTGAACGAGAAAACTAACTTTTATTGGGCGAACTTGTGCCCACAAAACAGGCTACACTTATAGCACAACGAAAGCGGCGAACACAGTCGGCGATCGTCAGAAATCTGATCAGCGGGTCAAGCGCGTCGGCTTTTATACAGGATCGTCGAATGTTCCAGACTAATCGTTGGGACCCGCGTGCCTTCCACAAAGTTCTACACCATTCGAGTCAGGCGAATAAATCAGATAACAGAAGGTTCGTCGACAACAGACTGTGGATAGAAGCATCGATAACTTTCCAGAAACTTCGGATACATGCAAGCGCGTCCCGCGCTGTGCGATAAGATTTGTTAGGCGGCGAAACGTGGTCGCCCGATAAATATAAGTACACGTGTCAATATTCAGCCGGGTGAGCTATGCAACGCCATATCTCGATTTGAAAGTGGTGGAAAGAGAAAAGATTGATTCTCTAATGAGAAAATGCGTAAAAGGAGCGCTGGGACTGCCCATGTGTACAACAACAGAGAGACTGATGGCTTTAGGAGTGCACAACACATGGGCAGAACTGGCGGAAGCGGGGCGAACCTCTCAAATTGAGAGACCTAGCACCACGAGGACAGGAAGAGCCATATTGGCCAAAGTTGGTGTAAATCCGGACAGAGGCCCCACCCAAAAGGTGTAAGTAGATAAGGAAGTGAGAAAAAATCTGATTATCCCCCCCTGCCAAAAAACATGCACCCGGAACATAGCAAAGACAGGAGGCATAAACGAGCCGAAACATTAAAAATTAGATTCGGTAATATCTCGGAACATGAGGTGGCCTATGTAGACGCGGCGGGAGGTAGCGGCAGTTTTGCGGTGGCAACGGCCGTCAGCGGCCGGGGTATTCCCGTGAGCGCTGTCACTCTGCGCGGGGCAACATAGAAGTTGCCGAGGAAATTGCGATCGCATTAGCTCGCGCTGGAACGGACGCGAAATTTGTGATCAGTGACAGCAAAATTGCCATACAAAATTTTAGCAAGGGAAGGATCTCGCCCTTAGCGGCCAGAATCCTAGGCCAGAGAAAGCTAGATAGAAAACTTCAAATAATTTCGACTACGGCGCATGAAGCCGTCCCCGACAACGAGGCGGCCCACGAGCTGGCTCGAGATCTCTACCGCCGAGCCGCTACGGGGCCCCTCGATGATCGAGGGAGCGGAGAGCGCATGCTAAAATATGGGGAGATCACGCAGCATTATAGATTGGCTCGTTGACTGGTATCCCCGCCAGACCAAAAATTAAACAACAAACAAGCAGTCGCGTGGCGACGACTACAAACTTATACGTATCCGCACCCGGTTATGGCGAACCACACGTTCCCCGAGGCCAGGAGCGTTAGATGTAATCTTTGTGGGGCGAGAGGGACCCTCGATCACATAATATAGGAAGTCCGTACTCTCCCGGGGGCACGCCCAAAATAAGTAGTAGAGATACCTGGGAGACCCTGCTGCGCAGCTCGGACTTTGAGCTCCAGCTCCGGCTCGTCCAACTGGCTGAAGAGGCTGCTGGGTCTCAAGAACTCCCAGCCTGCATCTGAGGCGGCGGCACTCGCCCCCTGACCTGCGTGTAGGGGGTTGGGTAGATCACCTTATCCGTTGCACATTAAATTTTATTCTATCTATCTATCATAAGCTTCGATTTTCATCTTTCTCTAATTTCTTCGTCTTAGGAGCGCGTGGTTGATGCTGTGCAAGGTTTCGTCTGCTCTGTGAGGCAGGCAAGACGATTGTCACCGTAGACGCTCTGCGACCAGAGCCTGGCGGACTACGTGGTTGCGTCATCGGTTCCAGGGGGGACAGATTACCAAAGCCGGAAAGCAACTTCCAGGTTAGCATAGGAAAAATTGATGCAGTCACAATTACGACAGCATACAGTTAAGTGTGATCCCGCCGTAAGAAAATGTCCGAGCCCAAAGGCTTATCTTACATTAACTTGCTGAATATGTGGGTTACATAGCCCTTGAAGGGATGTTAAAATTTTTCAGTGAATATTTGAGTGAAACAGAAAGTGACGACGCACCTGTTATGTTTTTCAAAGTAATTTTTGTAATGTGTATGTAGTTTGAAGCTCAACGCATATGTCTTGCCACATTCTTGTTTACGCTGATACTCATTCGAGAACGCAGACGAACTCGCCCGAACAGCCACCTTGATGGATGCTAAAAATTCTCATTTTGCTATGTACCAGCTATTATTATCAGTACTGATCACAGCAGCGTAAGTCACTCGGGCTATACATTCTTTTATTACAGCCTATCTTTAGTAGGCGTAGGTTATATATCACATGATTGACTCACTCAACCATGTGCAGACAGATATGCTTTAATACAATTTGCATGATCGTGCAGCTGGCAGGGGCTACCCTGTGTTGCCATGGCTCCTACTCCAGTCCCAAGCCATCCTCTCACCCACAATGCAAAAGGCAGGTGCAACATTACAAATGGTACTGTGCGGTCCGCAGTGGAATGGTGCACTGGGCTTCTGAAGAACTACTTACGCTGACTTTAGCTGTACCGTTGTCTCCACTAAGAACTAAGCGCTGCAGCTAACATCGCTGCACCATGTGCACTGATGCACAGTCTTTGTCTTGGCGAAGGTGACAGCTAGTTTGATGACGTCGGTGATGACAGCAGCCGCTACAGCAGTGACAATGGCAAACATGACCGCATCCTACAGGGAGTTCATACTGTGCCTCTGTGGCTTCGTGTAATGTACCTTCGTGGCTGTGCTGCCTTGGACAGTGGCATTAGCTTATTCGGCACTTGTTGGAAACAGCACCAGCACAAGCTGGACAGGGTGTGAAGGTGGGTGCGCCGGCAGTAGCACCGACAGTACCGATGAACAGGGAACGTAACTGCTGCCGACATTTGAGGGTTGAAGTAGTTTCTTTAAAGATTAGCTATGGAAATCATGCTAGAGGATGAGTAAATTTCTTTCTCCTCGAGGAATTATTTCTTACACTGTGAAGTAGGGAGTAGAGTCTATTCCTGGCATATAAGTTTCTCGCAAGCTATCCACACACATCCACCCCAACTCGCACGCAAACTTACGCCCACTCTAGTTCCAATGTATTAGGAATAAGTGAATAGGCGGTCTCTTGAATCAATGCGCCGAAACATGGGTAACGACGATCACACCAACAGCACACGAATGGTCGATGCTGAACTGTTCGTGGCGGTCCATAGAGTAAGCGAATCAGTAGCAATAATACGCCATTGCTACAAGTTATCACAAAGTACTGAACAGCTATGTCCCAAGCCTTCTGCGCAGTACGCAAGACGAAGTCTGTCACAACTGAGCATGCCAGCGAGCGATTAGACAGTTAATGAACAATCATAAAGGCGACTGCATCAATAAAATTTACTGACTAGAAAAGATTACAATTTGCTTCTTCAAAGAGTTCGCCACATAAGTAGCAAAGAGGAAAACACACTCATCGCGATTTAATTTATAAGCGGAACAATGGACAGCATGCACTATATTTTTTAGTTCTACATTTAGTACAAGCGCCATGTATGCTGCTCGCAGCGTTTGGACATGATTTAATTAACTCCGAAAGTTCTTACATGTTTTCTGAAGCCGCAGCCAAAGCATCATGCCATCCAGCCAGTCATTATGAGCAATACCCGCCGGAACAGAGGTGTGCTGAGCGGCTTCTGGGCGTCACGGACTTCCACTATAAGTGCGGCGACAACGGACGCAAGCACGAGAGTAGCGCTATTTTACCAAGTTTAAGGGATTTCATTCACTGTTGCTTCGTTCGCCAGACAATCAGGCTCTTGGCGTCTTCATTGGGCAGCTACTACACACCCTTTTCACGAATATACCGTGGACGCCGTCAGTTTTTATCACATGGTGACGCGTCCATGTTGTTTCTACACTACATTTGTCAAGTGCCAGTCGCAATATCTTGATGCGAATGGTTGTAAATAACACGTTGACTATTGGTACGCTAACATCGTCGCCTCCACCAAAACCTGAGCAACCTAAATAATCCGCGCCGTCCTGACCAGGTGAATTCGCGGCGCGTATCAGCTGTCATGCACAAAGGCTGGTAGAGGGCACGAACGATCGCTGCTCCGGAGGTTTGATAGGGTATTACAAGCTACAGTGCCGCCTACGTTCTTGTCAACCTGCGTGCTTTCCAATCTTCTAAGCAAGTGCAAACGGCCGGAGATGGGCGCTCGTGCTATTCAACGCCGACGAAAACATGCTCGGCCGATTATCTAGGCGGGACTTTACGCACATAGAGAAAGAAACAAGTTTTTTAGTTGTATTGGCACTTCTCGCGGGGCAGTTTGTCCTAAAGAAACGAGATGGCGCTTCCGGCGGTGTGCCGCACGTTGCACGAATACGAAACCATTACCGGTGCGCCGCACTAAGACGAAACCATTACCACTTTTTCCTTGCTTCTGTGCGATCAGCTCTTGGTTTATCCCTAGCTTTCGCTAAGGCATATTGCTCCAATAATGCCGAATCAAATGATGGCCATTGAAGACGTGTGCCATAGCGATTGGCATATTAAGAAATGCAATGAATCTGTGCAGCCAAGTTCGCGGACCATTGCTGCAACTGTCCGTACGTGTTACCGGCACTTCGAGATATACGGATTTCTTCGAGGATAAAGAAATTTGCTCATCCGCCATCGTTACCTGGCTAACCATCAAAGAAAGTGATTCAGCCCGTGAAAGATCGCAACAGCGAGTACCGCTCGTAAAACAATGACAAAGCGAGTAGCGGCGCTTTCTGTAATATAACGTTTCGCGCACAATATCTGCACACATCTACCCCAATGGGCGCGGCATCTTACGCCTACTCTATCGCCAACGTGTCTATAAGGGAATGGGCGCACACTTGAATGTTTGTGCACTACATAAGCAGAATAAATGACGGACTACACCGATAGCACACGAATTATAATAGCTATAATTAAGGGGTTTTACGTGCCAAAACCACTTTCTGATTATGAGGCACGCCGTAGTGGAGGAGTGCGGAAATTTCGACCGCCTGGGGTTCTTTAACGTGCACCTAAATCTAAGTACACTGGCGTTTTAGCATTTCGCTCTCATTGAAATGCAGTCGCCGTAGACTAAAAAAATGACTACTAAACGAACCATCGAACGAGCGAACTACCGCACTTTAGTCAAGGTATGACCGAACGAAGAACTAAAGCAAGCGAATTACTGCACGGATTACGAGCACGTCTTAACCTTTTTCATAAATTTTGCTTTTCCTTGCTTTTTGACAAAGCGTACATAAAAATAGCACATCGCATTGCCCGCACCAATCAATCTAACAAAGTATATCCCCCACGAGCCCATAACGCACAACACCAGATCGAAGTTGTCACTACCATCGACCCACTTGCATTCAAGTGACTCATCGAAACATCCCTTTGTAATTTGTAGTGCCTTTCTTTGTCACTAACCCCCCAATCCCTCATGTAATGGCTCAACAAGAGACGGTTGGGGAAATAAATAAATAAATAAAAAACAAGTGATGACTAAACGAGCGAGTGAACGAGCAGGCGACCGCACGTTTCCTTTGCGAGTGTTCCACTGCAGCATTTAAGCCTTCACACGCTTTGGAGCATACGTGAACCAGCATATACGTCTCAACAATCTACGATGTTGTCTCTCGGCGATAAATGCACCCCGCTAACTTGATTTCGAGAGAGCACGCACGCTTTGGTACGCGGTGCGTTTGCACCCCGAATCCACCAGCCGACCACCAACAGCGAACACAAACGAAACAGGCGTACAAAGCCATTCGCTCTCAAGATGACTAATAAGCAACGCTGAAAGGCAAAAAGTTCCTCGTAACCAAATTCTCACACGCAGCTTCGTTAGCCTGCGAATTTAAGCCTGTTGGTGTACGTAATCATTAAGCCCAGAAAATGCGACCCCGGAGCGTTTATACGTATAAACAAAGTTCACGTCGCGTAGGCATTGTGTTAAAACGTGTAGGTTAATCGAAACATGCGCAATGCATTCTGTCATTGTACAGATATCTGTGGTTGAAAGACAAATGCTCAAAATGTCAGTGAAAAGAGTTTTTAAAATGTTTTTTCGAACTCGATCAAATAAGAAAAAGACTTTCCCTGTGGAATCCTTCTGTTACGATGTGACTTCTTTCGACGTATTTAATTGTTTGTCCAAGAAAAGGAGTTTGGGGGAACCTCCGAAGCACCGGAAACCATCTTCGTTGTGGCAAGGTCGTTGCTCTTGCGAGGAGCCTTGAGCGAGGAGCCTTTAGCCTCCTCGCTTGTCGCGTACATGAGATTTCTTCTTCTGCGGCAGGTGAAAGAAACTGGTCCCAGTTTGGTACCACTTGGCGCACCAAGATACCCAACAGACTAGCAGAGGATCGCGTGCAAAAAGTTGAGCACACGCACTCGAACCTTTGTATCCAGAGGGCCTCCACAGTGCACAATGAAGCGTTGATGCGTCAGGCACAAATTAATTGCGCATTGATTCGTATAAATGCCGGTCCTGGTGCTTCGATGGGGCTCTGCTGGGGCTTTTGTGAGGCAATAATGTAACAATGATATTCTTTTCAATCTGAGGGAAATACATCTATGGAGTTTTTCACAGTTTTGTGCGCAATCTTTTTTTACCGATTTTTTATAATGTTTTAAAAATACATTAAGCTCTTTTCACGCTGCTGAAAATTTCATGAAATCTGCATCTCTAGTCGTATCTGCTACGTTATGGCACAAAGTAAATTAAGCAAGCCTCGACACATACTATACTACGAGCGACTGGTCATTTACCGAGCATAGTCCTGTGGAGGATGTCTGTCTGAAGTCCTGCCTCCCGATTCGTTGAACCGACGATGTAGAGAAGGATTGTAACGATATAGCGGGTCCTCTTCTCCAGTGCTTTCTAGTGGGTCGGCCTCTTCAGCGTTTTTGCTCCTGAATGCCGCTCGTGCTGTGAGTCCGTGCCCTCCTCTAATGGTCGTTCCCAAACGCTGGTGACCAATAAACGCCATTACAAGTGGTGGAGATACGGGGTGCTACTAGCAACCACTGGTGGCCATCGGCAGTGCATTTGCGTCAGTGGAGTAGGCCTTCGCGAATGAGGAATGGTGGGCTTGACGACATAACGCCCGAGTGGTTGGTTGCGCCAATGGATCAGGGAGAAAGTCTATCAGCGAGGTCATTCAGTGGTCCTGGCGTTGTACAGAAGTGATGGCACGAAGGTGGATGGAATAAACGGCAAGCTGGATATGGAGCAGCGGGCTTTGTCGTCGGGCAAGGGAGAGCGAGAGAGGGCGTCGGCGTCAGAGTGCTGACGGGCGCTGCGGTATAGCATGCGGATGTCGTAGTCCTGCAGGCGAAGTGCCCATCGGGAAAGACGGCCTGAGATATTTCTTGGATGACAGCCAACATAGGGCAAGGTGGTCCGTGACTACATCAAACGGACGGCCGTGCAAATAATGCCAGAACATAGAGCCCTAATGATGGCCAGGCATTGTTTTTCTGTCACAGTGTAATTGTTCTCAGCTTTCCTAAGCGTACGACTTGCATAAGCCACGACATATTAAAGAAACCCCTGCTTGCGTTGGGCTAGAACAGCGCCCCGGCCAACACCACTGAGCCATCGCGGCTGTTGACCACCTCACACGATACGCCGAAACTGCCGTTCTCCCGGCAGCTACAGCGCGCGATGTGGCCGCCTTCCTGTTACGCTGATTCATACTTCGTCATGGTCCACCAGAGCAGTTGCTCCGCGATTGCGGACGTGTCTTCCTGTTGGAAGACGTCGAAGCCATCCTCAATACGTTGCATGTTGTGCACCGCACGACTACTGCTTACCATCCACAGACCACTGGTCTCACAGAACGCTTTAACCGTACGCTTGGCGACATGCGCGCAATGCACGTAGCCTCCGACAACACAAGCTGGAATGCCAGTCTACCCTTCATAATCTACGCCTACGATACCCCCACTCAGACCACCACAGGGTTTCTACCCTTTTTCTTATTGTACGGCCGGCACCCACCGCGCAGAATCAATGTGAAGCAGCCTTGAACTCGCTCGTGCCGAACCTGAGCACGACGCCGTTGCGCACGCTGAGGTTGCTACTCGTTTTCGTCACTGATTTTATTTGCGCTGCTCTTCAGGAGTCCTAACTCTGCGTGGCTTGCTTTGAGGAGGACCTGCTCTGTCCTTCCTAGCCTGACTATGAAGCCGTTGTCACTATCGACATTGTGTTCACGTTGCTCTAGGAAGTCCAAAGTATCGGTGGCCTTGCCATAGCGCTAGCACAACACAAATGAGATCACTTGCTAAGCAGGTTCTTATTTTACGTAAGAAAGTCCAGTGACGTCGCTCCCGGCTTTTACTTCTTTCCGGTAATTGCAGCCTAAGCAACGGTAATGTTTACCGGGAAACGCTTGCAACGAAAGCTACGCGCGAAGACGAGTTTTCGGGTTGCTTTTTACGCGCAACCGTAAATGCCTCGTTGGTGACATCGGCGAGATTGTGCGCGTCTCCCCTAGTGAGATGCGAGCTGTGGAGGAGGAAGGTGCCCGGAGGTGGAGAAAATTGCTCGTCGGAGAACATACGGAGTAGCGGGCGGAGCTCGCGGCAGACCAACTGCACCACGATTGAACCGCACCAACATTGAAGCACCACCGCTGAAGCCGAGAGGAGAAAGGAGGTGAAGCGTCGCGGAGGAGGCGGGTAGGCGGATGCTCGCCTCGTTGACATCATCTGGTGCTGTTTCGGGCTATTTGGTTACAATTTATGATGAATATTATTTGCGCACCGCTTGGTACGAGGACGGGGAACGACAGACATAAGCGCAGTATTCGTTCCAAGTGGTGCACAGAGAATGTTGATCATCTGGTAGTTGCTGTGGGTGCTATTTGCGCTATGGAAGTACCGGGTATGGTTAGGCACGGTTAGGTGTGGCAAATTTCAAGATTGCAGCCAACGTTTGTTTTCACAGTGCGGAAGCGAATAAAGATATATAGCATTCAAGTTTCCTTTCAAAAAGTTCACTCCCTCAATCAGCTAATTAAAGTTAATGACTGCCATTTTGATATATTGAATTGCTCAAGAAATGAAGAACACCCCCTATTTTTACAAACAAGACAAGCGCTTATCGTGCGCTTACTATCTGTCGTCCCATCGATTGTGTACGATTTGCTGTAAGAGTTGTGCTAGTAGCTGAAATTTTGATTGCGAATATTTGTTGCAACTCGATCCACCTTTTATTCAGCAATTGTCTGTTCCGATAGCTTATTCAATTTGAGATTGGGGAGATATATGTAAATGACACCCAAAAGACGGGGAGATTAACCGGAATATAAATATCCACTTTACTACCCTGTAATCGAGAAGTGGTAAGGGGAGGGAGATCGATAGAGAAGGAAAGCGCCAAGGGAAAGAAAAAAACACAACCACACAAAATAACGCGCTACTGTCACAGCCGCTTGACTACGCCACATGACCGGAGAAACTTCAGCACCGCCTTCGTGAATTCTTGTGTCAAGTCCATATCAGCCAGAATTTAAAGCTCGGCGTATCAGGAAGCCTCCGAATGTCGAGGTGTGCCAACGCTATCACTAGGGGCTGTATATGGGAGCTGTAACTACTCAACAATAGACCATACTCACACTATCAATCAGGGGATAGAGAAATGTGCGGAATATAACCAACCCCTATATATAGCTTTCATTGATTACGAAAAAGCGTTTGATTCAGTCGAAACCTCAGCATTCGTGGAGGCATTACGGAATCATGGCGTAGACGAGCCATATGTAAAGATGCTAAAAGATATATATAGCGGCTCCACAGCCACCGTAGTCCTCCATAAAGAAAGCAACCAAATCCAAATAAAGAAAGCTGTCAGGCAGGGAGATACGATCTCTCCCATGCTATTCACAGCGTGTTTACAGGAGGTATCCAGAGACCTCGACTGGGAAGAATTGGGGATAAAAATTAATGGAGAATACCTTAGTAACTTGCGATTCGCTGTTGATATTGCCTTGCTTGGTAACTCAGCAGACCGATTGCAATGCGTGCTCACTGACCTGCAGAGGCAAAGCAGAAGGGTGGGTCTAAAAATTAATGTGCAGAAAACTAAAGTAATGTTTAACAGTGTCGGAAGAGAACAGCAGTTTACGATAGGTAGCGAGGCACTGGAAGTAGCAAGGGAATACATCTACTTAGGGCGGGTAGTGACCACGGATTCGGATCATGAGACTGAAATAATCAGAAGAATAAAACTGGGCTGGGGTGCCTTTGGAAGGCATTCTCAAATCATGAACAGCAGGTGGCTACTATCCCTCAAGAGAAAAGCATATAACAGCTGTGTCTTACCAGTACTCACGTATGCGGCAGAAACCTGGAGGCTTACGAAAAGGGTTCTGCTTAAATTGAGGACGACGCAACGAGCTATGGAAAGAAGAATAATGGGTGTAACGTTAAGGGATAAGAAAAGAGCAGATTGAGTGAGGGAACGAACGCGGGTTAATGACTTTTAGTTGAAATGAAGAAAAAGAAATGGTTATGGGCAGGACATGTAATGAGGAGGGACGATAACCAATGGTCATTAAGGGTTACGGACTGGATTCCAAGGGAAGAGAAGCGTAGCAGGGGGCGGCAGAAAGTTAGGTGGGCGGATGAGATTAAGAAGTTTGCAGGGACGACATGGCCACAATTCGTACATGACCGGGATTGTTGGAGAAGTATGTGAGAGGTCTTTGCCCTGCAGTGGGCGTAACCAGGTTGATGATGATGATGGTGATGGTGGTGGTGATGGTGGTGATGATGATGATGATGATGATGATGATGATGATGATGATGATGGCAATAACAAAGGTCATCATCGATGATTTCCTCACTGCCGCGATTGACACAGGCAGCACTATGAGCGATTTTGATGTCGCAAACAAGTGCATTTGTGAAAAACTCCAGCCACCGTCAGCACAGAACAGTTGTTTCGTTTGGCAGAGTTTAGATTGAAGGCTGGGACAGAGAGAAAGAAACTTATATTTTCGACAGCGTCCGGCGCTCTCAAGGTTGAGCCGGAGGAATGGCTACCGGTCATGCAGGGGAGTACGCCGGAAAACTTGCATGTTTCACATGGACGATGTGACAACACGCGCGAGTATGCATAACTCTGTTGCTGCATCAATTTTTGATCGTAGGATCGGTTCGTTCAGCGTCATTTTCGTAAGCTCAGCCTAGCAGCTTCATCGGCATGTGTCTTGTCCTTGATGCTGCAGTATCCTGTTAACCACTGAAAATTCAGCTCATGCCCTTTCTCCGCTAGTTGGTGTTACTTCCGCTCTTATTTCCAGCAATACGTCGTCTACGTCGTCCACGATGTAGAGCGGATAGCGGACATGGAACGTTCCCTTGAAGTTATCTTCATGAATGATATGAAGTCCGCTGCAAAGTGCAGCAAGCTCCTCAGCAGTCGATGCTGTTTAGTAAGAGGTTTGAAACTGAATTCTTACGGCGCTTGCGGGGAAGGGTACAGCTAATGTAGATTCGCCCACAGTTGTAGAGCCATGAGTGTATGGTGTGGGTATGTCTCTCATAGAATGAATAGAGATAGCTGCAAGAAAGGCGCGTACGATAGTCCTACTTTCGCACTCCTGGTACAGAGAGTCCAAATTGTGGTAGAGCCAACAGAATGGAGACAAGCTCCTGCATCTCGGAAGGCTAATGGTGTTTAGGGAGGCTGTCATCGCACGCGGATATATTCTGAGAAAAATAAGTAATGAGTAGGTCTTATGGCAGCGCCAGTAATTTCTGGGATGGAACATCGGGAATGTGAATAATGCGTGCGTTGAGCAATTCCAGTGTCCTGTAATTTGGGACTGAGCAATCCTGTGCTTTTATTGAAACGCGTTATTGAGAAAATACCCGTATACTTTGCATGGCTCGCAATTTATAGAAAATAGGTTTTCTGGGGCTGACGGATTCAGGAAGTTATGCTCACGGTTCAGACTCCAGTTTGCCGATTCGTGGCTGCCTCCATGGCGGACGCTTGGCTATCCTCGGATCACAGATGCACTCTATGCGTTGGTATCTTCGCTCGGCACGCCCACGAATCAAACGTAGTCGCACCAACTCCACGTCGGATTCTGAGAATGTTGGAGAGCATGTTAGCATGCACATCTCATGCTGTGTTGCTTCCTTGATCGCTTGCTCAAGGCCAGAAGACAGGCCTTCGAAACAAGCTTCTTCGATGCTGGTTTTGAATGCAGATCAATCAATCTGCTGACTTTCGCTTGGCACATGACAGCGAGCTAAACCTTTGATCTGAAGGTAGCTGGCGATATAATCACTCCATTGCCTCCCCATATCGAAAAATCACTTAGCCCCTGTGACAAAGCGACGTGACAAAAACGTCCAAGCAGCTCCTGTGCGACTAGACTCGTACAAACGTAGGGCTGCCATTGTTATGCCGGTACCCTCCATGGTCAGATAAAAATGAAAACAAACGCTGGCTTGGCCAGCAGATGTCTTCCCCCAAATGGGTTGGCCGACGTTAGTAAGCATAGACCAGGCCTTTCCGTCTAAGTGTTTTCTGGTCTCTTGCAATCTATGACGTGCCGTTGCGGCCGTCGGCTTCTATGGGTTCTGGAGTGGCGTACGACGCATCCAGACGCAGTGGAGATCAGGAAGGGTAAGCCAAGCCCTTCTTGTTTATGCGTCGAGCCCTCCTCGCGAGCGCGAGCTCCGCGTCGATCATTGTTGCTTTCTCCGCGCCAAAGCGTGAGACACGTACGCAACAAGCGTCGCCTGCTATCGCTCGTGGCACTATCAAAGCGACTTTGAGGGCGATAGGTTTCCAACCACTAGTTTAAAAGCAACGTTGTTACGGAAACCTACTCGTTCTCATGATGAGGCGACACAGGCTGAACAATGTGGGTAAGCACCTGACCAATAAATATGACCTACTGCTTTCCCTGTAGGCCGACAGCACGATTGATACGTTACCGCATGGCCGGAACGGGTTCGATAACTTGGTTTAAAAGATTACGATGACTGGAAAATGGCTACAGTATGCATACTGACGAAAATGAGTCCTCATGGATTTAAGTCTCTTCAAACTCTACAGGATGATCGACACTTCTGTAAGAGAGAGAAAAAAACATTTATGAGTATAGAGAAAAACCGCTCGGTCCTTTATGACCTCTTTGCGAAACGATAGGTGATTATCAGCCATCACTGTACTCGAGGGTTGCTAAGAATGGCCTCAGCGCTTGCTACACTTCTTGGCCACTTTGAGTAGTTGGAAATGCGATATTGGTCAGTAGTTCTTTCATGCATTCATTAGGTACTGCAGCATGGGGCTGATCTGTAGGTCAACCCTTGAAATTTCATCAACCGAAGCAGGCATAGAAACAGACATCAGGCGGGGAGGCTCCTTGGCAGGCTGCATGCATCGAAATGTAGGCCGATCAATGGCGCCGTTAGACTTCTCTGTCTCATACTTTTTCGTCCTTGCAGGTTTACTTGTCACTCGAAGGTACAAGCTGCGTATGAACCGCGCCTAATCTTGTACGCGTTCATCAGCCATTACCCCAACGCCGTTCTGTTTCTGTAGCTTCTCTTGGTTTTGAGCTGAATATTCGCGCTGGATGTAGAAGCACTCTATGTATTCTGCACGGTACACAAAGGTACAATTATTCAAATGTCCTTCTATATGCATTATAAGGAAAGAAACATCCTTTTGGTGCACATTTATCCGTCAGTTTCAAGAACAATATGTTAGTGCTAACTGCTGGCCACACGTACTACATGATCTCTGCAGTCAAGAGCAGGTTCCCATCCGGCACCATGGTCATAAGGCCTGTTGGCTAACACTCCCTAGCTCTGTTCAACACACATACACAAATACAGAAAAACTTTGACAGGGACACCATTTGACAGCCGCCATCGGAGTAAACCGGCAGATCACTGCCTACGAAGGTGGTGGGTTTGGCTACCACCGGCAGCAAGTTGTCTACCACTTTTATTTATATTTTCATTGTTTTCACAGTCACACCAAAGGAAAGTTCAATTTCTCTTATGCTTTTTTCAGCTGCAGTGTTTGGTTTCTGATAGTTTTCACTTCATTCAAGTCACCTAAGAACTTAACAATCTCAGTAATGAAATTCACAAACTAAATCCTCATATTTGCACCTATGCGAGGCACGTATCAGAGGCTAACTATATACTATCGTAGCGAGGTTGAATGCATCAGGCTTTTGCGCCGTTGACACCTTGTATGCTTTCGCTTGCTTCTGCCATTTTCTCTAATGATGCTTAATCCGTATACCTTGCCGTTATGACTGAACATCAAGAACACAAATAAAACGCAAGAATCGCTGCGAGCATGCGGATTTTGGCAATAACTTGCACTTTCAGTTTGTGCACACAAGACATAGAATCCTCCCCCCCATATATTAAACAGACATCAGTGCAATATAATGTATGTGATCCTGCCGGCGTGTGTATGATCGTGTACATACAAACCTGGATGGCAAAGAAAACGAAGGATTGAAGCAGCACCACATGGATACCACATCGCCAATACACTCTGTTTAAGGACGCCGTGCATATAGGCCGAAATTACCATTGTCATGCCTGGCTTGACGAAAGCTGCGACGTAACGCCACCATTGCTTACTCCGCAGCATTCCTGTTACATTCTATGGCAGTTCACTCGATTACCATAATGTCATAATGCAGAGTGCACAGGTCTTGTGCTAAATATGTGACTTTGAATGAAGGGCCTAAGGAGTGGAAGGGTGGAAAGAAAAACGTATAAAACATAATAAGGCAAATTTGGGACGTTGATGTTGATGTGACCTTCAGCTTCTCCTTCTTGACGCCAGGTTTAGCAAGTTTATTCTAGCTTTTAAAATAATTTCGAATACAAGATTTTTATCGCGTGCTGCCATTCGCCTAACGAGCACCATATCTACTCGGTTCGTGTAACGTCAAACAGCAGTGCCTGTTTATGTCTGATGTGGCGGTCGTTTGAATTTGCCCGCACACGCCCACTACGTGGTAGTTGCATAGTGCTGATAAGTACACAATATTTCGAGAATTTCACGTGCACTTGCAGATTGTTAGTTGTAGGGATTTTGGTCAAGCCGCATGCCCGTAACCGACACGATAATAACTACTCGTATGTATGCGCCAACACCGCGGTTCGACGAGGTGCGCAAGGGGCAGTAAGCCGAAAGCAGCCGGACGATAACGACGCGTCAGATAGCCTTTGGGTGTTTGATTTTGTGTTTCATTGATGTGTTTGGTGAGTGCTTTGGATTAGCGAGAGACTGCAAGCCAGCAGCCTCCACAGTGTTCCCCGTGTACGCTGGAAGCAGCCTGTACCAGGTATATAAATCAAGAAGTGCATGTTAAAATCATCTAATCATGGGCAAGACATGAATACATTGAACAGAGGTAGAAGCAGACAATCTGGGTGAGGTAATAAGAGCAGCCGCTGCGAGGTAGCACAAGTGCATCTTTGATATGCAGTTGCAGTAAGTTCCATTTGTTCGTGCTTGAGTACTACGGTGGCCATGTAAGCTGGTGCGCTTGTAGGAAAACATGAATCTGCGCGTGAGAGTACGTCCGTTGGTGTAATTGTGCACGCGTGAGGTGCGCACTTACTTTGGCTCTCGCCGACTTCGACAGGTGTTTTACTATTTTAAAGCACCTTACCAGTGAAAGAACACCGTTAAAAATATGACTAAAACAATGCATCAGGCAAACCATTTGGATGAAGCAACATGTGCGCTTTATGTGAACAACAGCAGCGAATACACTTTATTGCATCGTAAATGCATGGGATCTGTGGCTTCCAGGTCCCTTCCCAGCAGAAGGCATTCACCTACTAGCACACAATGCCAACTCTCAACTATCCTCAGCGGGCGGACCACTGCGCGCCGAAAGTGCGTTCGCGAATGGGCTCCAAATTGGCCAGGATCTGAAGCGGTCCGAAGCCAGGTACTCTTTAATACCTGGTAGCGCAGCGATGCGGTCACAGTACTCCTCGAGAGCCGGATAACCCTTGCTGAAAGTGGTAGGCCCAAGTATCTTGACCACCTGAGAAAAGAAAAAGCACAGCCAGCGTGAAATAACTGGTGAAAACCATTGTCTTCATTCGTATCAGTAAGCGTAAGGATTTAACGTATAATTTCAAGGCAAGGGAGGACGTTATAGTGGAATAAATAAAAGCACCCAGGTTTCAAATTTTCTCCTCTTGTCCGCATTCTAGATACGAGAATACACGCCTTTCACAAGCTAGTACATGTGGTTTGCTATCCACCCAGGGCAATTTCTTTAAATGTCATAGTGTTTCACAGCTACCCCTATTATATCGATGCCTTTTTTCGCCATTAGCGAAAAAGACGTCATTTGAACAATTGCTATTGGTCAAACTTTTTTGGCCTGTGCTCACTTCGCCTGCCACTCGATGTCACAAAACCGCGAAAACTCACCTCGTCAAGAAGATGTGTACGCGTTAAAAACGCAATAATATGCTGGACAAAACTGAAGTTTCTTCTCAATAGCCGGAGACTACCCCCTTCCGAACGGTATAGAAGATGGTTACCCGCCGATCGCTTCGGCACTGGCTACTTGGAGCTGCTCAGTAGGATGAATTTATTTACGTAAAATGAGAAATTTGGCGCGGAAATATACCGCACTGAGACCCTTCCGCACGTGTACGACATCGCTCTGCCAACTTTGCTGAGGATCCATTTTAGCGGCATATTTAGCCCTTCGTTGCACGCCACCCCGATTTTCGACCAGCCGCCGCAAGCTAAATAAAGGAAAGCGGACCAATCGCAGAAGCCTGCACCGCGCTCATCAACCGGTTATGAAGTTTCACTGTGCTGGCTCGATCCCATCGAAACTCACTCTGCTTGAGCGCGCTCCTCGCCTCTTGTCAGCCAGTTAAATAGCAAAATATGCTCAATGTAGGCAATGCTATTCGTTTTGAAAGAAAAAAAGCGATAGCCTCTAAACGCGAAGCGCGTTTCATCGGGCTTTGCAGCCATGCCGCAACCGGCGCCTTTTCTTGCGGACGGAATCGGCAGCCTTCTGGTGCGTGGAGTTCTCTCTCATCATTTTTCTCAGAATTTGTCTCTCCTCTGTCACTTTGGGGCAGTCCTTGGATGTCGCTTCATGGGCTCCGGAGCAATTTGCACATTTCATGGAGTCAGTCTCACAGGAGTCTACCTGATGAGCCCCACCACATCTTCGGCGCGACATAGGATTCTTGCACACAGCACTCACGTGGCCTAGTTTGAAACACTTGTGACACTGTAACGGGCATGGCACATATGGACGCACTGAGTGCCTGCTTTGACCTATGCTGGCAAAGAGTCTGACTCGAAGACCAACTTGATGCACCGGGAGAGGCCGAATCGGTGGATGTCGAGGACTCGCACTGTCGACGATAAAAGAAATCGCAAGTCTTCATCGTTTATGTCAATGTCCACATCTGATACAACACCAGTGCACGTATCTTTGCCGTACGCTAGGAATGAGCGAACTGGGATGTTGCCAACTACTTGAATGCCTTTCAAAGCCTCCAATACTGCCTGAGAACTCACGTCCACTGCCAGAATGTTCTTCCGAGCATTAATGCGGATCTCTCTCACATGTCCTAAGGCTATTCAATCGAAGTATTTGGTCAGCGATTGTCTGTTCAACGAATTCAAATTCGTTCCTTCCGTAGTTGGGGTGTAGCCCACGGAGAAGACCCATTCGTCACATCTGCTTTTATGAGTAGAATCACTGCCTGCTGACGTCCGGCGAAGCTTGCGCTTCAAGTTTCGCGATTGGACTAGCGTGTAATAACTGTCCGATTCCATCTTTGCCGCTGTTGAGCTGTCAGATGAATCGGGAAACCTATAGTCGGTGATGTCGCGGTTTCCCATGGAAAAGGCTACCGCCGCGGGACTCGCCTTGCCATGAGGGCGCGTAGGTCCTCCGTCCTCTATTCCGGAGGACGACGTCTTCGGGGAAGCTCCTGATATCCAGAAGTCGCACAACTTTGAAGAACCACAGAACAAGGACTGCCATTCCGCACTGCTTCGTCTTCTTAAAAAAAGAAAAAAAAAACGCAGAATCACATCACCGAAGACCAATTTGGAAACCAAATCCTTCGGAATTACGGTATCAAAAAATAAGGCCTGATGCTTAACCAAGCATTTTTTGTAGTACGAGCAAACGCGCCTTTGACACAATATATTATGGAATTAGTACAGCACCATCGGTTCATATGAAGCCTAGACCCCACGTCTGTCTCTTAAGAGAAGTAACAGGTAAATATACAAATAAAAAGCGTATGTCCTAATTTCTCTTGGCGGCGTTAAAGTTGAAATGAAGCTGATGAAAAGGCGCCCTTAGAGAAAACACACTCCGTTAGCTCGCTTGAGCACACTCCTTCCACCGTTGACATCGCAATCGAAGTGATCGCAGCGGAAGGAGATTCGATAAAGCAATACAACGTGGATCACGGCAGCTAATTGAGTAACTCCTTTAGAACCTCTCCTGTCATAAACGCAACAACCAAATTCTTTAAGCTGAAGCTCCTCGAAGCTCCTGCTTATCTACGCACGCCCTCATTCCTTCCCACGGGAATGCCCGTACCTGATCATACCCCATCAACAAAACATTTTCGAACATTTCAAGACGTCAAGCCACCGCCCGATACCCCGTACGCAGCGCCACCCTCCAGAATTCATGTAACTATTAGCGGTCCACGAACGCCGATGATTCGTACTGACCGCTGACCCCGTTTTCGTACTACACTCCTCCCCCCTCTAAACTCCAACTTGCCGTCTCCACCCTGTACTCAATAGACTGTCTAAAGACACCTATACCGAAACGAAAAATGCGGCGTGTGCTTGAAAACGAGACTCCATGTGGGGGTGCCGAAGTGCCGATGCGCTAACGACAAAGTAAGGCGACACAGCCCAAGCGCAACGAACGCGTGAGGTAAGGATGATGATCATGAGGGTATAGCTTTCTTAAAAGAGGGATAGCGCATCACTTTTTTCGTCACCTCGATCAGAGTGATTGAGGGCAAACGAATCAGAATAACGTAGCCGATTTCTACAGCTCAAAGTGGCAGCATCTCTTCTTTTCGACCAGAAATATTTTAAAATTAATTCGCTGATTTGCGTAATCTAACACGCCTCGTATGAGTGCGGATAGTGTTGTCTCAATATACAGAGCTTCCCAGCTAATTTTAGCCGACCTCTTGATCCAAAAAAAGGATTGAAAAAAAAACGCCGTGCAGGACGCGTTGTTTAAGACCTGTGTTCTCCGGTCTTCAAAAGACGTATGTTGGGTAATTTTGGTAACCGAACACCGTTGGTTCTTTAACTGTGTCATGGACCATGATTTTGTATTTATGTTTTCCTTTAAGTAACTTGGCAAATGTTAGCTGGGACACCCTCAATATTCACATACGCGGGACGCACGGGCTTCACAGAAGCGGCGCTAGATGGCGCAGCTTGTCCCGACAATAGCACGTGAGGAGAACGCGGCTGTTCACACGTCCCATACATGATGCGTTTCGCCAGTGGCAAGACAGTGTGTAGCTGCATTGCTCCAATGCTAATAACAAGAACGTCGACATTCATGGTGAGATAGGCTCTGCCGGAGTTTTTTATAGTGAATTTGTTGGCACCGATGCATATTTGCTCTATTTCGCGTTCAGATGTGAAAATGCTGCCGAACCTATTACTTTGATGAAGCAGTCGGTATCATTCATGTTACATTTCTTTTTATTTGCACAGGAGCTTTCGGTAGCCATCGGTACAGTTTATCTCATCCAGTATTCGTAAGAGTACAGGGTGCTTTAGGGGTTGCATATAAGGAGCGGGTATTACGACGTCCTCCTACGAAATCTTCACTGCTACGAAGAAGTGCATAGTGCACAACTTAGTTGTATGCGTGGGTCGAGAACTTGACAACAGTGCCAGGAACATGGATACTCAAAGAGAGAAGCCGCTGTTGGACAAGTAATGTCACTAAAGCTGATGTTTCGAGTCGCCTTGTATACGTCTGTATAGCAACAGCGAAAGCACTCACAGTACTGACAAACACGAAACCCAATGTCGAAGCATTCGCTTCATCAACATTCCTTGTTTTACTACTGTTAATACTAAGTGTAGTTTAGCTTTATATTAATAAAAGCTACTCCATTCAAATGCCCTTGTTGACTTTTGTTGCTGGGCAGCATACATCTTATCAACTGAAGTAAATCACGGTTACAATCTTATACTAAGGCCCATCAGGGCTTTTTAGCGCAAGAGTGCGTACTTGAAGACTCTCATAGACCATGAAGTCCACATAGGTGACGTTCTTTCCAGCTCCGTACGGTCCGTGCTTGGCCAAGTAGACTTCAAGCTGATGGAGCTTGTCAGCCACGTCAGCCAAGAATTGCCGCCGTTTGTCATCCGTGTAGTCTGGGTCATACGACAAGAGCGCTGTATTCCACAACATGTCGAAGGCCTGCGAACCCAAAGAAGGACAGCCGCTCAATAAACGCCAACTAGAAATGTTTTGAGATGTACAAGTGATAGCCGATGTGCATTTATGTGTACTCAAAGATTGCCCTTATTCTTTTTTTTTTCGTTTTGCGTTTCCGTGACTGAATGCTTTCTTGGGGTGCACGCTGTAACAAGAAGCACTCTACAAGAATCGCCACTGCGATTGCGTGGCTGCGTCCTTATTGATGCAGACACAACCAAAGCAGAGGCAACTTCTCTTTGCGATTACAGTGGTGTCTTTGCCTCGATTGTGTATCGTCTGGCATTTTCTAGATTTCTTTGTTTAAATTTTTGCAGCAAAGTTGTTTATTGCTAGGGTCTGGTGGATCTTGTCTCCGTGGACATTGACCAACTATTTTTCACACGTGGGCCGGTCCCAAAGATAGTGGAATACCAGGCCGACCGGCCGCTGAGGGGAAGCCGGCGTGAAGCACTCCCCGTACGTAGGCCGATCCCGAAGACAATGCAATGCCGGGCAGACCCGCGGCGGAGGTGAGGAAGCTGTTACGCACTTCCCATACATCGGCCGATCTCGAAGTTAGTGCATTGCAGCGCCGACCCGCGGTGGAGCTGAAGCAGGCGTTAAGCGCTCCCCGTACGTGGGCCCACCCCGAATACAGTGCAATGCTAGGCCAAACCGCGGCTGAGGTGAAGCAACCATTAAGCACTCTCCGTACGTGGGCCAATCCCGAAGACTGTGCAATGTCGGGCCGACCCACAGCGGAGGTGAAGCAGGCGTTAAGCACACCCCGTACGTGCGCCCATCCCGAAGACACTGCAATTTTCAGCCGACGCACGGCGGACGCGTAGCAGGCGTCAAGCATTCCCCGTACGTGAGCCCATCCTGAAGGATAGTGCAATATTGGGCAGCCCAACGGCGGACATGAAGCAGGCGTTAAGCACTGTCCATACGTGTGCAAATCCCGAAGATTGTGCAATGACGGGCCGACCCACGGTGAAGGTGAAGCAGGAGTTACGCACTCCACATACGTGGGCCGATCTCGAAGTTAGCGCAATGCCGCGCCGACCCGCGGTGGAGGTGAAGCAGGTGTTAAGCACTACCTATAGGTTGGCCGATCCCGAAGACTGTGCAATACCAGGTCGATCCGCGACACAGGTGCAGTTCGCCAGTAAGGGGCCCACATACACAGCTTCGCTGGTCATCCTTTTTCACAGAGTGGAAGGGCAGTTCCTTTTTTTTTTTTGGCCGCCGGAAGCAACTTCTTCGATTAGAAGCGTTTTAAACGTAAACAGCGAGATATGCGCAAGGAGGAGAACGTAAACAAAGAAGCATGAGGGCAAGGAAGTGCTAATCTAAATAAGAAAATGTCGCAGCTTGCTGACGATGAAATGCCTTGTTCGTGTATGTGAGGGGACGGCGCAACGGGTATGCTTTACGAAATAGCAAAGGTACGAGTAAATTGGGTGCTTCCCAGGAAATTTTTTCAATTTGCATGGCCCATTTCGAGGCCTGTAGAAACGCCGCCGTAAGTACTGCGTTCTTTTTCTAACCAAAAGCGTGTAAGGGTAGAGTAGGGCCTTCTTGAAATTCACTGGGCGAAGTTGAATGTCGCAGCGACCAATATGTAACCAAAAAAGCAGTATCAACATTATTTCAATGAAGGTGGACCTGGAACTACCATGCCGTGCAAAACGCACACCGTAAGAAATTTCTGTTAACGAAAATAAACATGTTTTTTGATAAAGCGCTTGCTTGAATACGCGGTTGGGGAAGATTCAGAACCGTGGATATAGTAATAAATACACAAAGGATCCGCAAGTTGCCAAATAGGTCGCAGAAACTCCTATGGTAATGGTGATAGATTAAAATTTGCAATAGAGGACAGCATGCAACAATTTTACGAAAGCCCAGGCGTGCACACAGGCAAAGTACTTGAGTGTTTGATTTACGTATCTATGTTAAAATAAACATTGCAAGTAGTGCAAAATATTTCAGCGTTTCTTTCAGGTTTGAACGTGTAGTAAAAAATTCTATTGGATTTTGAAAACAGTAATTTAGGAGCGTTTATTCCGAGACGATGCGATCCTAGCCGGTAAAGAATTTGCACATGTCCGTGCAAATAAATAGGTTTTTACTTAGGTTCTCGAATAATGTGCTTGCACCATATAAAACATGAAATTGCCCTATTTCGTATTTGTGTATATGGTCTAATCATTCAGACAAGTCATCCCACAAGTGTGTAAAACAAACGGTCACGGTAGCTTGGTTGCTGTGGAATTGCACTGCGGAGCTCGAGGCCGAGCTTTCGATCGCGACTGTGGTGGATGCGTTTAAAAATGCTCACACAGTTTCATTTAGGTCCACGTTAAAAAACCTACTGTGGTCAAAATACCCGCAGTCGCCCACTAAACTGGACGCCTTATAACCAAATTGTGGTTTTGGCACGCAAAATGCCAGCATTTAATTTTTAAATATGTACTCTGCGTAACAGCTGAGCCGTAGTCCGCGATCCACTGTTAGGATAATGCGAAAAACGATAGAGAAGGCACGGCCGCTCGATCCAAAGGCACAAGGTGCGGCCCGCTGCGTCGCGCCTGAACGGCGTCTCGGGCCTAGTTCTCCGTGCGCCCGCTGCGGCGCCACTGCTCGGGGATGGCTGCTGATACAGAGCGCCTTCACAGCTGCATCGGCACGCGCGATCTCCACTCCAGTCAAGGCGTAAATAATGCTTTTTATATTTGGAAATTGCAGATAAAATGTTTTAAGTCGTCATTGGAAGTGCTGATTGCGCCACAAATGCCAACAGATTGTTTGTCACAGGGGTGGAAATCTGTTCTAGGATACGCCTGAACGCTATCTGTGACGGTTGCCCGTACGATGCACGACCGGGTGATGCACTTCCATCGAGAGGTTCTGCTTGAAGCAATCTATCAGTACTATTATTCACTTCTCATGAACACGTGCGCAAAGTAAAAACTTTACATAGGGGAGAACTTGTACCGAGTTTCCCAAGTAATGCAAACTAACTTAGATGAAATAAAAACGCTTATCATTGCAAATAATCATCAGTAGATTGTTTCTCATGAAAACGAAGCATATTGAGTCGTGCTAGAGGTTATCTAAGGAGTGCGCCCCTTTTAACGAAGTTTTTAACTTTTCCTCTCTCTTGCCAGTGTTCCTGACAAGTATGACTCGCCCAACAGCGCCTCCCCCTTCGCCATCCTGCTTGGCATCAAAATCACCTCAGGACCCGTAAAAGAAATTCTGGCTACATGCCTGGATGTCCATATTTAAGTCATTATTTGAAACAAACAATTCAATACAGGTGAAGTTGTCGGAAGTTTACAAGTGCAGCTGCAGCCAAAAAAAGTGCAAGAAATGTTTCAGCCGGCAGCTTAATTGATACTTCTATTGCATTCTCAAAAGCAAGGAAGAAAAAACTACGTTCAGAGCATGATTCTAAGGCGGTCTCTGAAACTAGAGCTTCCACGTCGTCGCTGAGAAACTGCGAGGCACTTTCGATGTTGGGGCTTTCTCCTGAGCTGGCGCAATTATCGCTTGCCTCAACTACTGTGTGATCAGTAAAGTTTCCTCGATGGCGTTTTTTGGGCGGCACATTCTCTTTTTGCAGGTACTGTGGATATTTGCAAAACACGGTCGGTACAGCATTCGGAAGCAGGAGCCTAAGTTTCGTGTTATTTTTATAGTCACTGTCTGTAAAGTGCAGGGAACGTACCAGAGACCTGTCGCTCGGTTCCCACTAGCTTCCTTTTCCCGACACTCCTTCGCGAGAGATATTTTTAGGCACGCTTCTCGACGTTCCAAGCCGCAGGGGAACTCGTGATATTTCGCAGTCGGGTTCTTTTTGGCATTTGTGTCGCAGAGTGGCACACAACAGTTGCGCGGCATCGCGCCACATGAACGAGGCTGGCTACGGCACACACGCACACCGAAGAGCCTTAACAAAACACAGCAAGCTGAGGCAAACTTGCTCATACACACGCACGCGAAAAAGCACGAGATTAATGCATATCGCACGAGGCAAACACGTTCTGACGCGAACCGACTTGCTCACACACACGCACGCGAAAAAGCGCGAGATTAATGCATATCGCACGAGGCAAACACGTTTTGACGCGAACCAACTTGCTCACACACACGCACGGGAAAAAGCACGAGATTAGTGCATAGAGCGCCAGGCAAACACGTTCTGGCACGAGAACCAACGCTCGCTTAGCTCCGACGCGAAGTCGCGAAAGCATCCCCGAGGAGTGGCGCCCTCACCAAGAAAAGCGGTCGCCACTGTAAACTCGGCCGAGACGCGCCCGCCTATTGTCCGCGGCGCGACGTAGCTGGCCGCACCTTGCTTTGCGTCGAGCGGCCGTGGAGAAGGTGACTAGAACATGAAAGTTTACATTGCTTGTGCACATTTCGCTAATTGGCTTGAAAGTAAACATTCATTCGTCGCTTAGTGTACCAAGGTCAACCGTTGAGAGAAAATACTGCCGCTTCTTAACAAGCTTTGACTAGTGCTGCATTGAATAAACTCATGAAATAAATAATAAAGGATTCGGCCGTCACCTCATGCTGAAGCACCTCAACCCGCCGCAACGTTTCTTCGTCCTTTGGTACGAGGCCGTGTTTGCGCCCCAAGTATTTCAGGATAGCCTGGCTTTGCGTCATCCGTACGTCGGCGTCGATCAGGTAAGGCAGGTTCGGGAAGTCCAAGCCGAGCTGGTACTTCACCGCCAGCCACTCATCTCGGTTGGGCTCTGAATCATTGCCGTAAGAGTACCTGCGCAAAGACAGCAGCGGTCGATAGTGAGTTCCAGATAGTCGTACTGACAATATTGTGGGCGAACGTCTGCAAGAGCGGTTATCGCTGTAGTTTTAACGCAATAGCATTCTTAGGGTATTTCACGCACTTTCCTAGGGTCAGCCTTCTATGTATGTATGTCTGTATTTAAGTGAGTTTCCGCTTACGTGGCTCACTTGGTATTCCGTGTACAAATGCAAGGCGCATCAGGCTTGCTGAGGGACAATTGTTGGAAAACAACCAAGGGTCCCACCTGAGCCACCCAGTATGTGGCAATGTGTACATATATGCCGCTCTTCAATAAACCTTTTTCGCGTCGCCATGTGCTAGTCTTCGTTAGACGCGGCACTCTTCGACGAAACCCTTTGACCTCGAAATGTTACACCTTTAACGCCGGGCCACTCGTTCTGTGCTCGTTTTCAGTGAACCTCATTATTGCCAAGTTAGGTCAATGGGTACGGTCCAGTAGGGGCGTGCCGTTCTTCAATGAAAGTATTTACGCTAACTTGGGGAACTAGGTATGTGCTACAGGGAATGTGCCGCTTGACAATGACGAAACAGTGACTTTATGTTTCTCCGATGCTGAGCGGAATCAAACCCACGTCACAAAGGCTCCTAACGGACAGTAACGCCGTGCTTTGTCAGGCTGCTCCACAAATGTATACATAAGTGCGGCTTTTCAATGAATGTCTTTCACGTCAAAGCTTTAGTAAGCTGCCCCATAAGTTCACTGGGTATGTGCCAGACTACAGTGAACGTCTCGCTATCTTGAGTCAATGAATATGCGCCACTGAGTGTGCCGCTAGCGAAGGAACGATTGTCAGCGTTCGCAGGCATAGCCGCGCAGTACTTCTCGTCTCGAAGGCCACGCGTAGACTTCTCTGCAGTACTACTACACTCCACTTCAGACATCACGTGCAAGGGTGTGGAAGCTACGAAAGGTGTGCGGTGACGAAAATGTATTACTCCGCGCGTTCTGGCCATGCCTCGCTGCACGGCAAAGGGTGCTGCGACGGGCTGCCAATAAGAAAACCTGAAACTAAACGGAATGAAAAAGAAATTGATGTAAAACAACGCATTAAATAAGCGTATACCACAGTTTGTTCGCTTCTAAGGATTAAAACGTTCGTCGTTCAATACTGAGCATCTATAAAGAACAGTTTCGCACAATTCCGATTCATAACAGCAAACTACTACTATGCGCGTACGCAGCCACTACAAAAAGTCTCTCTAGCCTCCGCAGCGTTGCACCTGATATCCGAAACGAAGTATAGAGCGCGTAGCCTGTGCAGTAGGAAGGGCGAGGGAGGGGCTGCCGCATTAGGCGTTTTAAGCGTTCGCACACACGGGCGCGCAATGTATTTCGGAGGTCACGTGCATAATTCGTAATGGTGGCTCCAGATGGCGTCGAGTGTTCTTAGGGAAACGAGAAAAAGGAATCTGACTACAATACAAGGCCCATACCTAACTCGTTTCGACGCGACGAGTTAGGTGTCATTAGGTTGTGTCGCTATATTGATTTATTGATCAACGCATTACTGTCGACAGTCGTCGTGGCATGGGTTCTGTTGAATTTCTCTACACTGGAGCTAAAAATAATTCATGGCCGCCGACTTCATAAATTTTGATATTGAAGTAGAGCACTCTTGCCCTACAAGTTTGTGGCGCCAACACTTCGAGGATAAGAAATATGAGCAAAAACTAAGGAATGCGCAGCGATAATTCGAAGCGGAAGTGGTTTGCGTACACCTCGAGGGGGAGCAAGCTATAATATGCCACTAATAATCAGAGGCAAAAGAGAGTACTAGATGTCGTAGTTGATATTAAGACTTGATAGTTGGACAACATGAGGAGTAAACAATTGGGATTGGGACAAAGGAGTTATACACCCACATTTCTACTGCATTATCAAAACGGTCGTCAATGTACGGGAAACTAGAGACGTGGTTCGACCTCGTTTCACCGCCCCGCCTGGGCCAGGCCCGTCACTTGCAGTTGGTGAGCCAGACCTGCCCGACGATGGCACACCCGGACAAGGCCCCACATGTTACACCCAAAGCCCGATCCGATCAACCACAAACGAACACGCCTACATCCTGTCATGCAATGGTATAGTACACGCTTAAAGACAGTCTAAGCGCTGGCAGATAGGAACTGGCAGCTGCTGCGATAACTGTTGCTAGTGATGTTTTCTGCTAAAAAAATGCTTTCTCGATCGCACCGGGCTGGCGCCGGCGAGCGATGTGATGCAGCAAATGGCGTGCGGCGTACCTGACACAAGTTGATATAGTGCGTGCACCCCATTAAGTGCCGTCTGCTCTATGACGTCGCTTGCCAGTATTTGCACAATACGATCGAGATGCGTGCTTCGCTTCCTGTCGCTTCCATTTCTGTATTGAAAGCAGGCCCACCCGCATATAGCGGCCCTGAATAACTCTCGTCGAAGCGGCAAAGAACGCATTACTCTTCATACAGTTACACTAGTACACAAGGGCTGTCACTATTTTCAAAAATAAGCCGTTAATGGTAGGTTAAAGAAATCTGGTGTGAAATAAAAGTAAATGCAGGTGACACTATATGCCAAGCGTGCAATAATCTTGTTGTGGCTGGTATTAAAGAAAACTCATCATTTCTGTGAAAAGTCTGCTGCATTGTCACCGATTACGAAATATAATTGTGTTGTTCGCTTGAAATGCAAGCAGGTGACGCGTCAATTTAGCATGACAACTGTAGACGAAGAACCAAGAGCGGTATTAAGCCCGTATTTAGGTGTTCACAATAACAACAGGCGCTTTTACCTGAACGAAATGAAGAACAAGACTACTTATCCACACTTATGACTCTACTGAGGCGGGTATATATATGCCCGTGCGATCTGATCAAGCAAGTGGGATGTTTTGAAAATCGTATGATAGCTGCCGCGAACAACTGACTTCAGAAACTACATTGCCACTGGCATTTTGTTGGTTATGTGGAGGTCGTAAGCGAGTCCGCGACTTCACATCAGGCAGTAAGCGAAAACCCATGCAGCAAACTGAGCTATCCGCTTTTTACTGTGTGTTCCTGCTTCATTGTGGCATGTATAAGGGAAGAATGTTATTTTGTCAGGAAGGGTGAGGGGGGAATTGGTGGTAATAAAGGCAGGCGCCTGATGAGATTTTCCAACTCGCTACCCTTACAATGAGGTATATATATATATATATATATATATATATATATATATATATATATATATATATATATATATATATATATATATATATATATATATAGATAGATATGTGTGTGTGTGTGTGTGTCGTTAGTAAATAATTACCAAGGTAATTATTCAACTTTTCTAATTAGGTGAATAAGCTTCAATTTCAACAGCTGTACTCACGCACAACTTCCTTTGGCTATGAAGGGAAAGCTACTGAGGCAAAGCGCACCCAAATGACATCCATTCTGAAAAGAGTCCCGCGTCTTCATCCCCGTTAATTTAAACTGGGAAAAAGAAAGCATTAACACCTTATCAGCAACACTTAAATAAGACAAAACACACCACTCAATGTAAAAGCTTACTTATGTCGCAGTTTTTCCCTTCCTCGTCTGGGCAAACGCGAAACCATCGAACGTGGAAGCTGCCTCGATTCGCCGTCTCTTCCGAGCAACCAAAAGCAATGTCAAACACTTGCGGACTTCTTGGCGTGATAACCACGCGAAGAAGCTCCGCCCATGTAGGTTTCCCTACATAGCCACAGAAAGTTGTGCGCGAATATAGTAATGTCTGCCTCTTCGTATAATCCAGCTCAAGGGCAAGAATTTTGCTACGTGCCACAGGCGATCTAAAAAAGATCCTTAAAACAAAAATGATTAGCCTGTATAGCATGCGCATAAAGTAAATGGTGTGTGCAAGTAAATATTTACGCTCAAGTGTTCTTTTCCCATTGTTAAAAAGTGATAGTATGCGAAGGGCTATTTTCTTATGAGATACCAGAGATCAGTACTTTTGAATACAAAGGTGCAATTTCCACCTACAGGTAATTTTTTTAATGCCCTGATGGCGTGTCTCTGAAAGTTGAGAATGATACAACGGTTAGAGGACACGTGGTCGCCCAAAGTAAAAGCACATGCTTTATATGAGAGTAAACTAAGGAATATTAAAGCTGCGTTTTAACTCCGGATGACATCGAAGTTTTGAACCTGTTTAAAACACTTGCAGAGCTTGCTATTCTCTTGCGTATTTATCGAATGTGCTATGACCCCAACATATATCCATCGTATATACCACACCAAGGAATTTCATTCAATGTTCTCGAATTAGGAAGGTGCTCTGAAATGTAAGATTGAAGCCATGTTCAACAGCCTCGTTTTTGTGCGGAATATCACAAATTTTGTGGTCACAACGTTAGGTTAAAGCCTAGTGAATTTCAACCACAATTCAGGCTCATTTAGCTATTCATTAGCCGTATTTGGTATTACGGACAAGTTTGGTCCCGTAAGAGACCTTTAGTAACGTGTGTGTAAATAGTTGATGTGACTGTTATGCCTTTGAACTATAACAATAATGAAAAGTAAGCGCGAAACAGTACGCGAGATGGATCCCTGGGTGACCCCAGCAATTACACAAAACCAACGAGAGAAATGAATTGAACAGAGTGTATTTAAACGTAATGCCAAGCTATGTGCTAAGAAATCGAGTGCTGCTCTCCTTTTTCCGTAGTGTTGCATCTTCCTCAAAAGAACATCATTCACAAAGTTTAAAGTTTATCGTAAATGAAGAACAAACCCAAAAGTCTATATTTGTCTTCTTTATTATCCATCAGATCTTGCATTGTAGTGCAAATTCAGTATTTTTTCTCGAAAGGCAAGCTGGTATTTGGAGAATTTGTCGGTGTCAAGGAATCTCATTAGGCGATGGTCAAATATCTATTTCGTAATTTTCGCGCATACAGAAACGACCGAAATAGCCATATAATTATCAGGTCATTATTAACTCGAGCCTTTTAAATATGGCACATACGCGAGCTGCCGTCGCTTAACAGGGAAATGTGCGGTGCTAAGCACATTGTTGCATTGTGGGTGAGCGAGCAAGCGATCACCGCAGCAACTTCCTTGATGGAGCTAACTGAAATATCGTCAATACCTGGGGCGTCGTCATTACGTAAGGAGAAGATAATGTAGATTATTCTCCTCTCGCCACAACTGGATAGAAATAATGAGTTGAAATTACGGGAGCTTAAATAGGTTAAGGCGTCCGGGCTAGGGCTACTCTTGTAATTGTTGCACCGGTGGTTAAGAACAGATTATTAAGTTTATTGGCCAACTCATTTCTGTGTGGTCAGCACCATTCCCATGTGGTGATATCAGGGGTGATCTGTATTGTGTGCCGAGCGATCAATTAGGCATAGTCCGTGTTACTTTTCATGGAACTTGCTAAATTACTGTTGATCACGTGCTAGCATAATGTCAGCACCGAAGTTATCTCTCACTTTTTTATACTCGTGCAGGATTGCTTTGTCATCGGCTTTAATAAATTGCTCAAATATTTAAATTTATTACTGATCCTTTTGTAGAGTGATGCAGCTATCGAACGCTTCCTCGACATTTTATGTTTCTTCTTAAAACGCTCCGGAAATGTTTTGTACACATTTTTAAGCTAGTGAGACAGTCGTCACAACATTTACAGTTGTCTTTTCCCCCGAGAACATCACTGCAGTTAGATTGTGTTATCAATCGTCGAAGTAAGCTAGACTATCTCTGTCAATTTTCCTCTATTTTACGGTTTTACCAGATAAACAGCAATAGAAACTGCTTTTGAATGCTTACGAGCTAAATATCCGAATCCAAGCGTTTGTAGCGGTAGTTTACTGGGCTTGTCGTTAATTCGAAAGAGGTTCACATTCTGACAGTGATATTACTGCACTGTATTGCATTAGCTATTGCTATTCTAATGTACTTTAACTACACATTTACTTTAAACAACCAGGGTATTTTAGTAAATTACTGCACTACCCTGGACTTTTTCATTAAAAAAGATAACATATGATCGGGCGACATCGCGTTATTTTCTCTCTAGAGCTGCTTTTCCCACCAGCACCCAGCGACTCTCAGTGTGTTACGCCAGCCCAGCACCATTGCAGTGCTAGGCTGTCATGTGTGGGGATGTGCGGCTCTCACGCGTCTCTTGATGTTGTTTTCCCCGCACGGCCTATGTAATCTGTCTTCGCCGCGTGGCTTTACGGTGGCGATCGGTGTGGTTGCAGAAAAGTACGAGAGATGGGGCAAGGTGTTGCGCTTTTAACGGCGCCTATAGGCGGGGTTACTTGGTCTAAACAGGGAGAAGGCGGTTCTTGTTTGGCTTGGAGTAGGCGAGCGATGCGGGCTTCGCGCGCATGCGCTAATCCATGCTTTTGCGAGACCGTCTCGCGAGGCCTAGAAGCAGGACAATGGAATGGACGAACACGATCGTTCGACCGCGCCACCGTTCGCATGAGCGTACACGCGAACAACCAGGCGTTGGTTTTTATCATGGGGCGAACATATTCGCTCGATATCCGGTCGCGGTGAGTCGGTCTTCCTAGATTTGTCGCTCGCCAATCGGCATGTTCTGTCGTTAGCGATTCGCCTGGAAAAAAAAATTATGGGGTTTTACGTGCCAAAACCACTTTCTGAATATGAGGCACGCCGTAGTGGAGGACTCCAGAAATTTAGACCACCTGGGGTTCTTTAACGTGCACCTAAATCTAAATACACGGGTGTTTTCGCATTTCGCCCCCATCGAAATGCGGCCGCCGTGGCCGGGATTCGATCCCGCGACCTCGTGCTCAGCAGCCTAACACCATAGCCACTGAGCAACCACGGCGGGTCGATTCGCCTGGAAGGCATTAGTGTATGAAAGATGCAATAAATGTCCTTGTGATTGTTTACGCTACTCGGTTGTTCGTTTGTCCCTAGAGCACGTGCGAGAGACCCACACATGCCAGCGATGAGCGGCGTCGGCTTCCCTCAAATCGTGCGCATGCCGCGGGGCAATGATGTCTTCAGCGGCGCTTACAGACCTTTCCGTGAATGCAGTATAGCGAAGCTGGTAGTGCGACTAAAGAAAGCTCGTAAACATTAAATACCCATTTACATGGTGTCCAGAAAGAACGAGGTCATTCGCCGAGTTCGTATAGAAGGACATTGGGGTAGGTACATTTTGAAGTGCGTGGGCCGATTCTCGACCCCCTTCCCCTAAAGAACCATGCTTGGTGGTAGCAATCCTATAGTTGCAACAAAAATGTGGACCGGGCTGTTCGTTACCCGTACTGAAAAGTTAAAGTGTGAACTTCTATCACTGAATTTCCAACAAATTATTTCTACAGGGTGCTGAATATATCGCTGCGCGTGTTCAAAAAATGATGTTGGACTCACCGCTGCACTGCTCTTGCTCAAATATAGCAGAACGATCGCATTTTGTTATCGGCTTCGTTTGGCACGATTATTCGCCTGTTTTTTGAGACAAAAATTAGAAACTGTTTTCGCCTATGGGAAAAATGGCGTCTGAAAAGCCGGCCCTGGCGCAGACTTGTGTCGTCGCATGCCGGCAGCAGCAGGAAGGAGCTGCTTTGTAGACGAAAGGGCATCTTGAAATCGACTGCTTGCGCGGCAGCAGCTCCTTCCTGCAGCTTCCGGCAGCTGGCGACACAAGTCGGTGCCAGAGCCGGCTTTTCAGACACTATTTTTCCCATAGGATAAAATAGTTTCTCATTTTTAAACAACTGGAGACTAATTGTGCCAAGTGTTATACTAAACGAAGCCGACAAGGAAATGCGATCGTACTGAAAAATTTGAGCAAGAACAGTTTAGCGGTGAGTGCAAAATCTTTCTTTGAACATGCGCAGCGAAATATTCAGCACTCTGTACAAGCCTACCAGAGCTGTAGAAGGGTTTACTACGAACTACGCACGTAGTTTGCCCAATATGTTGCAGGAACCGAACGTGTCACAACGTTTAATGTATTTCTGGAATCGGGAACATCTTACGCGGGCTGCGTGCACCAAGTGTCGACACTGTCACTTAATGCTTCTGCATCAAATTGCTTATGCAAGCGTCTCAAACCGGGATGTCATATGTGACCATTATAGAATGTTTCCCGCAGCACTAAAGCAGATGTACCCGACAGGGAGTTCACATTTGGTAGAAATGGGGCGCTTGTTAGGTGTAACGACTTGCCCCACTTTATGTTTTCCCAGCTTATATAAAAGCTTAGACATCGAAATGAACGGCGCCACAATGCATGGCAGCGCCAGGCCAGCACGCCTGGAGCCGCAGCGCCGCGTTTAGCCCTAGCGGCGTGCGTACAACGAACAGCCATATCCGCCAGTAGAAACACGCCACGTGCTTGACACTTTTGCATCCTAGCCACCCTATGCCTGTCATTTCTATGACTACTCGTCTTGCTAGGCCTACGCAATCACCGAACAACCTCAGACATTCGACGCGCTAGGAGCTCATAACTATCGTTCCAGGTGATTTTAGAGGAAGCAAAAATTCATGTTTAACACCACTGGCTCTCAAAGATATTGAGAGCGTAGCCATCCCGAGAACTCAGGCTGAAGCGTGAGCAATGCAATGCCGCCATGTTCCACAGCACTATTCCTTAGTGTACGTAGACGTTACGTACGTTAAACCCACCAATTAATGTGGGCTAACATATCGTACGTAACCGAAGGAGGGGCGTAACGTACGGAGCATGCGCTGCGACGAAAACACTATTTCATGTACGTTATGTGCCTAAGATTCGTTGCACATGCTATTCTAAAACACCAATTTTTACGGTATGAAAAGCGAATATATACAACGCCTAACATATCACGTACATATAGTAGCATATGTAACGAGGAAAGTCAACACTCTTTAATCCCGCCTATAATCACACAGGTTCGTCCTGAACTATATTCTGCTGCGCATGAATATAGCCTGTGCTGCCCCCGCACCTGCGGCAGTGCTGCAAGTTCCTTGTGACACAAGGTATAGACCACGCATGCGGGTTGTTTTTCATTAGGCCTATAAGAATCCGAATACATCAGCTGTTCAACGCTACGTGCATGTTATCTTTCTTTTTTTTTTACTTCTGCCGCTTTTTATCAATTCAACAGCAAGCGCTGGCGGGATCTTTGGCGAGATGTCGCTTTCAGGTTGTGTTGATATTGCTAGCTAGTTTGTAAGAGCTCAATTTGCGACACATCATCATGTTTCCCTGTACTTGGCGATCCGGTCTGTTCAAGTGATTGGCAGGCTGGCCTATTAGGCTTTCATTTACTGGTGTGTGTAGTGTGCACTGTAGACGTTGCAAATTTGACGGTGGCGACTTTGAAGAGTTTTTGCACGATCAATGATGGGGTGAAATACAGAATTGCCATTAAACATTCTGACACTGTTCGTTAGCTTCAGACCCACTCCAAAAAGTCATTTTTATTCTCGTGGACAGCGTTCTACGCCGCCCGCTCAATCATCACAGCTCCAGGGTGACACCGTCGAGCGAAAATTCGCAGCCCCTCCGGAAAGGCGAAGCACCGATTGCGAAAGCAAATTAGTAGACTAAATTATGGGGTCTTACGTGCAAACACCACTTTCTGATTATGAGGCACGCCGTAGTGGAGGACTCCGGAAATTTCGACCACCTGGGGTTCTTTAACCTGCTCCTAAATCTAAGTACACGGGTGTTTTCGCATTTCGCCCCCATCGATATGCGACTGCCGCGGCCGGGATTCGATCCCACGACCTCGTGCTCAGCAGCCCAACACCATAGCCACTGAGCAACCAAGGCGGGTAAATTAGTAGATAGCTGTCCGACGTCAGAATAGTAGTTTTATCGGCTGTATGAACTTGTAAACATTCCCTTACTAAATAAATTAACAAGAATAGAATGCGTAAGCGTGACTCAAGGAGCACGTAGAAAGAAATAGACACGGAGACAGCACGGTCTTTGTGTGTGCGCTTCTTTCTACGTCCTTGTCCAGTCGCGCTTACTCATTCTCTCATGGATTCAAACCAACTAGCCCGTCAACTTGTTTAAACTAAATTAACCAGCACTGGGTCACGCGCGCACAGGTAAACATGAACACACATCACTCGATGACACCGTAGCAGCCGCCGGAGAAGAACGCCCCTCCTCCCTCGCCTCAACCCCGGGCCTTGCGCGCTACAGGAGAGGGCACGCATCTGGGCAGTGTTCCTCTCTCGGACACGCGAGATTGAATCGCGTTTGCGGGCTCATCCTCACGCTTTCACTCATACGGTACATCACGGCGGCGGCGACGGCAGAAATCCGCCTGGAGCGTCCATATAATTGCTATCGTAATAATAAATTCCAAAAGAGCGGACACTCTCATAGAGCCCAGAGGCCTAATCGACTCTAGCGCACCGAGCCGCCGGCATTAATACTTGAGCCACACTTCCGGCGTTGGTTTCGGGCGCGCGCATTTTGAACGCTAGCTGGAACGTGTTACGCCTGCTGCACTGATCGGCGCAGCAGTTTTATTGCTTCTACAGCTGAACCTTGCCTAGTCTTGGTACGGAATAGTTTTATTAATGAGTAAAAATGGCGGCGAGCCATCTTTGCAAGCCTCCATAGAATATTTGTCATGTGAAATTTGATAAAGACGACAAACCCCTTGTGAAATTATTAAATTTTTATTTTGCTGTATATAAATGCTCGTACCGGGCATTTTGTGTATTCTTCCAACGTTGCGGCACCAGGTGAGCAGCAGTACTTCGCGTACGGAGCTCCACCGAACGACGTCAGCTGAAAAAAGGTGAATTACGACTTGTGTCATATTGGTATTTGGACCTTCATGAATACGGCGCGTAGAGGCGAAAAGCGCAAAACTGCTGAATTGGCGGCATTACAAATAAAATAAATTCGCTTTTACATACGTAGCGTGGAACACACCCGACACATCCCAAGCAATATAATACAATATGAAGCAAAAATCGTATTTGCAAGCATTCGGCCTTTCCAGGGCGTTATTTACTGCACATTAAGAGCACAAATAAGCGGGTTACTGCGTGTTTCCAAAACAACTTGGCTTCAACCGACGCGATAGTACGCTACATATACAAAGAAGTGGCCACAACGCAGGCTCTCCACCAGGCCATGCTAGACGCTCGCAGAATTGCTTCTACTCGCACTCAAGGCAAATGCTTGGATGCAAAGCCTGTTTTTGAGTCGCTCAGAAGACAGAATTTTCGAGTTACAAGGTCCTGGTGTTTCAGCTCCTTGGTGTTAGCTTTTGTGCGTTCTGCCGGCATAAGCAACATACTCCCGTGTTATCACTGTTAGCAATCGCTCGTCGTGATTTCGATAAGCGTGAGTACCAAAAAAACGTATATGTTGCGGCAGGGCTACAAAAAGCATCACAAATATGTCCCACTAAGATTCAGCACACACCAAAATAACTGTCACAAAGCATGAGCTGTTTTTCGCTAACTGCGTCACAATGACAGGTGCGGCAAGCGTTCGCTCATCTGTATCCGAAAAAGCTAGAGAATCACAATAATGTTGGGATCAGAGAAAGGTCGCGAACTTGTGTCAGGTAGATTCAGAACACGGAAACTGCGTCACACGGCCGAGCTACTTTTCGCTAACTGCGCCACAAAGCCGGGTGCAGCAAGCGTGGCCAAAAGCTACCCAGATAAGTTACAATAACGCAGGGGCCCGTACAAATTGTCGCAAACATCTCCCAGTGCGAGTCATTAACTCAGAATAACTGCGTCAAGACGGCCGAGCTGTTTTTCCCTAACTGCTTGACGAGTTTGGGTGCGTGCCGTAAGCCTAAATGACATGAAACGCGTCGCAGACTGTCAAACGAAATTTCTCACCTTGCCGTAGTGCGATAACGCAGTGGTGGCCAGTTGAAATGCCGAAGAAACGCAAGAATGTGGCGGGAGCCCAACAAGCCAGGCTACACAAAAAAGAAAAGACGAGAGGCGGGTCGCCAAAGAGGCGACATGCAAACTTCACATGTGCAGCCGTCCTCGCTCGCTTCGGTGGCGTGTCAGGCGCATGACACATGCATCTGGCGCGTCTGGTGTGCCGTTAGCTTGTTGCTAGGTAACGCAAGAAAAAAAGAAAGTCACAAAGTATAAGGTTATTTATGCGCGAAGCTTTTTAGTTTTAGCGCTAAGAATAAAATAATGAAACAATGTAGGTTAACCTCTTTCGAATTGTTTTTTGCGGCGCTCGCCGCAGCTAACGGACGGCATTTATGCTGCCGTGACGTGTTTCCTGTTGCCCGTTTACGCCGAATCTCCCCTCTTGTTCTATTTCTTTCTCTATGGTTACACCCTCGATCAGCCCATTTCTAATTTCGTAATGGTTGATTTCAGCAGAAGGTGTACGTGGAGCACGAATTTCACGATTGAAGTTCAAGTCACATAAAGGCGCTAGCGTGAGTCTCCCCATCAACACACATTTTAATAAGAACCGTTGGAAATTATTCCGCACGAATGCATACATTCTCAAGAAAATTCTCAAGCTAATATCTGGTTTTCGCAGTGAAAGCTCTGCGGTCTAAAAGCATGCGAACACATAGAGTATGTTGCCAGTAAGCTTGAGATTGAAATCGCGTTCCCGGCGCCAAAAACATTTAAACGTTTTTGGGGAAAAAATAACGAAGTAGTGAAGCTGACAAAGAAAAGGCAGAGAGTTTAAGAACTTGAATCACGCAGAGCGGGAACTGTTGTATGATGCACCTTGCAGGTAGCTCACTATCAAACATCGGTTTACTTTCTGGAGAGCTTCACCGGAGGTGTGCAATGCGTTTGTGTAAGGCAAACCATTATGCGCGCTCCGCGACCTTGCGCGATGAGAGCAGCGAAGCGATGAAGACGACGAAGAAAGCCAGGCGGCAACGATGATGACATGACATTGATTTATTATGCCCCACGAAAAAAATGTTTTAACCTCTTTCACTATGATCTGGCCTAATCCAAATGGTGGTGTACTGGGTAAACTGGACCACAGGTAGCACGTGCTCCCCCGGAGATTAAGTGCCTAGAGGTGCGTGACGGTCCATGCTTGGCGTCTCACAGGAGACAGTCCACCGCTATCAATGCAGCACGTGTAAACCATTCTAGATATTCTTTAGTGGTAGTCTAGGTACCCTGTGCGTCTAGGTACGATGTGCGAAGTCAGTTCGTAAACTGACTTCGCACATCGGTACTTTCGTTCAGCGTGACAGCCGAGTCCACGAAGTCGCTATCACTCCATAATGAATTCTGTAAATTTGGATGCGCACGCCGGTTTAAGTTTCACGCTGCGTAATGCACTTTGTATTGTGCCTTGTAAGCTATGTGATAACTTACCTTGGTATATGCTGTCGATCACAGATAAACATTTGAGCCAGTCGATGCGTTCGATGTTAGTGTTTTGGGACCCAGCTTAAACACAGTCTTTTCGCCAGAATAGTGGGTAGGAGTGACGCCCAGCAGTGTAGATTACTTCAGCGAAATTGACCAGCCAGTGAGAAACAACACTGACGAACACAATGCTGCGTAAATTCGGCCCGGATCTTAGCACTAGTGAACACATGATCACTCCCATGGGCTTCAATATCGTTAACCATTCAAAAGATCTCGCGAGAAACCATAGTACAAGAGTGAAATCACAGCTGCTACGGTGCGCCATGTGGTGTAAAAATTGCAATGCAGTCGTTCAAAAAGCAGAGTTATCTGTCGGAATCGAATAATATAGAGCTTTCGCGTTCTGTTTCTTTTTTTCTTGAACTTGCCCAGCGTGTGCGGTATGCATTGAAGTATGCACTGCATTTTTCCTACTTATAGCGTTCTTTTCCACTAAAACCTCCAGGTCAGCGCCAGCAGTATGTGTCAATGTTCTCGATCCATCTTTTCAACTGCGAAATATGAATAATATGAGGTGTGGGCTACAGAAAGCGCACATGAGAGCAAGCAAGCTCAAACGTTGCCTGATGACTGAACGCACCACTCCTTCGGGCAAGCTTTTCTCACGTGGCTTGCACGATTCGGTGCTCTGATTGCGAATCGATGCAGTGGACATTTGAGCAGGCAGGTCAGGGATCACAAATTGGTACCCGCAAATGTGATGCACCTGAAAATTTTCTCGTTGAACATGCCCAAAAACGCGTCACAAGATGAGCCGCTCCAACACGCCTACAGTAGCCACAAATATTCTGAGAACGATGCTCAATCTAGAACTTTCACCCATCCAAACTCGCAAGAAAGGCAATAGACAGGGCCACCTAGCACACTTTGTCGGATCTACTCCCAAATTTTGCGTGCTTTCTTTAGGACTATTCAACATTCTGCGTAGCCAGTCCCTACTATGGACTGGGGATAGGATCTGAAGGGATTTTGTTTTGCATCTGGTCCATGACAATAATTATACCTGACCAGATGGCATTCTGGCAAACTGACGATTATGTAGCAAAATTTTCCAGAGTACAAGCTGACTGAAGGCCGCTTATTCCATTTAATTTTATTGAACGGAAAATGGCATACAGCGTTGAATAAACAGGATAACTGATGCTCAAACAATAATGCAATGCCGCGGCAAATCACGGACTAAAAATTATGCAGGTCCCACGCACTGTGGGAATCGATGTAAGCGAAGCTTTTCATGCTGGATGCTTTGATTGACGATAATTAGCGGTGATGTTGACAGCTACAGCTTCATTTCATCAACGTTTAGGCTAACACGAGAGTGGTGAGTTGATGTTAAATGTTACTTTGTGTGCACCACTGCTGTTTGTCTGCGTAGTACACAGAACATACAGGAAGAGGTGTTCGCTTGAGGCGTCGTTGTGCGCCATATTTTGTAACGTCTGAGAGGGTTGAGCGGTCATTTCCTCACATGGCACACCACACTGCGGCAGAAGTATTAAGCTTGAATTGGAATATTGGACTGCACGTTCCAAAACCACACTCAGATTATGAGGTAAGCCGTAGTGGCGGGCTCCAGATTAATTTTGACACCGTGATGTTCTTTAACGGGTCCCAAAATCTAATTGCACGTGCGTTTTCTATTTCGGTCCCGTCGAAATGCGGCTGCCGCGATTGGGATCAAGTCCGCGACCTCTAGCAATACCATAGCCGTAAAGCTAACGTGGTGGGCCAAGAAGTTTTGATTTGACGCTTCCGTAGTGTCTCCTGGACTTTGCGGTGGGCTTTAAATATTGCGGCTCTGCTTCTGCACGCCCTGCCTAAGTTGCCTGCTTGACGTATTTGCATGGCGTTTATTTTTCAGAAATAGCAGCAAGGTACTGTACCATACCTTGAACTTAAGCTTATCATGTTTCCCCGCAACCGCTGTTGTGAAGTAGTGGCGTTTCTTTGCCTTCTCACGTCACGTCCCCCCTCTCTTATATGGGAACTGCCTCGTCTCCTCCCTCTCCTTCTTCTCCTCTTTTTCTCCTGTCTACAGTTCTACCTGCGTCCCCTCTGGCCTCGCACATTAGTAGAAAGGGAAGCGCTGCAGTTCTGCAATGCTTCTCAGGGGAGTCCGGGATAATTACAGCTGCCAAGCGGCTAATGTGGCGACGGCCAGAGAGCTCCAGCGGGCGCTGTGCACATTCGACGCGGTGGGGTGCAAGCCAGTTTCTCCCGTCGACTTTCCTTTCTTAGTAGCGCTTGTTATTGATATGCACGCTCTGAACCACCCCCCGAGGTGGTGTTCGCGACGGTAGCCCACAGCAGCAGCAGCAGTAGCAGCAGCAGCAGCAGTGGGAAAGCCGAAGCAAGAGGCAAATAAAGCTTCGCTTAAATAACCTCGTGCGTCAAATACGCAAGACAACCGATGCAACTCTTGCATGAAGGCGAAATGCATCCGCAAAGTAAGGAAATCGCCCGAGCCGCCACCTGTGTCACGTGGTTCTTTTTATGCTCTATCGTTACAGTGGTGCAAGTGTGTAGACAAACAAACTGAAATGATTATTACCTCTTGTCCTCGTAGGCGATGTGTGCATAGGCCAGCAAGTAGCGGATGGACTGAGCGAGACCTCGGATGTCCCAGTAACCGAGAATAATCGGTGCCATTGTTTCTGGCTGATCGCTTCACAGAGCAGCACAATCAAATCAGCCTTCTCGAATGGTTACCCGCAGCAGCATTAGGTATCACAACTGGCTCTCTTCCTGTCCCACTTTGCAGCTTACCGACACGCCGTCATTTTCCGCCCGGCAGACCGAAGCGACCCCATACAACGGCACTGCCAGCATCGCTCCGCGACAACTCTTCCCAGCTGTTAGCACAAATTGTCATTTTTCTGCTTCAATAAATGCCAGAGGTTTCACCCTCATCAGACTTTTATAGTGAGGAGTCAGCTAAGCTGAAATAAATGATGCGTGGTTCCTGTTGCAGCTGCAACGAAAGCCCCACGTTCATGTGTTGCTGAATCTATGCAGTCCGCATACGTGGCCTGAATTTTCTGTACTTATGTTCAAGTGTTATAAGCTAGCTAAATTGTGTGAGGCATTTCGAATGCAATATTTGCAATCTTATGTCTCGCGACTCGCACAGCACTGTCGTTTAAGGAAAAAACACAACTAGACGAATTTTTAACGGTATAAAAACATGGTGTTAAATACAGGAGCGTGTCTTGGGAGGCTAGTTGGTAGGACATTTTTTGTGAACTTAAGCTGAGCTAGGGACAAGACACCGAGGTAGAAGAAGACAGGACGGGAGTGTTCCATGGTCACGTGGTTATGATCTGGCTTGGGCATGCGCGTAGCTCGAAGAGGCAGAATTGTATGGTTACAATAAACCAGTTGTTAGTCTGCGTTCGTCCTATCGTCTTCTTTTACCTCGGTGTATCGTGCCTAGCGCAGTTTAAGTTCACAAAGTGGTGTTAAGTGTGCGTAAAAAGAGGGGCCAGTAGTACCTTCTCTTGGTAACTAGACTTGGTGCGTTTCCGGGCTCTTCCTCTGATTCGGTTTTTCAACACTTCGGCTTGCTGCTGTTTTAAAAAGCATCCGCGAATAGCGTTTTGTCCACGATGCCAGTTATTACATTCATTTTGTGTCTATTGGCTTGCCAGCTACAGTGAACTCTCACTTGAGTGAACTTCAAGGGACCGAAGGAAATAGTTCACTTAACTGAAAGTTCACTAAACTGAATATTCACTAGACCTACATAAGACATGGCATAAAGAGTCAAAAGTTTAAAGTGCAATTCATGGAGCAAAAGACATGGCATCCATAATGTTAGAACTGTGTGAAATGGAATTTGTACATATCAAGTACAAGGTGCATCACAGTTATAATGCTGCCTTTGTGTCCACACGCGGAACCGACGAGACTTGAAAGAAAGAGACGGTCGACAATGCCACGACTAGCCGGTCGGAAAAAAACACACCACGTGGTTTGTGGTGCGACAGATCGCAGCTTTGCTCTGGCGGCGTTGTAAGCGCCAGCGATGTTACTTTGTTCAAGGCCTCCGAAATTACACGCTTGCTCATTTTGCGCGGGTGATCTCGGAGGCCATGCCTCGTTGCCGTTCGTTTTCAATGCCGCCGCTTTGCCCCAAGGGAGCTGTAGCGCCAGCGACGTTACATTGCCGGTGGAGCGGCGGTTTGATAAGGGCGGGCATCGGTTGCGCCTGCAGTGCAGGGCGCAAAACTTCGTTAAAAATAAGCCTTGGTCCTCTGAGCGAGTTCGTTAACCTGGAATATTGACTGTTCCGAAATTCGTTTCAGTGAAACATTTTTTGCATAGAATCCATAAGAAAACTGCCGGGGATTTTTAAAAAGTTCGTTATTCTGAAATATTCGATAAACCGACGTTCGTACAACTGAGAGTTTACTGTATTAGGTTGTGCCGTAGTCAAAATAAATCCTTTTATGTGGCCCTTGATATGGCAGTTATTGTTTTCCCAGCTGCCGATAATACAATGCCTACACTCTAACTTACATACTTTGATAGCAGGGATTTTAACGAAGATACTTTATGAAAACAACGGATGGACCAGGAACTTAAGTGAAGCTTCGAGGCTTCAAGTGTGTGTCCGCGTGTGGTTGTCTCTACGTGTGGGATAGTATGTGAGCGCGTGCTCATTTTTAGCTTGAAATGCTGTCGCTTTTGCTACTAGGAATCATCTGAAGAGAGGATTTCTCTCGTTAGAAAAAGCTGGTCATCGTGCCTTCTCTGGGCGTGACGCGAGCAGGCGTTTCACAATAAGGGGACCAGTTGCTGACGGATAAAATTCCTCGCGCTACAGAATTTCTCTTGTAATAGTGATTGGAATTTAGAATGTACCGTCGACTTTTCTAGTGCGCTATACAAAGGCACCGCATCTTTTGTGTTCAATATGCCTGGTCTTTGAGACAGCATTACAGTTTTTCTTATTGGTGATACTAATCTTAAGGATTCCCTAAAGAACCGTGCATTTTTATGGCTATGTGGGGAACCCAGTGTCAATGTATTAGACAGCCTTGCGACTGATATGAAGGCAAGTCTACGTATAAGTACACTCACAGGCAAGGCTGCTAGCACAGAAAAAATAGCAAAAATAGCACCACGTAAACAGCCGTATAGGTTTCATTGCAAATACGCGGACACATTGTCCGCGAAGTATTTTTAGTAGCAATAGCCTCGTTGTCGTTTTTCCGTGAACGTAAGTTCGAATAGCAGTTCTCAGCCCTTGGTATTCACATAAATTGAATTTCTTGTTCTTGCGTAATTTTATTGTGAAGAAAATGGCTCGCTTGTTAAATAAGATATGCAACTAATTTATGCACGTTGCATTACCAGCATCAATATGAATGGGCTTACCATGATGCTAATTAAGGAATCGCATCTACTCACCGTTCAGCGAACATCACGCAAAAATATATTGGAACTGGCTAGTAAGCGGCAAAGATTGGCGTGCTAGCATTCAGGTTTGTGCAAGAATCTGAGTTTTAAGAACTAAGTGAATTTCAGCTTTCAGTCAGTGACCGTCATGCTATTCCTCAGTGCATGCGAGCTCCCCGCTATCTATATACGATCCACGCTGTGGTCAATCTCTCAGTGATAGCAGCGGTACCAATTATTTAAGCAGATTCTCGACGAAGTGGTGGTCATGCCCTAAGCTGTCGATGTATAATACCTGAACCGCATACATAATCATAATTCAGAAAAAAATATTACCTAATATATTAATAAATATGCTTGTATCCGCTATGGGCGCTTATGACATACCTAAGGCTGGCACAAATGCGCAAGTGTCTCCTATCTTTTGTCAGAGTTGCTTGTAGCAACCCTGAAAGAAAATTACAATATTCGCAGCCATCCTTCAACCCTGATATCAAGTAAGCGTCATGGTATTGTGTCAGTTTAAAAGAAATCGGTCTTTCCAACGTTTTCAAAAGTAGTATGTCTCTAAATCTTACATTGCATCTGTGCCCAGTGTCGGTAACGGTCTTATATGCCCCTATTCTTCTAAAAGGAACCATAATATGAGCTATCTCCTTGACATATTTTAACTTTTCAACGAAGCACACTAAACAAACTGGTTATATTGTCGATGAACTTGTGTACGGACACTAAAGACTAAAACACTTTCACACAATTTGCTAGCAGAGTTCACTGGAGCTTGTTGAACAGTCAACCCCGTCCCATCACTGAACACACTTCTCTCGTGCCCCGATGACCAGGAGCAGCGCCCTGACAACTTATTGGACCGGGTAATTGGGCGGTGTCATGTGCACGTGCCCAAGAGACAAGCGCTGTGTCACTATGCGCGAGGCCTTGCTGCCTCTCTCCTAATGGCGATGCGATGAGGCGCTTGGAAGGGTACCACGCGAGAGTCCTAGTAACTGGCGTGTGGAGAGTTCTCTGCGGCGATATTACGCCCAGTGGCGTAGCTTAGTAGTCTGGCACCCAGGGCCCATAGGCAGTGGCGTAGCAAGGCGGCTGGGGGGGGGGGGGGAGTAGGGCGTGAAGCAGTAGGTTCCGGAGGCCAAGTGAGGGGAGGGGTGTCATATATCTGAAGACCCGCCCCTTTTCCGCCGGCTTGACTGGCGGTAGCTAACCAGGTAATGCTCCAGTAACCAGCAGCGTGAGCTCATGTATCAGATGTGTAGTGCGGCAGAATTTTATCCTGCACCTTCATCAACATCCTCCGTAATATTTGCACTAATGTGCAGGCTGAAAAATTTATGTACCGAGTGGTTGCTAAACTACTCGCCTTTAGCGGAACGTTTCATGTGCGGTGCGCTAATGTCACGCTATGGTTTGAGTGTCGTCAGTATGTAAACAGTCTTCCATTTGTGAGGTTTGTATCAGTCGCGCGGTGTTGAATAAAAACATTATCTCCTAGTCATATATTTAAGCGTATCTGTCATTGTGTTGTTGTCCCTGCGGCGTCCTACAGGACGGGTTATTGAGCCCTATTCTCTTTCACCTAACTACGGATGGCCTTGGTGAAGTATTGCCCAAGGCAATCCACCCATCAATGTACGCTGATGAAATTTGTCTTTGGTCATTTGCGGTGACTCGTCTTGAAGTGGGTGCAAGAATTCAGCGGGCAGCCAGAACCAGTTCGTACCTCCGCAAGCAAGGCCTTGGTGTGTCCATCGAACAATGCGTGCTAAACGGGCTTACGCGCAAACTCCTGCCACCGCACCCTACTTCTCTCAATGGCCAGGGTAACAAATACCCGAAGTCTCAGCGCTTCTTAGGTGCGATTATAAACGGGGACTTTTCATGGAGCCCCAGCTGCATCTACCTGAAGTGGAGACTAATTTAGATTGTACGTATAATGAGGTTGCTGTGCAAAAAAAACCTGGGGCACTTCGGGCGGCCGATGATGCAGCTCTACAGAGCACTGTTTCTGGTCCTTTTACTGTACAGCTTGCTGGTTTTGGCGAACACATGTACAACAAACATTCTAACCCTCGAAAGTTTGCAAGGCCAGGCTCTACGGACATGTCTTGGAATACCACGATGCGCCTCGCCTCAGGCAACAATCATGATTGCTGGAGACTACTTGGTTCCAACATATATAACGATTGACAGCCTTAGAGCACACATTCGACATCTTTGTAGCGTACCCAATCACTATATTGTTGCTTTGCTAGCACAGAGACCTCAAGCCACGTTTTCCAAACTTGTCGCGACACATCAAGGCTACCTTTCGTAGGCCTTTACACCAGCAGCAAGACCACTGTTACGCATCTGCTGCCTACGACCGTCACAAGTACGCCTCACGATTCTGGGAATAACGAATGCGACCCGACATACAACAGTGGCTCTACCTCATTTCACACTGTCATTACTGAACCAGGCATATGAACAAAGAACGCATATTTACACCTATGGATCTGTCTCAGCCACCAGCTCCACAGGGGCCATTATCTCCCCGGCCTTACAAGACACAATTACGTTCAACGTGTCCCGTATAACGACCTCTACGTCAACAAAACTTACCACTCTACGTTCTGCTGTTAACTACACGGCACAAGCCAAACCTCTGAAGGGGGTTGTTTGTTGTGACTTCAAGGCAGCCCTACAGAGTCTGCAGTCCGCCTTACGACGCAAGATCCACGAACAACTGTTGTTTGAGACCGGAGAGCTTCTCCATCAAGCCCTCATACACGGACATGACATCATCTTCCTTAGGCTTCCGGGGTACTGTGGCATCGTCGGAAAGGACCTTGCTGATGATGCCACCCAGTCGTTCTATAAAGAAACATGGCACTTCCTATGCTCTTATCAAGGGCAGACGCTGCGAAGAATCGTTTAGTTGCTCAAACCGAGACTGAATCTTTGTGGAACATCCAGATTCACAGCGTCGGCGATTAGCGTCAGAACAAACTCCACCGCACTGCGGAATGCCGGCCACCTAGGAACATAGGTGAAGTGAGATAATCAAGGAGCAACAGTCCCCACGTTTTCTCTCTTGCACCCGCTCTTACTCGCGCCTGGGAACAAACGTCTCGCGACTCCTGAAGTGCTAACCCTCAATGTGTCGCAACCCGGTGCGCCTCCGCGTACCTTCGTTCTCTCGCGACGCTTCGCCTAGTTTCTCCTTTCCGCCTTGGCTCAACGTTACCTACACTTTTCTCTAGGTGGCGTTACTTTGACGCGCGCTCGCGCTCCTTTCTACTTTTACCAGCGTGCGATTTTCTTCACCAATAGGCGCCTTCTTCGTTCTCTTGCTTCGCGCATACAGACAGACACTGCTAATGCGGAGAGGCGGACAGTTACGCTTGCGCGTAAAATATATTTGGCGTTGACGTTGCGATGTCATTGTTGGCAATGACGCTGTCGATGCTTTCGATGTCATTTTCAACCAATCACCTCATTTTTGGCGCACCATCTCCAGTGGTACGTTCCCTGTTTCAAGCTGATGATTGCCATTTACGCTTTTGCAATGTCAATTGTGTTTCTCACAATCCTGGTTTCGAAGAACTACGCACCAATACACGATCATTTTGCAGTCAGTCAGTCAAGAACTTTATTGAGGTCCTGAGGAGGTTTAAGCCGTTGGAGATCGCACGCGGGAAGCTCCTTGGGCCAAAACCGTAGGCGACGCCAAAGTCGGGACGGGAACGTGGAGACACTCCGCCAGTTCTTGGGCCCTCTGGACGGCCTTGAGTTGAAGTTTCAGGTTCGGCCTTTTGAGGGCTTCTTCCCACTCGGGCTCACTGGAGAGAGGGCCCTCTGGTAACACAGTACAGATCATTTTGCAAAGAGTAACTTTTATGTGGTCGCATGATATCATTTTCGACCCCTGGCCTCCCAAATAAGTGCACACACACTCCTGCTGTAGGAGGCAATGCAAACCCGATTTACAGCATTCAATTGCTGTCGCGGTGAAATATTTAGCCAGAAAGAATGCCAGACACTACACTAGAAAAAATTAAGGTCCATTCAGAGAAAGCATACTGTGCTATTTTTGCGCATTTCTGCCTCCTAGAGTTACTGCGTAAGTATTTATCAGCCCTATTGGCAAAACTTGAGTCATTCCTTGAGTAGCATTCACGCTCAGTTTACATATTCTGCTTTCCTACGACAACGTTCTTCATTTCTGCGGTATTGGGGAGGGCTATATTACCAGAAGAATGCCGGCTACCAAACAGTTCTAAATGACTGTACACGCCTGCTGCACGCTTAGGCTGATACTGCGTGCGAGCGCTGCCTCGCTAATGCGTCAGTCAGTATTTCTGAACTTTCCTATCTCACTGATCCGAGAACTGAGTCCTTCGGTTTGTAGGTCACTGCAGCTGAAGCACACCTTACCAGTCCAAGGCTTGTGTGTTTGCGTTCATTTTAGTCTATATTTTATTCGCGATTAACTAGAACAGGGCTAACTTTTTCAGCTGCAAACCACCAGCAGTTCACGGCTGCCGGCTGCAGCATTTCTGCCTCTCTCTATTTGAACCACAATACATCTGGGACCTTCGGCGACGTTACATTTCAATATTTTTAGTTCCCTAAGAGCCTCTGAATGGCGAAAAAATATTTAATGCTTTCGGCTATAACGACCAGCAAGGTGTAGTTTCAGTATTTCTATACATTGCCGCTTAGTGCTTCATCCGCAACATGAATTTTTCACGTACCTCAGGAGAAGAAGAGATGATTTACCGCTGCAGCACGCTTTGTTGTCCCATCAGATGAGACAACTGGGCACAGAAACAAATGAAAATAAGTCAGTGATAGACATATGCAATAATGCGCCTGCCACTCTCTTCTGCCCATTTGTTCTTAAAGTCACGAATGCTTTTCTGATCTGACATTCAGCTAGCTGGCGCAACCATAACATCTCTTTCATAGTGAACGTCACTAGGAAACTGAAAGCCAGGCCACGTTTTTTATTTACGTTTGCAAAAATTTCATAAGTATATTTACCAAGCAAGAGAGATATAATTTATTAGAAAGGCAGAGGGGTCGCCTTGTACTAGAATGCCATTGACTGCTGCTCTGCACAGGGGAAATAGGAAAGGATGCAAAAAAGGAGTGAAATAAAATTATGGGGTTTAACGTGCCAAAACCATTTTCTGATTATGAGGCACGCCGTAGAGGAGGACTCCGGAAATTTCGACCACCTCGGGATCTTTAACGTGCACCTAAATCTAAGTACACGGGTGTTTTCGCATTTCGCCCCCTTCGAAATGCGGCCGCCGTGGCCAGGATTCGATCCCGCGACCTCCTGCTCAGCAGCCCAACACCATAGCCACTGAGCAACCACGGCGGGTAAAAAGGAGTGATGAAAGATGATAATGAAGACAGGAAGAAGGGATGCATATATACAGTACCACAGTGGTTTTCTTAAAGCCTTGTGTATAGTCCGGTGGTTTTTCAAGTAGTCCAGAGCAGCCCCATTGATACAAATGCACGGTCGCACCTTGCAGACAAAATAGTATTTTCAGACAATGTTTAGTTGCCAATGTCTGCTAGCGCAGAAGCCAGCGTCTTCCGCTGTGATGCGTAGATATGGCAGTCGCAACAGATGTTGGAGAGTCACAGGCACTTGGCAGCGTTCACAGTTCGGGCTGTCCGCAATCTCCCTTTTTCTCACGGCGCGACGGCACATGTGCCCTGCCCTAGCGGATTAGTCGCGAAACGTTTTGGAAGGGACGCGCGCGTGGCCGCACGGCTAGATATCGGGAAAAAGTACCCAGAAAAAAAAAATAAACAGCGCACGGACGCTCACTGCAGCGAACACTTCTGCCTTCTACCGCGTTGAAATTCTACTGCTAGCTGGACGCCGGTGCGATTATTAAATCGTGCATAGCGTAAGACTGCAACTGCACTTTAAAACAGAAAGGGCCCGGGTTTCGGCCGGACTGCGCCGTGAACCATGTAGTTGCCGGCTTGCATTGACCGCTCTCAAATTTATCGATAAACCCCTACGTTACACTTGGGCGACACTTCAAGAACACGTTGCTGACGCAGCCTTCTTGCAGCGTCACCCACTCTTGATCGCGGTGGCAGCGCGTGCATGACTTCGATTTCGTTTAAGGCGGGGTAACGCTCGGTGGATACGAGACCGACAAGACGCTGACGCCGACGATTGGCCGACTACTCAGCACTGTTTGATCGTAATACGCGGACAAAGATGCAACCGACGTGTGCGAGTTGTTATATAGCGCAACGGGCTTTCTTGTCGACGACGGCACTGACAAAATCAGCGGGCCCACCATCATCACTCGATCAAACCCTACACAATAAGCCGTCGAACCGACAACGCGATAGCTGCAGCTCATTGACTTGTAAATATAATTATTCGCGCTCAAAATGCATCGACATGCCTTCGAAGTTGGAATACACAAGCTTTAGTTCTCTCAAGCTGTTCTCTCAAACATTGCGGAGTTTGTCCCCAGTATTTCCTGCTGTGCGACAAAGGTGTTTGACACACCACTTTCACCTGACACTTTGACACTTAAAGTACTTTCTTTCGTGGTTTACAACGCACGCCTGTGTTTTGTAGATGTCATTATGCAGAGGGTAGAAAGGTTCCACGGAGCAGAGACCACCTTTACAACAGCATGCTTAGCGATCATTTTTGAATAGTGCGACACACGATTTACATATGGTATCACGGCTGCCCTTTCTTTTTCTCGAGGCTGCTCTTCATTAGGTTGGCGAAATCGCGACTGGATAATTTTTTTTTGCTACAGAAAGAACATGCTATGGGTAGTTTGCCCCCCTAAACGGTCAATCTTTTTACGAAAACTATCATGTGATCAATATGGACAGGACTTCTTAAAGCACTCAGCAGTGATATAATCGCAATGTTATATTTGACAACCTTTCAATGGGGAAGAGCTAAATGTAGCAGTGGTCTCTTCGTCCTAGCCTTGTACTGCGAACACAAATGTTTATTAGATAAAAACAATCTTACATCTTGAAACCTTATGGAGGCCTCGACCGAAATCTCTTAAGTCACTTCTATGAGTGTCAGGGACAAGAAGTGCAAGTGAAGAAATGGGAAGAGAAAGATATGATAGATACGAAGGCAGACAAGAAGACATTGGAAAAAGGAAGAAGAAGCGAAGGAATCACGCAGAGACTCCATGATGGGAATGGGGCGCGCGCTTCGAAGGATGTCGTGGCCGGGGAAGTCGCCATACTTTTTCAAGAAATGGAAAAATATTGCGCCATTGTCAGGGATGACAAGTGCAAGCGAAGAAAGAAGAAGAAAAAGATGTTATAGGAAGTAAGGCAGAGAAGAAGACAACAAAGACAACAAGTGGGAAAAAGAAACAAGAAACCATTTCACAGTGCGAATGTTCGGCCTCCCGTGGTTCGGCCCCTTGTTCGGATCGCAACAGTGAGCTCTCCGAGTTTCGGCTAAGTGTCTGGGGGATTTAGTCCAGTTTTGCAAGTACCAAGTAGTGGTTTCAGATAAATTTATATTTCCTGATACCGAGATAGTGCCACAAATGTCGAAACATTCTTCAGGGGATGGCCCGGGGCGATCTCCGCCTTGGTCGGCCTCCCTGCCACCTGACCGAATGCCTCTTGAAGATTTGTTTCGTAGTCAGGTGTGTATCATTCCTGTGGCGCTGGTGCCTTTGCATGGAGGAGCCATCCGACTGAGCAACCTGAAGGTGGTGCAGGCGGAACTTCAGATGGCAACGCATCACTGTTTGCACATCACTGATGTACGACAGTTTGGGAGGGGCGGGATTGTTTGCCGATCGCCAGACCAGGCTTATGTGTATGACATACTTAGGTGCTGATCATTGGGATCGATATAAGTGAGTGCCTTCATTCCTCCGCATCTTGCCTGTACTAAAGGAATAGTTCGTGGTGTAGACTCCAATTTAAGTCCGGCAGAGACTCTAGAAAACCTCTCCGCAGCTCCAACCAATCCATAGCTTTCATCGCCACTGCTTGTCTGTAAGTAAGAGCGCGCATAAAGTTCGTTGACAGAGCTCTATTGGCAGTATCATCTGCGTACTAACACAATCCAACAGGTCATTAAAAGAGCAATCATTACCAGCAAGGTCATTCACATAAATATTATACAATGGTAGACATAGCATACAGCCTTGTAGGACGCCGGATATTTATGAAAAAGAAATTTCTCTTAGCCTGCCCGAGAACAACCATCTGGCGCCTATGATACAGAAAGTTTTTCAGGAGGAAAAATTTTTTCCTAAAAGGAAAAAATTCCATGATTCACGCTGTTGCATGCCTTGCTGACGTCAAGGAAGATTACGCATACAATGTGATTACGTTCGAAATAGAAGTTTAACACGTCGGACAGATCTTCAAAAAGCGCTTGCGTATTCTTACCTGGAATGAAACCATACGTAGTAGGGGATAAAATTCTGTCTGTATCCAAGAAGTTTGTCATTGCCAGCAATAAATGCTTTTCCAATGCTTGAGATAATCTAGCCGAAGCAGAAATTGGGCGATAGCTCTCGGTTATAATGTGGGCTCCTGCTTTATAGTTGAATTACTGCAGTTTTTATATTTAAAGCGATTGTACCACTTGAAATAATATTGTTTAAAAGGGACAGCAACACATTTTAATGACATCAAGAATGGCGCGCAGGTCATCTACATAAATACCATCAATATCTGGTGATTTGTTACACTTTAGGCGAAAGATAAGTCACCTTGATAAGAGATAAGTGATGAGTGACCTGATAAATCAGAAGTGGGTGCAGCCCGAAACTTGTGACCAAAAGCCGAGAGCTAATTGTTAAAAGGCGTCGAATGAGAAATGCATAATCAGTGTGTACACGTCATATCAGATACAGAGGTATTGAGGTTTTTGTTACGTCGCGGGACAGGCCGGCGAAGTGGGGGTGGTCCAAGAAATTTTTGACCAATCGTGCAGGGCTGATTGCACATTTGGAATAGAAAGGTTTGGAATAGCTTTAGGTTATGACGCCCCTGATAACGTTTAGTTTACGGCCAAAGAAGGTCCTTTTCTTTTATAGCAGCCAGAATGTCTGACGCCACCGATTTATTGTCCTTGTTACGCTGTTTGATGAGTACGGTGCATCTGGCCACCTTTTTAAGCTCGCGTATTACATCATCAAGCCTGTCGTGGATATCGGCTGGTACGACATGTTCTTTTTTTAAAACATTCCAGTCATACTTCGATATTACCGTGTAAAAGGTCTTTGAGGCGTAGATTGAAACTTCTTTCTTAGTGAACGCCATAGGGTGGGGGGGGGGGGGAGGGGGTAGATGTGCTTGATTGCTGAGTCAACGAGCAACAAAGCAGTGATCCGAAAGTTTGTTTCCACAACGGCAAATTACAAGTTCAAAGTTTGAGCAGGAATATTTATGAAGTCAAAGCAGGAAGCGGTAAGCCGGCCAGATAAGTATTCGTCCCATGTTGCTTTTTGAACAGTAGTCTGCAGTTCCCATTTGGACAACGTGTCAAGGTAATCTGCAACTAAGCCAGCTGCGTGGACGCAGGATGTCGATATTAAAGTCGCTTATCAAGCAAAGGTAATCTTCGTGGGACTGAGTCGAGAGTGCGTGATCGAGTTCGGCTAGGAACAATCTTCCGCTGAAATAAGGAGGCAGATAAACAAAAGCAAAAAGGTAGGCGTGGTTAGTCTGAGCGCAATAACTTCAGCCTGTTGAAACCTAAAACATCGCTGTGTTACGATTAAGGTATCTGTAACAAATACTGCAACACCCCCCCCCCCCCCCGCCTCACCTGACGCGTGTAAGAAAATAACCTGTAACCTGGTAATGTGTAATGCCTCAGGCAGTCTGCTGTGACATTAATTTCTGTTATAACAAACACATTGTAGTCGGAGCGAGTAGATGACGTGATTGCACAAAGTTCGTCCCAGTAGTTTCGAAAGCTGCGAATGCTAACATGTGTGGCACGTAAAGTGTCACCTCTGTAAGGACTAAAATACTTCGAAACCTGGACAGAACCATTGCAAGTCAGTGAATTCGCATTTGATATCTTAGCATATCTTATCCAAGTCCGGCTGCCTATCTACACGGATGAGGGATGCGCCTTCACTTTTCTTGGCTAAAATCTTGCCATTCGTTCTCAAACAAATTTGAAACCTTTTTCCCTCCCCTTCAAACGAACTAGTCTGAACAGATCCTTGTTGTGGCGCGTCGAATTTTTATTGAAATAAAGCCGCTGAAATGACCCTGTTTGAACCAAACCCAACAGACCCCTTGACGTGCTGACCCATTTGTCATTTGTTGCAACATTGCAAGTCTGGACCAGTATGGGCTGAATGGAATCCGTCACAGTGGTCATTCATTAATTCGTTCATTCAAGCCAGGTTCCCTTCTTCACACAGCTTCTTCGCCTCACTTTTTATGTACTTGAGCGAGACGATCTCGTGACAGTGAAACACTGAGTGAAGAGCTTCGAGTGCTTTCAACTTGTCTACATGCCTTTCAACTGAGAATATGGTGACCCATGTTGTCATCATGAAAGAGGTTCACTGAAGAGCGGTGCGTATGTGTTCATGAGTGCATATTGAGTGACCGAAGTTGATCCGATGGTTGGTTTTGTACCATGATACCTGAACACAGCTTGCAGCGTGTTGCCAATAAATATAGGACCACAAACTACCCAGTGAGCCAGGTAGGCGGGAAAACCTTTAGATACAAACAAATATCGATACAAACATAGATATATAGCCTCTAAAATGTGCGTGAAGTATCCTAAGAATGCCAACGCATTCAGAGTTGACAAATGCGTATATAAAAGGAGGGGGCTCTCGAGGCAGCCTTTAGTGCACTTCACATTATTGGGGTATTTCACACACGGTCCGGGGTCTGTCTTTCTTTCTCTCGGTCACTGCGTCTAACCGTTTTCCCATCAAGGTGGTTCGCTGGGTAGTGCATTTTCTAGTGGTTAGAGCGTCGCGCTGCAGTGATGAGGACAGTAGGTTTGATCATGATTGTCGTGTAAAATTTGGTGATGGGTACTTCGCATTGAATGTATGAAGCGCAATATTCAACCCGCCTAACGCCAACTTGTCTTACTTGGTGTGTGACACTAAATATGCGCCCATCTGAGAGAAACATCCTTGAATCAAACTTGGGTCACTGTGTATGGAAAATGGGTATGTTGCCGTACTTGAATGATCCTATTTAATGAAAGTCGGGTCTGTGGACTGTATCGGTCTTCAATGAACCTCTTGGCCTCTTTGTGTGCTTAGATTTAGTTGCCGGTTAGAGAATTCCATGTGGTCCAAATTTCCAGAGTCCCCAATATGGCGTGCTTCTTAATCAGATCGTGGTTTTGGCACGTAAAATCCCATAACTTATTTTTATTTATTTCACATCAAAGCGTGAAGACCGACATTTGTACCTATATCTGTCCTATTCATTTAAGCCTGTCGCGTCGACGCTTCACTGTGCAGCGGACAAATCTTTCGGACATGCAGGCACGAGCGCATTTACGCAACTTCTTGCACGCGATCCCCTGCGAGCTTGTTGCATAGTTCGGTGTACACATGTCCACACTTAGACCAGTTTCTTTCGCATGCCGCAGGAGAAACGGGAATCTGCAGTACGCGACAGGCGAGAAGGCTCAAGGGTAGGTTGAAGCAAAGTCATTGCCACCACGTGTATGGATCCAGGTGCACCGCAGACTCCCAAACTCCTTCTTTTGACCAAGCATTTATATAGGTGAAAAGGCGTCGCTTCGCTAGCGAGGAATTCTGGGAAAGTTCGCTTTCTTTTTTTTAAATTTTATCCTGGTTAAAAAAAAAAAGCGAAAACAACTGTTTTTTTAAATGTACAATGTTATTTTAGTGCAATCGCTTAAATCTGTAGGTGGTTCAAACTGGGTTTGGAATTGGGAGCGGTCATTCATTACATGACACTAGCTACGTAGTTTGGTTAGTGCTGTTACTAAATCGATCGTCAGCAGCTTCAGGTATACTAAGGTAGCAATACCTAATACTATGGTAGCAATGGGTACGACACTAGGTATTAGCTACTATGACCTTTTTTTCAAGAGTCTCGAATCATTTACGTCGATGAAGCGCCGAAAACCGTCGAAATATTTGCGATAGTTGTGCCCCCTAAATCACATTACTGTTTGCAGTTGTCCAAATGCATGGAGTCCGACAAAAGTAATTGGAGCACAGCTATCCCTGGATATTATAACAGTAGAGACAGCTGCCGGCGCCGCTTCATGGTGGGGACCAAAAGAAATAAAGAACGTCACATGGTGACCGCGTGATGCGTCGCGTTACAGTGAGCGGTCGTGTATGATTAGGCGGAAAATTCGCTAGTTCAGAGCCACTTACAAAGTGGTTCCCTTCTAGCTTTCTCTTTTATTTTATGTGAGCAAGCGGACACGGGTGGTCACGTGGCATTCTATGTACCTGTGAATATTTTGGAACTATAGATATACGATTGCTGCTTGCTTACGAAAGGGAAACAATTGCTTGCGTAATGTGCTTGACCTGCTAGGTGCTCGATGCCGACAATAGCGTTCTGCTGAAGTTATCATCCTATCACGCTGCTCTGCGGTGGTGCCAGAGCCATTCGCTACATTTCGAACATTCCGGAGCTTCAGGCTAAACTCCCATCCCATGGCCTTCTAGTGATCCATGTTTGAGAGTCGTTCACAGCTCTTCATGCACACCACTTTCCTGACGAAAACTAGTGTAGCTAGTCGATCGACGCCATTGCGCTAGCCAGTAGTGTTTTTTTTTTTTTTTTTTGCAGAAGCGGCGAATGAGGCGAATGAAAAAGACTGAGCAGATTCAACTGCGGTAGACGTCTACGTTATGGACAGTATTCACCGTTCGGTAAAAACTTGTTCTCATAAAGCATGTACTTCTGCAGCGAATGACTAATGCGTTTCGGAAGTGTTGCGAACTGATTCAAAGTGCATCGCGTGGTGACTCAAGTTGGCGTCCAAGAGATTCGTTGAAGAACGGCACGTCCCGTACGGCACAATAGCCAGCGCCACAAAAACTGAAAGACAAACGCAGTTTCACATGCCCAGTAGTCCCGGTGGCATGAGGAGCATGGACCCGCCGTGGTTGCTCAGTGGCTATGGTGTTGGGCTGCTGAGCACGAGGTCACGGGATCTAATCCCGGCCACGGCGGCCGCATTTCGATGGGGGCGAAATGCGAAAACACCCGTGTACTTAGATTTAGGTGCACGTTAAAGAACCCCAGGTGGTCGAAATTTCCGGAGTCCTCCACTACGGCGTGCCTCATAATCAGAAAGTGATTTTGGCACGTAAAACCCCATAATTAATAATTATTATTATTATGAGGAGCATGAGAGTGACAATGAACTCGCCATAAAATGTACTTGACACCCCAGCCTACCATCAAGTGCTACCCCAAATTTACCTAGAAATTGGCCAAGCCAGCTGTCTTTTGCGGCACAACGGCTTCTCCATCGGCCGCCGAATGTAAAATCTAGCAGCGTTCTTCCAATCACCCTTGGCCCTAACGAGCCTATTACGTCAATGCCACTTCAATTCAAAGCAACTTCTAGCCCCTATTTTGTTGTTCAATATACAACCAAATGACTCCTTTTAGAAACGAACTTCATTTCATGCACTGGTTTGCATAGCATACCAGCAATGTTGCGAAGATCACAAGTCGGACACAACTGCTGGTCACATAGGAGGTCAACAATGAACTCAACATGATAGGATATTTAGTTTTTTTTTTGTGGTTTTGCTTTGTATTTTCTTCTGCCATCCATCAACCTTAGGCTTTATCGTCTCTCGCCACTTTCCTTACAGAATAGCAAAAAGGGACATACTTTCACACGAGTGGACACCTCTGAAAAACTGAAATCCATATTTGTAACAAACAAACAGTTGTACACAAATAAAAAAAAAGGCCGCATTGCTGTCGTAAACAAATGGAGACTTCTCGCAGACGCGAGATGGAGCCGCAGCATTTCATTTATTCATTTTTTTATTGATAATTTGCCGCCCGTCTGTTATTGTGAAGATAAGAATGCCAGTTCAAGAGAAGCACCTAATCAGAATCCAACAGCTTAGCGAGTATCAAAAAACGTGAATTATTTGGCTTTCATATAAGCACTTTAATTCTTCTACGGTTAAATACATACAGGCTGAGGCAACGGCGCCTACAGCTTTCAACTATTTGATGCTATCGATGGCTACTGCACAACTACCGCATACTTGTCCAAACGCAGGCATAGTCAATGAATCCTTTTATTACTTTCCTTGTCCTCAAGATGCGTTTACAGCGTCGCACGCACCCGTTTTGTAAAGCAAAGCTCCGTCAGGGCATGCTGCCTTGTATCCTTGAGTGCATTTCTCAGGGAAGTTGTCCTTGATTGCTTCGTCCACCCACAAGATGCACTCTGCATGCGAACGGAAAACGCAGCGATAATTGTATGCACTCATGACACGAATTCTATTGGGTTCGAGCAGTGAATTGCTACGTAATAGAATAAATTGTGGATATTTAGCGTCGCGAAATACCGAGGCAGGCCAGCATAAAGAAATAATTTCTGCCACTTGGAGTTCTCTGTTGCGCATCGAGTTAACCATACCAGCCGCAGTATCTCAGTGGCTCTGCCATTGTGCTGCTCAAGTCGACGTACCGCCGGACGCGGTGGTGGCATTTGTATAGGGAGCTACAGGGGGAGGGGGGTGTGCCAAATGCGCTCGTATACATAGATTTGGGCGTACGTTAAAGAACCAAGGTGGGTAAACTAATCCGAAGTATTCCACTGTGTAATCAAATTATTGCATTCGCACGCAAAACCAGAGAACTTAATCACGACTGCACGGTAGGCGAGTGCTCCGACTCTCCTCCTGTATGGGACTATGTCTGCCGCTACCCGAACACAACTCGTGACCTCGTGGTCAGCAGTGCAAAACCGTAGAGACTGCGTATGAATATATCTGTGAAAAATATTTTGTAAACAGGAAGTGTCCTTTTTAACATTGGTTTGCTGTACTGTATTACTTACATTACTGCAGCCCGGAAATGAGAATAGACTCTTCTAAGTGGCGATATTGAACGGTGGCCTTACTGCGGTTACATAAAGAAACGAATAGCATACATCCATGAAGTTAACTATGCTAAGGCAAGGTACCTGTGACACATAAGCAATATTCAGAATAGTAGCTCGCCTGGCATGTTGGTATGAGCGCATAATTTAGAAACTTCGGTGCCTCGTTATTTACGCTCTTTGCTAGTCTAGCTTTATGTATAGGTAATACGTAGGAGGGCGTGTAGTAAGTTCAGTCAGTAGACCGATTTACACATAATTAGGACAATATTTAATTTTAATCTAGTGCACTAGTTGCAAGTTGAACTCTTGATGTATTAGGCAGTATTTTTCTTATGCAACCTTAAGGAGAGCTCATTCGAGTCTTCAATGTTGGAAAGTTGGCTGAGTGCGTTGTGGGTAGTGTCCTATTTAATTTCCGAAGAAGGGAAATGTACAGATAAATATCTTGCTGATTTGATTTTTCTAGAATGTATTTTTATTCCTGTTAATCAGCTGCGACTCTGTGACGAATGTATCACCTTCGAATTCGACATTGTGACAAGGGGACTTCTCTTCGTCTGTGCCCTCATGAAGATAAATTCCCTTGTCGAAATGGCCGCTATATTTTTAATGCGAAGCATTCTTTGCGATGTTCAAGAGTTTCGGGTCTGTCTGTCCGTCTGTCCGTCCTGTCCTGTCTTGTCTTGTCTTGTCTTGTCTTGTCTGTCTGTCTGTCTGTCTGTCTGTCTGTCTGTCTGTCTGTCTGTCTGTCTGTCTGTCTGTCTGTCTGTCTGTCTGTCTGTCTGTCTGTCTGTCTGTCTGTCTGTCTGTCTGTTTTGCCTCGTATGATGTGATACCGCCATGGTAGTTTCTTCAACGGAATATATACCAGAATAGGAATAGGGTAGCACGACATGCATGCATACACAATATAATGGATATTTCTTGACATGAATGATATACGACACTTGTTATGGCATCCAAGTCAAGAAATAAATGCAATGAATGACATGGCGCTATCACGGTTGTTTGTTTAGATCAATATATGTTAGAATACCAGTGAAAAGAATGCAGAACTTGTTAAATGCCATAAATGACATGACATGAATGGCATTAATTTCGTCATGTCATGACATCACGTGCATGCCATTGCGCGTATGTCATGACATAAATGGTCATTGGAGGATGTCGTGGTTGCTTCTTCAACTCGATATTTATTTGGGTATGAATGACATGAAATGGGGTGCATGACATGACACGAATAAAATGACATATATGTCATTACACGAACGATATGTGTATCATGACAAGAAAGCCATAAATTGTATGAGCATGTCATTCCTGTCATATCCCACAAGCACGTGTCTCCACACATATCCGATACATATCTAGCTAAAGAAGTGACCACGACGCGATCACATCATGTTGTGTCACCATATGACGTATCCTACTGATATGACACGCATTATGTCATTCATAACAATTACGTCATGACATGCGCGTCAAATTATTCATGTCATAGATATCGTATTATATAACTTTCTAAAAAATGAAACTTACATGAACGACAGTCATGTCATGACGTGAATGTCATAAATAGGTTGACTATAATTTATTGAATGACATGACACGTATTTCCTTAACTGTATATATTCCGGACATGTGTTTGTTACAATAAAGGCATGTCATGCAATGTGTATCATAAAATGATTGGCATAAATTTCATGGACTGCTTGTCAAGCCATGACATGATTCCTATGAATATCCTAACATGCATGACAAGAATGAGACAAATTCAGGACATGCATGAATACATGCACAGAATGGCATTACCAAGCCAAGAGCTTGTGCCGATCAAGTGGGCCAAGTTCTCTACCAACTTGGGCTAACGACTATACGCTCACGATTGTGACGCCGCCATCATCATCATGATCAACCTATCCTAAGTCCACTGCAGGACGAAGACCTCTCCCTCCGATCTCCAATTACCCCAGTGCTGCGCCAACCGACTCCAAGATGCGCCTGCTAATTTGTTTTTTTTATCACCCCACCTAGTCTCTTCCCGTCCTCGACTGCGTTTCCCTTCTCTCGGCACCCATTCTGTAACCTTAATGGTCCAGCGATTACCTAGCCTACGCATTACATGACCTGCCCAGCTCCATTTCTTTCTATTATTGTCAATTAGAATGTCGGCTATGCCAGTTTGCGTTCTGATCCACATTCCTCTCTTCCTGTGTCTTAACGTTCCGCCTATCATTCTTCGTTTCATCGCTCTTTGAGTGGTCCCTAACTTGTTTTCGAGCTTCTTCGTCAGTCTCCAAATTTCTGCCTGATATTTTAACCCCGATAAAATGCACTGATTGTACACCTTTCTTTCTCGTGATAATGGTAAGCTTCAAGTAAGAATCTGAGTATGTCTGCCGTATGCGCACCAACCCGATTTTGTCCTTCTGTAAATTTTCTTCCCACAATCAGGGTCTCCTGTGAGTAATTGACCTAGGTAAACTTATTCCTTTGCAGACTCTAGAGGCTGAGTCGCGATCCTGAACTCTTGTTTCCTTGCCACGCTATTGATCATTATCTTTATTTTGTGCATATTAATCTTCAACCCCATTCTTACACTCTGTCTGTTAAGGTCCTCCATCCTTTGTTTTAACTCGCCCCAGTGCTGCTAAACAGTACACCGTCATCTGAACAGGACAATGTCAATGCCAGGCTATTTTTATCTTTGTCTTCAAAATATTAATCTTAAACTCCACTCTTACAATCTCTCTGTTAAGGTCCTCCATCATTTGTTGTAACTCACCCCAGCGTTGCTGAACAGGATAACGTCATTTGCAAACGGAAGTTTCCTGAGATATTCCTCGTCTATCCTTACTCCTAAGCTGTCACAATTTAATAGCATGAATACCTCTTCCAAGCACGCAGTGAATAGCATTGAGGAGACTGTATCTCCGTGTCTGACCCCTTTCTCTATAGGTACCTTCCTACTTTTCTCTGGAGAATTAAGATAGGTTTGGAATCATAGTAGATATTTTCTAAGATATTTACGTAAGCCTCCTGTGGTCCTTGATGACAAATGCCGCTATGACTGCTGGTTTATTTACTGAATCAAATGCCTTTTCAAATTCTATGAAAGTCGTATAGAGAGGCTGAGTGTAATCTGCTGATTTTTCGATTACCTGATTGATTACACGGATGTGATCAATTGAACAGTATCTCATCCTGAAGCCAGCCTGTTTCCTTGGTTGACTGAAGTGTTGCCTTTATTCTATTGGCAATTATCTAGGTGAATATTGTCACGTGGCAGTGACGTATAAAGAACAAAGTGGCAATACTGTGAAAGACGAAACTAACTTTTATTGGGCGAACCTGTGCCTACGAAAACAGGCTACACACAAAGAACGGCGACTGCACCGGACACAGTTGACGATCATCAAAATCTGATCAGCGGGTCAAGCGCGTAAGCTTTTATACATGAACTATCGAACGTTCCAGAGTAATCGCTGGTGCCCGCGTGTCTTCCAGAAAGTTTTACACTATTCACGTCGCACATACGTGCAATCAGATTACACAAGTTTCGGTGACAGCCAGCGGATGGAACCATCAATAACGTTCCAGAAACTTCCGATACGTGCAGGCGCGTCTCGCAGTGAGCTTCAACATTTGTTAGGCGGTGACAAGCGGTCACCAGGAAAAGATAAACAAGTACGCGTGTCAATATTTTATACAATATTGGAAGTAAATAATAGACCTATAATTTTTGCGTTTTCTAACGTCTCTCTTTATTTGGATTAGTAGAATGTTGGCATTCTTCTGGTTCTCCGGGACCCTTGAAGTCGTGAGACATTTCGTATAAAGGGCCGCAACTTCTCAAGCATGATGTCTTCCCTCTCTTTGATTAAATCGACTGTTATTTCATCTTCTCTTGCCACATTTCTTTGTTTCATGTCTTCTAAGGCCTTTGTAAATACATCGCAAGGTATAGAAGCAGCCTCTGCAACCTGTTGCTTAATACATTCTGTGTAGGTATCCTGGCTGGTCTTGGTTTGTTAAAGGTCAGTATAGTATTCTTCCGTTGATTGTACTCTATCTCAGCTATTGTTGATGTTACCCTGCTTATCGTTGAGTGCATAAATCTTGGCTTATCCCATGCAAAGTTTTTTTCTCATTGATTTCATGCTGGGTAAATTTGGCACTGCTTCCTCAGTCTTCAATACGTTATTATTTCAAATATCTTTTATTTTCTCCTTGTTGATCAGTTTTGACAATTCCGTGAATTCTATCTAATCTCTTGAGTTGGACTGTTTCATTCTTTGTCGTTTCTTCGTTATGTCCTCCGTTGCTTGAGAGAGCTTACCTACTGGTCTCCTTAGTGCCTTGCCATCGATTTTAATTCCTCCTTCTGAAGCCAGCGTGGTTACGGTTTAATTTATTGCCTCTATGTCATCTACATCTCACTGTTGTAAGGCTGCATATTTGGTTGCACGTACCAGCCTCAATTGGTCCGCTTTTATCCCTACGGCGTAGACCGTTGGCTTGTTTCTCCTTGACCAACTTTACTCTTTGTCTCTTCAAGTTAAGCTTGATTCTACACCTCAGTAACCCATGATCACTGCACTTTACCCTTCCTAAGATTTCTACATAGTTCACTATGCTCGGATCGGCACAAAGTATGAAATCAATTTCATTTTTTGTTTCACCATTAGAGCTTTTCCAGGTCTACTTTTTGTTGTTACGCTTTCTGAAGAAGGCGTTCATTATTCGCAGCTTATTCCTTTCCACGAGCTTTACCAACATCTCTCCTCTAGTGTTTCTAGAAGCCACGCAGTTGTTGCCAATCGCTTTTTCACCAGCTTGCTTTTTTCCCACTTTTGCATTGAAGTCTCCCATTACTACAGTATGCAGAGTTTACACTTTTCTCATGGCTAATTTCACGTCTTCATAAAACTGATCTACATCATCATCGTCGTCAGCTGGAAGTTGGAGCGTTGGCTTGTACCTCCTTTAATTATACCTCTTATCAAGTATTATTGTTACTACTTCTATGCTTTCATTTTTTCTGTAGAATCCGGCAATGATGCCCGCTATGTCCTTATGTATTAGGAATCCTAACCCGTATAACTTCTTATCTGGGAATTCTCTTTAGGAGAGTACGTGGCAGTTACTCAGCACTGTATAAGCCTCAGCAGTTCTTACCTCAGTAAGGCCATTGACTAAGACATCCGGGCATACAAATTAGCTCGATCAGATAACGCTGCAGGCTGTGAGGCTGTCTTGTACTGGAGAATTTCAGCCCAGAGGATCTTACATGTATAAAAACTTCCTTGATGCCTAACAATGCCTAATAACTCCTCAATGAGTCCGGCTAAGCTAGCCTCACTCGGCAGGATTTGGACGTTAAAGGTAGCAAGGGTCATTTTCCATTGGTGACCTTTCCGGGTCCAGAGATCCTTAGCACCCTCTACTGCGTTGCAGGTCTGACCACCGCCTTGGTCAGGTCCTCCGAAGCTGCTGGGGTCTGAGGGCCATGGGTTAATTCTAGGATTCATGAGGGAGGTAGTGGCCGAATACTGCGACAGGGAGGCGAATTCCTGTTCTGCTGAGGGAGAGTCTATTGAAGCTTAGTGGGCCTTCCTAATTGGATTAGTATAGGCCCACTTGCGTTCGGCGTTTCAGCCGTTGTCAGGCGACACTCATAACCTGGAGATCTTTAAGTACTGGTGGTGGTGAATTCAAGATTACCACATTCAGAATATAAAAAAACAAACTGGACGATTCGAACTTATGACTAAGACATCCGAGCATACAAGTTAGCTCGGTCACATAACGCTGCAGGCTGTGAGGCTCTCTTATAGCGGAGAATTTCAGCCCAGAGGATATTACCTGTATAAAAACTTCCTTGATTTATCCGGGATGGGTAGTGCAATATAGAACGTTTCTAAATGGTTCTAACTTCGTAGTTCCGGAATCTCACGTATGCAGGCGACCATGAACTCGGGTACTTAATACTTTACTATATAAAATACTGAAAGTAAGCTAATGGACCTCTAACTTTTCAATTTATTACCGTCTCCCTTTTTATGGATTAGTATAACGCTGGCATTCTTCCAATTCTCTGGGACACTTTAGGTCGTGAGACATTTCGTAAAAAGGGCCACAAGCTTTTCAAGCATGATGTCCCCTCCATCTTTGATTAAATGGACTATTATTCCTTCTTCTCCTGCCTTCTTTCCTCGTTTCATGTCTTCTAAGGCCCTACTAACTTCATCGCAAATTATAGAAGGAGCCTCCCCAGCAAATCACAAATATCCACTGGACATACCACAAAAGGCCAACTATCCAAGACATATAACGACATCTTGTTCACATCTATAATATGTTCCACTGCTACATGGAAGTCAAGGGTCACCCAAAGGGCGCCGAATCTCTTTGGGATTCACGCGTCTCTTGCACATCCCAATCTTCCGTGCATTAATCGTGCATTGTGCATTGCGACTAGATGAACGCACCATACCGCCCAAATAGATGCAAATCGTCTCTAATGCCTGCCAAAGAGATAGCGGTAGAGGAAAAGTCGCCCAGTTGTCGGTTCTAGCACTGTGGCGGGGCACTTATTTTGTTTTTTTCCATCATGTACACGTTCGATATCATACGAAGGCAGAATGTATCATTGTTGTTGCCTCAAAACAGGGCTCTCCGGAATTGCAAAATATCAAGCGGTTCTTTTTCTTAAGATTCAATTAGAAGTATCAAAGCCCAGAATTTCAGTTATGGCCGATTTATTTTTTGCAACGTGGTTATGAACAGCAATTTCGCACAACCTCTGCGCGCACTGCTGGACCCCGCGCCATGACCGCGCGTCAAATGCGAAAACTTTCAGTTTCGGTTACGTCATTTTACTCATAGAAAAACGCTTTATTTTTCAGTTATATCTTCTAGTACACTGTTAAAGATATGTAATCTTTTATTAGCGATATATTATGACATATTGTAAAGAAAAAGAAGCTTGAAGTCGAAATATTTTTTACTTCACATCGCCACTAATATCGATGCAGCGCACGTCTTGACGCAAGTGGAGCGCCGTATTGATCGTCGAATCATCATTCCAGCTTTGTAACCAGGCTCTCACTTCTGATTCTCCCGTGCCATCTGCGCTCAAGCCAGTTGGCAAGCTTAAGAAGATCCCGGCTTCTCGGCAGCAGAAGAGCTGGTATTGGTTGCGTCCGTTCAAATAGCGATTGAAACGTACTTTTCCCGCGAGCCGGACAGCAATTCGCCATCGCTTTGTTCCCCCTAAAGCTCGCACCAGACTTTCACGGCCCTTATCGTTGTTACCAGACCACTTAATCAAACACTGAGGTGTGTTCTTTCCTGGTGCACATAGTAGCTGAGCACGACTGCGCTGCATCGCATTCAACCATGACATCGTCAGCACGGCTCGACCAAGGCGAGCTGCAGCGCCCCGCCCCTCGTACAAATTTTCGTGCTACAGTATCACCGTCAAATTACCCGTTTGTGTCGTCCAAGTGATACAACAAGCTGCCGTCAGTGCGCATTTAGATGATGCATTTTAACCCCCCTCGCACCACCATGCCACTCGTTCGAATCAATTCAATTGTTGGAGCAAACAATGCTGTCATCGTTACGGAAGTGTTACCGACATAAGGTAGCGAGTAGACACAATCGCACACTAGAGACACAGTAGAGACATAGAAGACGTCACGACGTGCTCTTAGTCTCTACTGTATAGTTGTGTCTTAGCGCTATATTATGCCTGTAAGCAAACACCAACTAGCGCAACAACACACTCTTCTACAGAACGTTATCGTAGTCGTCGTCTTGCGGCTGTCGTTACACGCACGCACTCGCTGCACTTGTAGTCCACTCCACTCGTGTGACACACACAAAAATAGCCTTGACACAAGCACATTGGCCAACGTGATAACCCGAAACAACGCTGCGTAGGCGGCTGCCTGCAAAATGTTTCGCATAACGTTGATTCTCACAGCGCGCTAGATCTGAACAATTTTTTGATGAATGGTAAAGGTAATTAGGCGACCGATGATCTGAATAAAAGAAAGCTGGGTTGAAACAAGGAGAGAGAACAAAAGTAGCTTATCGTATAACACTAGGCAAACTATGTCAAAAGCCTGGTCTAAGAATAAAGTTTATTTCTCTCTCTCTCTCTCTCTGTGTAGTAATTGTCATATAAAGCAACAACACTGAAGTTTAAAAGCTACAATCGACGCTAGTGCTATGTGAGATGTGAAATAAAACATCTTCGGCACGGAGATATGAATAAAAACTTTAGATACCATAGCGCATGATGCAAAATCTCAAGAAAAACTGTGGTTTAATGTAGCGGTCAAGACATATACGAACAGATAATTCCTTATATGCACCGGAGTGTGTTGCCCATCGATTTTAAGGACGCCATATAAGAACTCACAGAACCTGAGCAGAATAAGTTTATTGCACTATCAAGACCGCCACAATGGTAATAGGAAATCCTACGTAGGAATATCAGATATTTTGTAAGTGTTCATATGCTTAGCGTTATCATTTTTCGACCAGTCAATTTCTTAAATGTTGCTGCTATCTGTTTGAGTATATAGGTGTAGACAAGAGACATGGATGGACATTACAAAAGAAAGGATAGACATTAGAAAAGAAAACTAGGGAAGTTTACCATGGACATGTCCGGCTGGGTAACCTACAATTTGTTCTCTCTAGTGTGTACTGGAAAAAAAAATACAAACGCCACTTCCCACTACTACTTGTGCATTCGCACGCTGGATAAGTGAAATGACTGCTTATGCGGACATCAGCTCGGTTCTTCAAGCAGGTAGTTTTTATGCAGCATGCCTCCCTTGCAAATGCCAAAATCTATTTTTCTAACCTTTTTAACAGCGTGATTTTAGAGCGTCATTCTGTAGTCTTTCCTAGTAATGTCTACATTTCTGTATATGTGGTACTCAAATCCAAATGCATGAACTAGTCGGCCGAAAAGGGATTTGAAAGAAGATATTGTATCGAAGATCAAATCAACGCGCGCTTCGCAAGCATCACACTATATTTGAAAAAGACCACCTTAATCCTGACTAATGGAGCTATATTCAGTTATGCAAGGTCTTTAGGCTTCTAGGAAATAAAATGGTTGACAGAGATTTACTGCGAGTAGGATTCGACAGCATTTCTTTAATAAAGTATCGAAATCTGCACAAAATTTACTCACGCTCTTGGAGCTCAGCCGTTTTCATAACGAAGCAGGCCTTCTCAGCAGCGTAGGGCAGAATGGTGAGGAATGGCTGCTCAGGATCTGAAAAAAATGTCGCAGTTTCGTCCAGAGCACTGATTGCGATAGTAGTTTAGTAGACAGTTATACGAAGTAAGCGCAGTACTTTTAGCGGCCGTATAACCTTGCAAACATTCGCTTACTAACATAATTAACAAGCATGGCGTCAGCGTTCCCAGGCATATTTGAACACACCGCAATCGGCGACCGCGGATACTCGCCGTCCAAACGCTGGCGTGAGCAAGCGTGGCAGCAGCAGCGAGCGAAGTTACCTTCGTGCTCTACATCGCTTAAATGCAAACAGCGGCGAGAAAACAGTACGCTAAAAGATACGGGCTATCAGCATACGCTCTAATATAGGAGATTCGCATATGCGCACCGCGAAGAACGCCCTTGCTGGAGGAGTAAAAGCCCCTCCCTCTTCTTTCCGCACTGCCCCTCCACTCTTCCTGTCTTCGTGCCAGATTGAGCCGCGATCACCTGTTTTCTTTGCGCAGTTGCTGCCGGAACACAACGTCGCTCCCTCCCTCTCTCCCATCCCCGACGGACTTCCGCGCGACGGAAGACGGCGTGCTTGCTCTCCACCTTCCTCCCTATCGCGCGCTAGAATGAGCCACGATCGTCGCCTCCCTTCGTGCGCTTTCACTCGCACACACAGCACACTGCACGCGGCAATGGTGTTATCGCCCTTGGAATTTATACGGATCATAACGGCAACGGCGAAAATGCGGCTGGAGTGTCAATATAATTGCTATCACAATATTACGGAACTGATTTGAATCCAATAGAGGTTTCAAACATGTAGACGACATTAGTTTACTAAATTTCAGGTTGCCAGAGAGCTTTCGCGTTCTGAATTATGGAATAACGCTGTAACATTTGGCCTCTTAATATCAGTCGAAACTCAGTTTTGATACTTCTGCATAGCTGTATTATACATTACATCTCTGTACACCGTTCTTGATATACTGAGTACAAGGTAATTCGTAGCTATAGCATTGGGACGATTTCTTTTGGCTTTTGGCCTGTGCACATGACCTGAGCCCACCGATGACTAATGAGATTCAAATACTATAGCTCAGGGGTCCTTTGCGTCTGGTTCACTTATTTCTTCAAGTATATGATTTTTAATGGTTTCTTACTACTGTAGCTCATCTTGCGCCACCTAGAGCTCAAAAGTTGATGAATATTATCCGAGTATACGCGGTCTTTCTGCTTTCTGTTACCAAGGACTATAAAAGCCAAATGTTTACATTCAAGTTCCAAGGCTAGATGCAAAACACGCCCTCAGACCTAATGTAAAGAAAAATTGATTTTATTTTAGGTATAAAAAATCGTAGAACAAGAGGAAGAGAAAAATGTGATGAGAAGGTTTGCAGTTTTAGGCAAACAATAAGAAACGAAAAGGTAATGTAGCGACAACAGTTGCAAAGTTCACATAGAGATTTTAATCAAGTAAGAAAAAGAAGTCGTAGTTTGTGTCCATTCATTTCTTCTACATTTGCACTTGTTCTCGTTTTCGCGGGTTTCCGTTTGTGCTCCTGTAGACCACGAGCATGTATACGCAACTGCGAAATTGCAAGTATTGCAAGTGCGGCGGCGAAAGGGACGACAATAGCTTTCCCGCGCGAAGTGTACAAACAATGTTTAACTGATCACAGCCGCTTACAATTTAGTTTAAAAGAGGCGTCAAATAAGCGCTTTCCAACCATAGAGTAAGGCCGCTTTCAAGGTTCCCTATTTTACGCGCGGCTCAGAACCATTGTATGGCGGCCCGTCTCGCCACTCTAAGGATTTGCCCTTTGAGAGAAAGTCTCTGCCAATACACACTCCGCTCATCCGACGCCTCAGCCTCGGACGCCGCTTGAGTATCAGTTCTGTCTCGTGCGGAAAGACTTCTCCGATGCCTGAGGCAGGCAGCTGAGACCGTGAGCTGTTTGGCGTCCCTCCCTCTATACGCGACTAGTGAACTCCCGGTAAGCGCTGAAAGTTCTTTCTTTTTCTCATTTTCTTGTTTTTTTCCCACACTACGTTTAGGTGCTGTTCAAATTCGCCGAAAATACATGTGGATCTAGCAGCGTTCATGGCCGCATGCGTACGGATACTCCGAAAACACGATAATAGAACTAGTGAAAAAAGCTATGTCGTGCCACCGTATACCGCGGATAATTCAAACGTGTTTTCAGGCGCGTAGATTTTTCTGGGCTGGAATCCTCCGACCTAAGGTAGCCTGACAGCCCGCAGGGTTACCTGAGTGAGCTTTCTTGGATGCTCGGTTGCCACAGTCAGAAGTTCGAATCCTCGCGTATTTTTTTTTTTTTTTAAAGGTGGGAATCTCGAACTCACTTCCCCCAGTACACTACATCTCCAGGCTTGGAGTGGCGCCTGACAGCGGCAAAAACGCCGAGAGCAAGTAAGGCTATACTAATCCAGGTACAACCAAATTCAGAAGACTCACTAAGCTTCAACAAGACACTTCCCCACCTGAACAGGAATTGGCCTGCCTGTTTCAGTATTCGGCCACTCCCTCCAAAATGACTCGCTCAATTACCCAATGGCCCTCAGTGCCCAGCAGCTGCGAAGCACCTGACGAAGGTGGCGGTCAGACCTGTATCGCAGCATAAGGTGCGAACAATCTCTGCACCCAGACAGGCCGCCAATTGAAACTAAGGAAGCAGTAGACTAAGACAAAGGAAGCTGTAAAAAATGGTCGCAGCCAGAAAACAGGGAGAAGGAAACTAGCCATTTGAGAAACTAAGATGTATGCACTGAAAGATACACAGTGTAATATCTTCAGCTATCTCGAAGATATAGCAAAAGCACGGTAAGAATTCTATACTGACCTGCAGAGTACCCAAAGCAGCCACGATACCTCCATTCAAAGTAGTAATGAACAGGTTAGGGAGGCTCCTTCTATAACTGGCGATGAAGTTAGAAGGGCCTCGCAAGACATGAAACGGAAAAGAGCCGCAGGAGAAGATGCAATAATAGTCGATTTAATCAAAGATGGAGGATACATCATGCTTGAAAAGCGTGTGGCCCCTTATACGAAATGTCTCACGACTTCAAGGGTTCCAGATAACTGGAAGAATGCCAACATTATACCAATCCTCAAAAAGGCAGAGGTTAGAGAATTTAAAATTAATAGGCCCATTAGCTTACTTCCAGATTGTGTAAAATATTCACCAAGATAATCTCCAATAGACTAAGAGCAGGACTTGACTTTAGTCAACCAACGGAACAGGTAGGTTTTAGGAAGGGATACTCTACAACAGATCACATCCATGTCATCAATTAGGTAATCGAGAAATCCGCAAATTCCTATAAGCCTCTCTGTATGGCTTTCATAGACTACGAAAAGGCATTTGATTCAGTAGGTCCCAGCAGTCATGGAGGCATTACGTTAGCAAGGAGTACAGGACGCCTACGTAAATATCTTGGAAAGTATTTACAGAGATTTCACAGAAACCTTGATTCTCCGCAAGAAAAGTAAGAAGATACCTATAAAGAAAGGGTCCAGAAAAGGAGACGCAACGTCTCCAATGCTATTCACTGCATGCTTGGAAGGAGTATTGAAGCTATTAAACTGGGAAGGCTTAGGAGTACGGATCAACGGCGAATATCTCAGCAACCTTAGATTTGCAGATGACATTGTCTTGTTCAGCAACACAAGGGTTGAGTTAATACAAATGATCGAGAACCTGGAAAGAGAGAGTATAAGCGTGAGATTGAAGATTAATATGCAGAAGACAACGATAATGATCAATAGCCGGGCAAGGGAGCACGAGTTCCTGACCACCTGTCAGGCTCTAGAGCCTGTGAAGGAGTACGTTTACCTAGGTCAATTGATCACAGGGAACCCTAATCATGAGAAGAAAATTCCTAGAAGAATAAAGATGGGATGGATCACATACGGCAGACATTCTCAACTGCTCAGTGAAAGCTACTATTTTAATTGAAAAGGAAGGTCTACAATCAGTGCATTCTACCGGTGCTGACATATGGGCCGAGGCTTCGAGATGGACAAAGAAGGTTGAGAAGCAGTTAAGGACCGCGCACAGAGCGACGGATCGAAGAATGTTAGGTATAACTTTAAGAGATAGAAAGAGAGCCGTTTTGATCAGACGGCAAACGAGTATAGCTGACATTCTAATTGACATTAAGAGAAAGAAATGCAACTGGGCAGGTCATGTAATGCGCAGGTTAGACTACCGTTGGGCCACTAGGGTTACAGAATGGGTACCAAGAAAGGGAAGCGCAGTCGACGACAGCAGAAGACTAGCTGGGGCGACGAAATTAGGAAATTCGCGGACGCCAGTTGGAATCAGTCGGCGCAGGACGCGGATAATTGGAAATTGCTCGGAGAGGCCTTCGTCCCGCAGTGGATGAAGTAAATAAGAATGTTCTTTTGATTTTAGTCAATGTGATCCGGCGTCACTACCGTGATACGTAGGGCCTTTGCTCCCAGCCAAAAAAAAAAAAAAAAAGAATTCTGCAAGTGTACATTTTGCCAGTCGAATTAGGGTTCAGAGGGTAACTTATAATGCGACAAGTTCATTTGAGCGGTGGCACGGAAAGCATGGACAAAAATCGCAACAATAGAGATGATCAGATGTAATAATGGGTATGGTATGGTGTTCATTGAGATACTTTTATTATTGTACTCTCGTATTTTTACTCCACCATCACTTCTGCTGGCATGCCCTTTAAACATTTTAGTGGGCATGCAAACTATGTACTGCATAAAAAAGAATATGGAGTGTTATGTCACTGATGAAGACTTGTTTTCTGTGTAGTGACTTCAATATAGAGGAACGTAGCCACACTTTAGCGTTACTATATTTATGGATTGAAGGAAGTACGTTTAAATAGTGAACGTTCTGCTCGCTCAGACACGGTGATTGCTGAACAATCCTTCAGTTTTAGAAGTGTAACTTTGTATATCACCAGCACTGCGCCAGCGGCATTGTGGTGGGATAAACAAGAAGTTAGCAAAGAAAAGCAAGAAAAAAAAGCTAGAAGTGTTTTAATGAAGGTGTACAGGGTGAAAGCAGAGACCCACTTTTGTTGGTCAGAGTTCATAAAGCTATTGAGAGTTCATGAATTATGCTTGTTTCACATTTCGAAAGTTGTAGGCACCACCACTGCCTATCTACTTTTGTATTTCCTGTTGCAGTTTGTACTTTACTTCTTACTTCAAGAGCTTGATATATAATTTTTCCACGTGTGGTTCCGCCAATGTAAACTGACCCTGGCAACATTTAACGCTCGAAATCTCTCGAGTGAAGCTAGCTTAACCTTAACCGGACTGTTTGAGGAGCTATCAGGCATTGTTTGTAATATCATGGGCCGTAGTGAAGTTGGAAAAATTGGTGATGCTTATACTGCGCTGAACTAACGGCCGCTTCCTCTGCTATAGAGGGCTTCCAGATAAGAAGCAGTAGGGAATAGCATTCCTTATCTATAACGATATAGCGGGCAACATTGACGAATTCCACAGTACTAATGAGAGGGTAACATTGTCATAATAAAACTTAATAAGATATGTAGAAGAAAGGTAGTACAGGCCTACGCTCCAACCTCTAGTCATGATGATGATGAAATAGACAATTTTTATGAAGGTGTTATATCAGCGATGAGAAAAGTGCAAACGCCGTATACTGCAGTAATCGGTAACTTCGATGCAAATGCGGGGAAAAAGCATGCTGGTGAACAAGTGCTGCATCGATTCTGGGAACGATAGAACATATACATACATACATAC